>NC_136342.1:2616058-2771801 GCF_964198595.1 Lampetra fluviatilis | reverse complement strand
CACTCACCCCACTCACTCCCATTCACCCCCACTCACCCCCACTCACCCCCAACTTCACCCCCACTCACCCCCACTCACCCCACTGACCCCACTCACCCCCACTCACCCCACTCACCCCACTCACCCCCACTCACCCCCACTCACCCCACTCACCCCCACTGACCCCACCCACCCCCACTGACCCCACCCACCCCCACTCACCCCACTCACCCCACTCACCCCACCCACCCCCACTCACCCCCACTCACCCCACCCACCCCACTCACCCCACTCACCCCCACTCACCCCACTCACCCCACCCACCCCACTGACCCCACCCACCCCCACTGACCACACCTACCCCCACTGACCCCACCCACCCCTCCTGTACATTTGGAGTTTGCTTGTCCTCCCTGTGGTCGCGTGGATTTTTCTCCGGGTCTTCAAGTTTTCCCCTCCACATTTAGAATCAACAACATCACACGTTCACAATGTTTGGCTGCTGTAGATTTCCACATGATGATCATGATGATGATGAGCCACTTGGCTGAGCTATCATTTGTGATCGGTCGCTTCTGAAAGAGAGCCTTACCTGGTAAAATAAAATAACAAAATTGTTTATTTTAAATCCTTTATATTAAGTTCACTTGCTTTGCTTGCTTGCGCGCTTACGACCGTGCAAATCTTTCGGTCGTTTTTTAACCCACTTCCCGTGATCCAATCGAGCTGACATTTTGCACACAGACTCGTTGTGCGTGACAATTAATGTTCGTGAAATTTTTTTTTCCAAAGTTTTCTACTTTTTAGGACAAAAATATTATATTTAATTACCAATTGCTTAATGGTGCAATGCAATCATCTGACCCATAGGTGGCAGCCATCTCAAGCCAGAGGCCGAGAGGACTCTAGCCGCCCCGTTTCAAAGACCAATGTGGGCTGGTTGTGGCCCATTGAACACGCATATAAAGGATTTATAGTGAAAAACTTTGTTTTCACGGCTTAATTTTTTGTTGGTTTAGTTTAGAAGGCCGTGGGCCTCACCCGTTGGGAGAGAAGTCGATGCTGAAGATCTCCTTGAGGTGACCCTCCATGAACATGATGCAGCGGCCAGTCCGCAGGTCCCACACGCGCGCAAACGAGTCCAGGCCACTGCACGCGCACAAAGACAAAGGTCCCCCCACCACCCCACCGTGTAGCCTTCAACAGGCCGCTGGGGCAAGTGCTGTTCGCGAGTAGCAGCAGCAGCAGCAGCAGCGTACGAAGGCCGGCGAGGCACAGGGAAGGGGGTGGACAGCAGTACGACGGCTTTGTCTCCCACGTCGCGATGTTTACCGCACGCCGCGTTTGAGTCGACCGAGGCGAGGGCAATGATTGGTTCAGATCATGCTGCTACTACTGCTGCTACTGCTACTGATGCTTGCTACTGCTGCTACTGCTACTAACAGCTAACTACTGCTACTACTGCTACTACTGCTACTACTACTGCTGCTACTACTACTGCTGCTACTACTACTGCTACTACTACTGCTACTACTGCTGCTACTGATGCTGCTACTGATGCTACTACTACTGCTACTATTACTACTGCTGCTACTACTGCTGCTACTACTACTACTGCTACTACAACTACTGCTACTGCTGCTACTGCTACTGCTGCTACTGCTACTACTGCTACTACTGCTACTACTACTGCTGCTACTGCTGCTACTGCTGCTACTACTACTGCTACTGATGCTGCTGCTACTGCTGCCTTGTGCTCGCCAGGGCCTGGAGGTCAACGGTGTTGGCCGCGAGCGGGGATCGAAACTCGGGTCGCCGGGTTCGTGACGCTGACCGCTGCACGATCACGAACACGTGACCATGAACACACACGAACACACACACACGTCTCGTGTGCACTGCGCTGCGTAGCGGCGCCGCCTGGTGGCTGCAAGGGAACGCGCAACGCTGCCGCGTGGAACGGACAATCGATTTTAATCCATAAATCTGTTATCACATTGCAGTGGTGAGCGGGCGAGCGGGCGAGCGGGCGGGTGAGCGAGCTAGCGGGCGGGCAGGTGGGGTGAGCGGGCGGGTGGGGTGAGCGTGCGGGTGGGGTGAGCGAGTGGGTGAGCGAGCGGTGTGAGCGAGCGGGTGAGCGAGCGGTGTGAGCGAGCGGATGAGCGAGCGGGTGAGCGAGCGGGTGAGCGAGCGGGTGAGCGAGCGGGTGAGCGAGCGGATGAATGAGCGGGTGAGCGAGCGGGTGGTGCGAGCGGGTGGGCGAGCGAGTGGGTGAGCGAGCGGGTGAGCGAGCGGGCGGGTGAGCGAGGGAGCGGGTGAGCGAAGCGAGCGGGGTGAGCGAGGGAGCGGGTGAGCGAGGGAGCGGGTGAGCGAGCGGGTGAGTGAGCGGGCGGGTGAGCGAGCGGGTGAACGAGCGGGGTGAGCGAGGGAGCGGTGAGCGAGCGAGCGGGTGAGCGAGCGGGTGAGCACCTTGTCCCCGCGAGCGAGCCGTCGGGGTGGAAGGCGATGTCGTACACCTCCCTGCTGTGCCCCTCCTGGTGCAGGATCTCCTCCTGGGCCTGCAGGTCCCACAGCCTCCAGGAGTGGTCATAGCTGGGGCACGCGGGGACACACAGGGACACACACAGGGACACACACGGAGACATACACACGGACACACACACGGACACACACACAGGGGGGGGGACACACACACGGACACACACACACACACAGGGACACACATACGGGGGGGACACACACACGGAGACACACACACGGAGACACAGACACACAGGGGGACACACACACGGAGACACACACGCGGAGACACAGACACACAGGGGGACACACACACGGAGACGCACACACACGGAGACACAGACACACAGGGGGACACACACACGGAGACACACACGCGCGGACACACACAGGGGGGGGGGACACACACACACACGGGGACACACACGGGGGGGGTGACACGGGGGGTGGGGGGACACACACGGGGGGGGACAACACGGGGGGGGGGGGGGGACACAGGGGGGGACACACGGGGGGGGGGGATGGGGACACACACGGGGGGGGGGGACACACGGGGGGGGGACACACAGGGGTGGGGGGGGGGGACACACGGGGGTGGGGGGGGGGACACACGAGGGATGCAGGGAGGGGGAGGCACAGGGGGAGGGACACGGGGGTGGGGGGGGGGAAGACACAAATGAGAAGACGAGAGAGAATGCGTACACACTCTCACACGCATACAAAGACAAATACCCCCCCCACCCCCGTGTAGCCTTCACAGACCGTTGGGGCAAGTGCTGTTAGTGGAGCAGCGCCTATGAAAGCCGGCACTGCACACGAGGGGGTGGGTGGCCAGCACCACGCCAGGTCACGTTTTTGTCTCCCTCGTAGCGATGTTCACACACCGCACCAGGTTACTAATTTAAGGCTGAGTCAACCTAGGGGGAGGCCCAGCACCGGTTCAGAAAATCGTCATCGGTGTTGGCCGTGAGCGGGAATCGGGTTCGTAGCTCAGCGCCCTAACTGCTGCACCACCGCTCCCCAGACACTCGCTCACACTCGTTCACACACTCGCTTACACACTCACACACTCGTTCACACACACACTCACACTCGTTCACACACTCGCTCACACAAACAGTCGCTCACACTCGTTCACACACTCGCTTACACACTCACACACTCGCTCACACACTTGCTCACATACACACTCACACTCGTTCACACACTCACACACTCGTTCACACACCGCTCACATACACACTCACACACTCGTTCACACACACACACTCGCTCACACACACACTCGTTCACACACCGCTCACATACACACTCACACTCGTTCACACACACGCTCACCTCACAAAAAACACTCACACACTCGCTCACACACACACACACGCTCACACGCACTCACACTCACTCGCACACACACACTCGCTCACACACACACACACGCTCACACGCACTCACACTCACTCGCACACACACACTCGCTCACACACACACACACACGCACACACACACACACACGCTCACACACACACACACACACTCGCTCTCACACACACTCACACACACTCGCTCACACGCGCACTCACACACACTCGCTCACACACACGCACGCACTCACACACACCACACACACTCGCTCGCACTCACTCGCTCACACGCACTCACTCGCTTACACTCGCTCGCTCACACACGCTCGCTCACACGCACTTGCACACACACACACTCACTCACTCACACTCACTCGCTCACACACACTCGCTCACACACACTCTCTCACACACACACTCACTCACACACACACACACACACGCTCACACACACACACACTCACACACACTCACACACACTCACACACACGCTCACACTCACACTCTCACACACACTCGCTTACACAAACCACACACACGCTCACACGCACTCACACACACACACCACTCACACTCACTCGCTCACACACACCACACTCATACGCTCACACACGCTCACACACACAGGCTCACACACACACACACAGGCTCACACACACACACACAGGCTCACACACACACTCGCTCGCTCACTCCCACGGGAGCCGGCCCGCCGCCCTACCAGGTGGTGCCGAGGAAGCGCCCCGACGGGTGGTAAGCGATCCGCGCCACCCTCGCCGTGTGACCCTCGATGTTCGCGATCGGCTCGTCGCTGTCGGGACGCACGTCACACACAGCAGGACGCACGTCACACACAGCAGGACGCACGTCACACACAGCAGGACACACGTCACACACAGCAGGACGCACGTCACACACAGCAGGTGACACGTCACACACAGCAGGACACACGTCACACACAGCAGGTGACACGTCACACACAGCAGGACACACGTCACACACAGCAGGTGACACGTCACACACAGCAGGACGCACGTCACACACAGCAGGTGACACGTCACACACAGCAGGACACATGTCACACACAGCAGGTGACACGTCACACACAGCAGGACACACGTCACACACAGCAGGACGCACGTCACACACAGCAGGTGACACGTCACACACAGCAGGACGCACGTCACACACAGCAGGACGCACGTCACACACAGCAGGACACACGTCACACACAGCAGGAGACACGTCACACACAGCAGGACGCACAGCACACACAGCAGGACGCACGTCACACACAGCAGGAGACACGTCACACACAGCAGGAGACACGTCACACACAGCAGGACGCACGGCACACACAGCAGGAGACACGTCACACACAGCAGGACGCACGGCACACACAGCAGGAGACACGTCACACACAGCAGGACACACGTCACACACAGCAGGACGCACGTCACACACAGCAGGACGCACGTCACACACAGCAGGACACACGTCACACACAGCAGGACGCACGTCACACACAGCAGGAGACACGTCACACACAGCAGGTGACACGTCACACACAGCAGGAGACACGTCACACACAGCAGGACACACGTCACACACAGCAGGACGCACGTCACACACAGCAGGTGACACGTCACACACAGCAGGAGACACGTCACACACAGCAGGACACACGTCACACACAGCAGGACGCACGTCACACACAGCAGGACACACGTCACACACAGCAGGACACACGTCACACACAGCAGGACACACGTCACACACAGCAGGACGCACATCACACACAGCAGGACGCACATCACACACAGCAGGACACACGTCACACACAGCAGGACGCACATCACACACAGCAGGACACACGTCACACACAGCAGGACGCACATCACACACAGCAGGACGCACGGCACACACAGCAGGTGACACGTCACACACAGCAGGAGACACGTCACACACAGCAGGACACACGTCACACACAGCAGGACGCACGTCACTCACAGCAGGAGACACGTCACACACAGCAGGAGACAAGTCACACACAGCAGGACGCACGTCACACACAGCAGGAGACACGTCACACACAGCAGGAGACACGTCACACACAGCAGGACGCACGTCACTCACAGCAGGAGACACGTCACACACAGCAGGACGCACGTCACACACAGCAGGAGACACGTCACACACAGCAGGACGCACGTCACACACAGCAGGAGACACGTCACACACAGCAGGAGACACGTCACACACAGCAGGACGCACGTCACACACAGCAGGACGCACGTCACACACAGCAGGACGCACGTCACACACAGCAGGAGACACGTCACACACAGCAGGACGCACGTCACACACAGCAGGAGACACGTCACACACAGCAGGACGCACGTCACACACAGCAGGACGCACGTCACACACAGCAGGACGCACGTCACACACAGCAGGACGCACGTCACACACAGCAGGAGACACGTCACACACAGCAGGACGCACGTCACACACAGCAGGAGACACGTCACACACAGCAGGACGCACGGCACACACAGCAGGAGACACGTCACACACAGCAGGAGACACGTCACACACAGCAGGACGCACGTCACTCACAGCAGGAGACACGTCACACACAGCAGGAGACACGTCACACACAGCAGGACACACGTCACACACAGCAGGAGACACGTCACACACAGCAGGACGCACGGCACACACAGCAGGACGCACGTCACACACAGCAGGTGACACGTCACACACAGCAGGAGACACGTCACACACAGCAGGAGACACGTCACACACAGCAGGACGCACGTCACACACAGCAGGAGACACGTCACACACAGCAGGACGCACGGCACACACAGCAGGACGCACGTCACACACAGCAGGTGACACGTCACACACAGCAGGACGCACGTCACACACAACAGGACGCACGGCACACACAGCAGGTGACACGTCACACACAGCAGGACGCACGGCACACACAGCAGGACGCACGGCACACACAGCAGGAGACACGTCACACACAGCAGGTGACACGTCACACACAGCAGGAGACACGTCACACACAGCAGGACGCACGTCACACACAGCAGGAGACACGTCACACACAGCAGGTGACACGTCACACACAGCAGGACGCACGTCACACACAGCAGGACGCACGTCACACACAGCAGGAGACACGTCACACACAGCAGGACGCACGTCACACACAGCAGGACGCACGTCACACACAGCAGGTGACACGTCACACACAGCAGGTGACACGTCACACACAGCAGGAGACACGTCACACACAGCAGGAGACACGTCACACACAGCAGGACGCACGGCACACACAGCAGGTGACACGTCACACACAGCAGGACGCACGGCACACACAGCAGGAGACACGTCACACACAGCAGGACGCACGTCACACACAGCAGGAGACACGTCACACACAGCAGGACGCACGGCACACACAGCAGGTGACACGTCACACACAGCAGGACGCACGTCACACACAGCAGGACGCACATCACACACAGCAGGACGCACGTCACACACAGCAGGAGACACGTCACACACAGCAGGACACACGTCACACACAGCAGGACGCACGTCACACACAGCAGGAGACACGTCACACACAGCAGGAGACACGTCACACACAGCAGGACGCACGTCACACACAGCATGACGCACGTCACACACAGCAGGAGACACGTCACACACAGCAGGACACACGTCACACACAGCAGGACGCACATCACACACAGCAGGACGCACGTCACACACAGCAGGACGCACATCACACACAGCAGGACGCACGTCACACACAGCAGGTGACACGTCACACACAGCAGGACGCACGTCACACACAGCAGGAGACACGTCACACACAGCAGGACGCACGTCACACACAGCAGGACGCACGTCACACACAGCAGGACGCACGTCACACACAGCAGGACGCACGTCACACACAGCAGGAGACACGTCACACACAGCAGGACGCACGTCACACACAGCAGGACACACGTCACACACAGCAGGACGCACGTCACACACAGCAGGACGCACGTCACACACAGCAGGAGACACGTCACACACAGCAGGACGCACGTCACACACAGCAGGACGCACATCACACACAGCAGGACGCACGCCACACACAGCAGGAGACACGTCACACACAGCAGGACGCACGTCACACACAGCAGGACGCACATCACACACAGCAGGACGCACGTCACACACAGCAGGACACACGTCACACACAGCAGGATGCACGTCACACACAGCAGGACGCACGTCACACACAGCAGGACACACGTCACACACAGCAGGACGCACGTCACACACAGCAGGACGCACGTCACACACAGCAGGAGACACGTCACACACAGCAGGACGCACGGCACACACAGCAGGTGACACGTCACACACAGCAGGAGACACGTCACACACAGCAGGAGACACGTCACACACAGCAGGACGCACGTCACACACAGCAGGAGACACGTCACACACAGCAGGTGACACGTCACACACAGCAGGACACACGTCACACACAGCAGGAGACACGTCACACACAGCAGGACGCACGTCACACACAGCAGGACGCACGTCACACACAGCAGGAGACACGTCACACACAGCAGGTGACACGTCACACACAGCAGGACGCACGTCACACACAGCAGGACACAAGTCACACACAGCAGGACGCACGTCACACACAGCAGGACGCACGTCACACACAGCAGGACGCAAGTCACACACAGCAGGTGACACGTCACACACAGCAGGACGCACGTCACACACAGCAGGACACACGTCACACACAGCAGGACACACGTCACACACAGCAGGACACACGTCACACACAGCAGGACGCACATCACACACAGCAGGAGACACGTCACACACAGCAGGACGCACGTCACACACAGCAGGAGACACGTCACACACAGCAGGTGACACGTCACACACAGCAGGACACACGTCACACACAGCAGGAGGCACGTCACACACAGCAGGACGCACGTCACACACAGCAGGAGACACGTCACACACAGCAGGACGCACGTCACACACAGCAGGAAACACGTCACACACAGCAGGACGCACGTCACACACAGCAGGACGCACATCACACACAGCAGGACACACGTCACACACAGCAGGACGCACGTCACACACAGCAGGACGCACATCACACACAACAGGACGCACGTCACACACAGCAGGAGACACGTCACACACAGCAGGACGCACGTCACACACAGCAGGACGCACATCACACACAGCAGGACACACGTCACACACAGCAGGACGCACATCACACACAGCAGGACACACGTCACACACAGCAGGACGCACGTCACACACAGCAGGACGCACATCACACACAGCAGGAAACACGTCACACACAGCAGGACGCACGTCACACACAGCAGGACGCACATCACACACAGCAGGACGCACATCACACACAGCAGGACACACGTCACACACAGCAGGACGCACGTCACACACAGCAGGACGCACATCACACACAGCAGGAAACACGTCACACACAGCAGGACACACGTCACACACAGCAGGAAACACGTCACACACAGCAGGACGCACGTCACACACAGCAGGAAACACGTCACACACAGCAGGACGCACGTCACACACAGCAGGACGCACATCACACACAGCAGGAAACACGTCACACACAGCAGGACACACGTCACACACAGCAGGACGCACATCACACACAGCAGGACACACGTCACACACAGCAGGACACACGTCACACACAGCAGGACACACGTCACACACAGCAGGACGCACGTCACACACAGCAGGACGCACGTCACACACAGCAGGAAACACGTCACACACAGCAGGACGCACGTCACACACAGCAGGACGCACATCACACACAGCAGGAAACACGTCACACACAGCAGGACACACGTCACACACAGCAGGACGCACATCACACACAGCAGGACACACGTCACACACAGCAGGACACACGTCACACACAGCAGGACACACGTCACACACAGCAGGACGCACGTCACACACAGCAGGACACACGTCACACACAGCAGGACGCACATCACACACAGCAGGACACACGTCACACACAGCAGGACGCACGTCACACACAGCAGGACGCACGTCACACACAGCAGGACACACGTCACACACAGCAGGACACACGTCACACACAGCAGGACACACGTCACACACAGCAGGAAACACGTCACACACAGCAGGACGCACGTCACACACAGCAGGACGCACGTCACACACAGCAGGACGCACGTCACACACAGCAGGACACACGTCACACACAGCAGGACACACGTCACACACAGCAGGAAACACGTCACACACAGCAGGACGCACGTCACACACAGCAGGACGCACGTCACACACAGCAGGTGACACGTCACACACAGCAGGACACACGTCACACACAGCAGGACGCACGTCACACACAGCAGGACACACGTCACACACAGCAGGTGACACGTCACACACAGCAGGAGACACGTCACACACAGCAGGACACACGTCACACACAGCAGGAAACACGTCACACACAGCAGGACGCACGTCACACACAGCAGGACGCACGTCACACACAGCAGGTGACACGTCACACACAGCAGGACACACGTCACACACAGCAGGACGCACGTCACACACAGCAGGACACACGTCACACACAGCAGGTGACACGTCACACACAGCAGGAGACACGTCACACACAGCAGGTGACACGTCACACACAGCAGGAGACACGTCACACACAGCAGGACACACGGCACACACAGCAGGACGCACGTCACACACAGCAGGACGCACGTCACACACAGCAGGACGCACGTCACACACAGCAGGACACACGTCACACACAGCAGGACACACGTCACACACAGCAGGAGACACGTCACACACAGCAGGACGCACGTCACACACAGCAGGAGACACGTCACACACAGCAGGTGACACGTCACACACAGCAGGAGACACGTCACACACAGCAGGACGCACGTCACACACAGCAGGACACACGTCACACACAGCAGGAGACACGTCACACACAGCAGGACGCACGTCACACACAGCAGGACACACATCACACACAGCAGGACGCACGTCACACACAGCAGGACGCACGTCACACACAGCAGGAGACACGTCACACACAGCAGGACGCACGTCACACACAGCAGGACACACATCACACACAGCAGGACGCACATCACACACAGCAGGACACACGTCACACACAGCAGGAGACACGTCACACACAGCAGGACGCACGTCACACACAGCAGGACGCACGTCACACACAGCAGGACGCACGTCACACACAGCAGGACACACGTCACACACAGCAGGAGACACGTCACACACAGCAGGACACACGTCACACACAGCAGGAGACACGTCACACACAGCAGGACGCACGTCACACACAGCAGGAGACACGTCACACACAGCAGGACGCACGTCACACACAGCAGGAGACACGTCACACACAGCAGGACACACGTCACACACAGCAGGACACACGTCACACACAGCAGGAGACACGTCACACACAGCAGGACGCACGTCACACACAGCAGGACGCACGTCACACACAGCAGGACGCACGTCACACACAGCAGGACACACGTCACACACAGCAGGAGACACGTCACACACAGCAGGACGCACGTCACACACAGCAGGACGCACGTCACTCACAGCAGGAGACACGTCACACACAGCAGGAGACACGTCACACACAGCAGGACACACGTCACACACAGCAGGTGACACGTCACACACAGCAGGAGACACGTCACACACAGCAGGAGACACGTCACACACAGCAGGAGACACGTCACACACAGCAGGTGACACGTCACACACAGCAGGACGCACGGCACACACAGCAGGACGCACGGCACACACAGCAGGAGACACGTCACACACAGCAGGACGCACGTCACACACAGCAGGACGCACGTCACACACAGCAGGACGCACGTCACACACAGCAGGTGACACGTCACACACAGCAGGACGCACGTCACACACAGCAGGAGGCACGTCACACACAGCAGGTGACACGTCACACACAGCAGGACACACGTCACACACAGCAGGACGCACGTCACACACAGCAGGAGACACGTCACACACAGCAGGACGCACGTCACACACAGCAGGACGCACGTCACACACAGCAGGAGACACGTCACACACAGCAGGACGCACGTCACACACAGCAGGAGGCACGTCACACACAGCAGGTGACACGTCACACACAGCAGGACGCACGGCACACACAGCAGGAGACACGTCACACACAGCAGGTGACACGTCACCCGTGCGGTCTCTACACGGCCACATCGTGTCTTTGTCGACATCGTGTGTCTATCAGCGTCGTGCCTCCCTGTTGTGTCTATACGCGCAATCTCGTCTCCTCATTCTGTCTCCATCTGCGTCTCTCCGTGTGTCTCTGCGTTTCCGTGTCTCTATCTGCGTCTCTGCGTATCCCCGCGTGTCGCTGCATGTCTCTGTGTGTGTCCGTTTCTGTGTCTCGGCGTGTCTCTCTCTGCGTGTCTCTCTCTCTGCGTGTCTCTCTCTCCGCGTGTCTCTCTCCGCGTGTCTCTCTCCGCGTGTCTCTCTCCGCGTGTCTCTCTCCGCCTGTCTCTCTCTGCGTCTCTCTCTCTGCGTCTCTCTCTGCGTGTCTCTCTCTCTCTGCGTGTCTCGCTCTCTGCGTGTCTCTCTCTCTCTGCGTGTCCCTCTCTGCGTGTCTCTCTCTCTCTCTGCGTGTCCCTCTCTCTGCGTGTCTCTCTCTCTGCGTGTCCCTCTCTGCGTGTCCCTCTCTGCGTGTCTCTCTCTGCGTGTCTCTCTCTGCATGTCTCTCTCTCCGCGTCTCTCCGCGTGCCTCTCTCCGCGCGTCTCTCCCTGCGTCTCTCTCCGCGCGTCTCTCTCTCTGCATGTCTCTCTCCGCGTCTCTCTCTGCGTCTCTCTGCGTGTCTCTCTCTGCGTCTCTCTGCGTGTCTCTCTCTGCGTGTCTCTCTCTGCGTGTCTCTCTCCGCGTCTCTCTCTGCGTCTCTCTGCGTCTCTCTGCGTGTCTCTCTCTGCGTGTCTCTCTCCGCGTCTCTCTCTGCGTCTCTCTGCGTGCGTCTCTCTGCGTCTCTCTCTGCGTGTCTCTCTCTGCGTGTCTCTCTCTGCGTGTCTCTCTCTCCGCGTCTCTCCGCGTGCCTCTCTCCGCGCGTCTCTCTCTCTGCATGTCTCTCTCTGCGTCTCTCTCTGCGTCTCTCTCTGCGTCTCTCTCTGCGTCTCTCTCTGCGTGTCTCTCCGCGTGCCTCTCTCCGCGTGTCTCTCTCCGCGTGTCTCTCTCTGCGTCCGTCCCCGCGTCCTCCCCTCACCTCACGAGGTTCCACAGCTTCACGGCCCCGTCCGCGCTGCAGGAAGCCATGTTGCAGTCCTTGGGGTCAAGGCTCAGAGTGGCTTGCGGGTGCCACACGATCGCCCCCACGTTCTGGTCATGGCCTGGGTCAGGAGCAAAAGGACAAAGGTCCCCCGCGTAGCCTTTAACAGACTGCTGGGGCAAGTGCCGCTAGCGAGCGGCAGGAGCGTCTACGAAGGGCGGCACGGGGATGGGTGACCGGCAACGTTCAAGCCCCGGTCGCCCTTCGTCTTCCCAGCGGTGACGTTGTTGCTTGAATGGAACTCGGGGTCGTAGCCGGGTAGGAGGCGTGTGTTTGTTTGAGATGGCCACTGTGAGCAGAGGGACACGGAGAGTCTTTGCGGACAAACCTCTCAGGGTGCGGATCGGGGTGCAGTCTGGGACGGACCACAGCTTGCAAAGTCCGCTCCTGCAACCATCAACACCACAATCAGCAACAACCACCACCACCAACACCATCACAAGCAACAACAACAGCCATCATTCATTCGCCGCCGAGTGGCGGTGACGTCACCACGGCGCTTGTGCCATACTAGGAGGCATGAAGTGTCGAAGGCTCATGCTGGCAGGAGGTCATGGGGACAGACCCAGGTGCTGTGGGTTGATTGACTGAGATGACTGGCAGATTCATATGCAACACGCACAAAGACAAAAGATCCCCCGTGTAGCCTTAACAGGCTGTTGAGGCAAGTGCCGTTAGCAAGCACCTATAAAGGCCGGCACTGCACACGAGGGGGTGGATGGCCAACACCACGTAGGCCGCCTTTGTCTCCCCAGTGGCGATGTATACCCATTTGAGGCTGAGTCGACCTAGGGAAGGCCTAGATCAGATTCAGATAATCGTCACTGGTGTTGGCCATGAGCGGGAATCGAACTTGGGTCGCCGGGTTAGCAGCGCAGTGCGCAAACCACTACACTACCGCTCCCCACGTATACGTACACACACACACACGCGCGCACACACGTACACACAGACTACACACATGCGCACACACATACGTATACAGACGTATACACACGCACGCACACACACACGTACACAGACGTATACACACGTACACGTGCGCACACATACACACGTACACAGACGTATACACATGCACACACACGTACACACAGACATATACACACGTACACACACACACACGCGCACACACACGTACACAGACTACAACACGCGCACACACACGTACACAGACACACACAAGCGCGCACACACACACGTACACACACGTACACACACGTACACACACACACACGCGCACACACACGTACACATACACACGTACACAGACGTATACACACGTACACACACACACACACGCGCACACACACGTAAACAGACTACACACACGCGCATCATACACACGTACACGGACGTATACACACGTACACACGCGCACACACACACACGTACACAGACGTATACACACATACACACGCGCATCATACACACGTACAGACGTATACACACGTACACACGCGCACACACACACACGCACGCATGCATACAGACACACACGTACACACGCGCACACACACACACACACACACAGACGTATACACACGTACACACGCGCACACACACACACGCACGCATACAGACACACACGTACACACGCGCACACACACACACAGACGTATACACACGTACACGCGCGCACACGTACACACGCACGCATACAGACACACACGTACACAGACACACACAGACGTTGTACAAGTACACATGCGTACACACACGCGTACACACGCGCGCATACAGACACACACGTACACATACGTATACAAGCGTGCACACACACGTACACAGACGTACACACATGTACAAGTACACACGCGTACACACGTGCGCACACACACACACGTACGCAAGCGAACACACACACATACACACATACACACGTACACACGCGGAAAACCCACCCCCCCCACCAACCACCGGGACTCACCAGGAAGCCGTGGCCAGCATCTTGGAGTTGGGGCTGAACTGGCAGAAGGAGATGGGCCGACTGTCCCCGATCTGACTGCAGAAGTTACTGAGCGACTGCGGGGTGACGGGGAGCGGGAGGGTGGGGTAAGGTGGGCGAGAAAAAATAATTAACCCGTAAAAAGAAAGTTTTTCACTATAAATCCTTTATATGCGTGGCGGCTAGAGTCCTCTCGTCCTCTGGCTTGAGATGGCTGCCACCTATGGGTCAGATGATTGCATTGCACCATTAAGCAATTGGTAATTAATTATAATATTTTTTTCCTAAAAAGTGGAAAATTTTGGAAAAAAAATGTTCACGAACATTAATTGTCACGCACAACGAGTCTGTGTGCAAAATGTCAGCTCGATTGGATCACGGGAAGTGGGTTAAAAACGACCGCAAGATTTGCACGGTCCTAAGCAAGCAAGCGAACTTAATATAAAGGATTTAAAAACAAGTAAACCCGTAAAAACTAAGTTTTTCACTATAAATCCTTTATATGCGTGGCGGCCAGAGTCCTCTCGTCCTCTGGCTTGAGATGGCTGCCACCTATGGGTCAGATGATTGCATTGCACCATTAAGCAATTGGTAATTACATATAATATTTTTGTCCTAAAAAGTGGAAAATTTTGGAAAACATTTTTCACGAAAATTAATTGTCACGCACAACGAGTCTGTGTGCAAAATGTCAGCTCGATTGGATCACGGGAAGTGGGTTCAAAAACGACCGAAAGATTTGCACGGTCCTAAGCAAGCAAGCAAGTGAGCAAGCGAACTTAATATAAAGGATTTAAAAATGATGATGTTGTCGCTGCTGCTGATATCATCGCTCACCCGTATCTGCCGATGGAGCTCCTGTCTCTTTGCGTTCCTCGCCGCCTCCGGCAGCTCCCGATTGGCTCTTGACTCCTTCAGCCTCTGCATCGCCCTGACAGAGCGAGACACGACCGACCAATCGCAACGCACCACGCGGTGGGGGGGTGGGGGGGGCGACCAATCAGAAAGGCGTCATCGACACAACACCGGCCAATGAGAACGTGTCGTTGGAACACGATGGCGGCCAATCGGTGTGTTCGCGTCGTCAACGCGTCGTTGACCTCGGCCAATCGGAAGCGTCCGCTGCGACGTCGGTGTCTCGGCCAATCGAACGATCCACGGGAAAGAAACCGACCAATCGAAATGAGTCAAGAGGAACCAATGACCAGTTAGAACTCGCCAGAAGAATTAAGCGATCCAAGGTTAGTGAGGGTGGTTACCGTGGTAACAACTGATTCTATTACCATGGCAATGAGTTGTTAGTGAACTGGACTATGACGGTAATGTGTATTTAGCGAGGAGGGCGGTTACCATAGTGATGAGCAGTTAGCTAGTGTGGTTACCATGGTAATGAGTGGTTGGCTAGCTGGGTTACCATAGTAATGAGCAGTTAGCGAGTGTGGTTACCATGGTAATGAGTGGTTGGCTAGCTGGGTTACCATAGTAATGAGCAGTTAGCGAGTGTGGTTACCATGGTAATGATCGGTTGGCTAGCTGGGCTATCATATTAATGAGCAGTTAGCGAGTGTGGTTACCATGGTAATGAGTGATTGGCTAGCTGGGTTACCATGGTAATGAATATTTTCCCGAGGAGGAGGGGTGGCTACCGTTGTAATGAGGAGTTGGCGAGGGTGGTTGCCGTGGTAACTGGCTGGTTGAAGGAGGGTGGTTGCCGTGGTAACTGGCTGGTTGAAGGAGGGTGGTTGCCGTGGTAACGGGCTGGTTAACGGAGGGTGGTTACCGTGGTATCGAGTATTTGGCGAGCCAGATGCGGGCGTCCTTCAGCGTCTCGGGCCCCTCGTGATACCAAGTCTCCTGCAGCTGTGGGGGGGGTAGGGGGGGCAGATGGTGAGTGTGGTGTGTAGTGTATAGTAGTGTAGTGTATAGTGTAGTGTATAGTGTATAGTAGTGTAGTGTATAGTGTAGTGTATAGTGTATAGAGTGTAGTGTATAGTGTAGTGTATAGTAGTGTAGTGTGTAGTGTAGTGTATAGTGTAGTGTATAGTAGTGTATAGTAGTGTATAGTGTAGTGTAGTGTATAGTAGTGTAGTGTATAGTAGTGTAGTGTATAGTAGTGTAGTGTATAGTGTAGTGTATAGTAGTGTAGTGTATAGTGTAGTGTATAGTGTAGTGTATAGTAGTGTATAGTAAAGTCACGTAGAAGGAAAATAATAAAAAAAACATAATTAAATATTTCTCACGACGTTTCGGCCACAACGCAAGCAGCCGTCTTCAGGTGGAGAACAGGTCTGTCGAGAAGACAGGTCTGTCGCCGAAACGTCGCGAGAAATATTTTAGTATTTTATTATTTATTATTATTTTCCTTCTACGTGATGACTTTACCGAAAGAACCAAGAAGATGAATCCCTGCAGTCACGAAAGCTTTAAATCGAAATTTAGTGTATAGTAGTGTGGTGAGGAGAGTGGTGAGCGGTGTGAGCAATGAATGAGCCGAGTGGTGAGTAGGGAGTCGTGTGAGTGGTGAGTAAAGAGTGGGGTGAGTGGTAGGGAGGGAGTAGTGAGGTGAGTAGTGAGTGAGGTGAGTGGTGAGTGAGGTGGTGAGTGGCGAGTGAGGTGAGTGGCGCGAGGGCTGAGTGGCGAGTGAGGTGAGTGGTGAGTGAGGTGAGTGGCGAGTGAGATGAGTGGCGAGTGGGGCGAGTGGTGAGTGAGGTGAGTGGCGAGTGGGGTGGTGAGTGGCGAGTGAGATGAGTGGCGAGTGGGGCGAGTGGTGAGTGAGTGTGGTGGTGAGTGAGTGTGGTGGTGAGTGGTGAGTGAGGTGAGTAGCGAGTGGTGAGTGATGTGAGTGGACATCTCTACCTCCTGTTTCTTCTTCTGAGCCCTCTCCTCCTCCTCTCGTTTCGATTTCTTGAGAGCATCTTGACCCACGACAGACAGGATGTTCCGCAGCCTAGGCTCAAAGACAAAGGTCCCCCCTGTAGCCTTAACACACTGTTGGGGCAAGTGCTGTTCGCTAGTAGGTAGCAGCACCTATGAGCAAGGCTGGCACGGCACACGAGGGGGTGGGTGGCCAGCACCACGCCCGGCCGCCTTTGTCTGCCGAGTAGCGATGTTGACACACCGTACCAGGTACTCATTGAGGCTGAGTCGACCTCGGGGAGCCCCAGGACCGGTTCAGATAATCGCCACTGGTGATGGGCGTGAGCGGGAATCAAACTCGGGTCGCCGGGTTCGTAGCGCGGCACGCTATCCACTGCGCCACCACACCCCACACAACTACCACCATCGCCGACACCACCACCACCATCGCCGACACCACCACCACCATCGCCGACACCACCACCACCATCGCCGACACCACCACCACCATCGCCACCACCACCATCGCCGCCACCACCACCATCGCCGCCACCACCACCATCGCCGCCACCACCACCATCGCCGCCACCACCACCATCGCCGCCACCACCACCATCGCCGCCACCACCACCACCATCGCCACCACCACCATCGCCACCACCACCGCCATCGCCACCACCACCGCCATCGCCACCACCATCACCACACCACCACCACCACCAACATCACCAACACCACCAACACCACCAACACCACCACCAACACCACCACCACCACCACCACCACCAACACCACCACCAACACCACCACCAACACCACCACCAACACCACCACCACCATCATCACCACCAACACCACCACCAACACCACCACCAACACCACCACCACCATCGCCACCACCACCACCATCGCCACCACCATCACCATCGCCACCACCACCATCGCCACCACCACCATCGCCACCACCACCACCATCGCCACCACCACCACCATCGCCACCACCACCGCCATCACCACCACCATCGCCACCACCACCACCATCGCCACCACCACCATCGCACACCACCACCACCATCGCCACCACCATCGCCACCACCACCACCACCACCATCATAGCCATCTTCCTCAACAGCAGCTTCATCGCCATCAACGGCATCAATCTCATCGCCATCATCAACAGCACAATCCACAGCGCAGCGAGTCTACACCGGTAGTGCAGTGCAAACAATTGTGTAGATACACTGATAGTGCTGTAGTCTACACTGGTAGTGCAGTGCAAACAATTGTGCAGATACAGATAGTGCTGTAGTCTACACCGGTAGTGCAGTGTAAACAGTTGTGTAGATACACTGGTAGTGCTGCAGTCTACACTGGTAGTGCAGTGTAAACAGTTGTGCAGATACACTGATAGTGCTGTAGTCTACACTGGTAGTGCAGTGTAAACAGTTGTGTAGATACACTGATAGTGCTGTAGTCTACACTGGTAGTGCAGTGTAAACAGTTGTGCAGATACAGATAGTGCTGTAGTCTACACTGGTAGTGCAGTGTAAACAGTTGTGTAGATACACTGATAGTGCTGCAGTCTACACCGGTAGTGCAGTGCAAACAGTTGTGTAGATACACTGATAGTGCTGCAGTCTACACCGGTAGTGCAGTGCAAACAGTTGTGTAGATACGCTGGTAGTGCTGCAGTCTACACCGGTAGTGCAGTGCAAACAGTTGTGCAGATACACTGATAGTGCTGCAGTCTACACTGGTAGTGCAGTGCAAACAGTTGTGTAGATACGCTGGTAGTGCTGCAGTCTACACCGGTAGTGCAGTGCATGTGAGTCTACCGTGGTAGTGCTGCAGTGTATTGTGCGCGTCCACTGCTCGTGCGTTGCACGTAGCGACAGAGCCGCTGACCTCCCACCCACTCCCCACCCCCCCCTCCCGCACCTCTCTCTGCGCTCGGCGGGCCCCTCTCCGAAAAGCGAGGCGGGCTCCGCCAGCTTGCGCAGCGCCACCTTCACCTCGGCGTCGTCGGTGGACACGTTGATGAGCCGCGCGCGCTTCCGCCGCTCAAACTCCGCCAGCATCTCGGCCTGGCGTGACGTCACGCCGCCCGCCTCCACAGGCATCGACTCCCCTGGGTCACGGCACGCGGAGGAGGAGGAGGTTGTGGTGGTGGTTGTGGTGGTGGTTGTGGTGGTGGTGGTTGTGGTGGTGGTTGTGGTGGTGGTTGTGGTGGTGGTTGTGGTGGTGGCGGGGGAAACCGGAGCGGGTAGGGTTCGGGGAGGCGATAGTGATGATGTGACAGCGATGATTGTGATAGTGATGATTGTGATAGCGATGATTGTGATAGTGATCATGATGACGATGTTGCCGATGTTACCGCTGGAGATGTTGATGTTGCAGGCGATAGTGATGATGTGATAGCGATGATTGTGATAGTGATGATTGTGATAGTGATGATGGTGATAGTGATGATGTGACAGCGATGATTGTGATAGTGATCATGATGACGATGTTGCCGATGTTACCGCTGGAGATGTTGATGTTGCATGCGATAGTGATGATTGCGATAGTGATGATGTGACAGCGATGATTGTGATAGTGATGATGTGACAGCGATGATTGTGACAGCGATTATTGTGATAGTGATGATGTGACAGCGATGATTGTGATAGTGATCATGATGATGATGTAGGCGATGTTACCGCTGGAGATGTTGACGTTGCAGGCGATAGTGATGATGTGACAGCGATGATTGTGATAGTGATGATTGTGATAGTGATGATTGTGATAGTGATGATTATGATAGTGATCATGATGATAGTGATCATGATGATGATGTAGGCGATGTTACCGCTGGAGATGTTGATGTTGCAGGCGATAGTGATGATGTGTCAGCGATGATTGTGATAGTGATGATGTGATAGTGATGATGTGATAGCGATGATGTGTCAGCGATGATTGTGATAGCGATGATCGTGATGACGATGTTGCCGACGTTACCGCTGGAGATGTTGATGTTGCCCGCCTCGATGGCCGCTTTGATGGCATCGGGCGCTCGTGCCAGACGCTCGTGAGCCCGTTCCGCGGCGCTGTGGTGCGCGCGACCCGACCTCGCTCCCTCGTCCCGCGACATCCTGCCGATTACAGTTGTAGTGACATAAGAAGGGAGGGGCTGCTGGGGGGCTCTGGGACCCTGGGCGGGCCAGACGCTTAAGCCTCTTGGCGCCAGGGCTGGGTTCCCAGGCGGGTCAGACGCTTAAGCCCCTTGGCGCCACCAACGGGGGGGGGCTGTGTGTGCTCTGTGGGATGTCTGGTGGCGCACACAGCCCCACCCCTCGTTGGGGACTAGGCATAAAAGGGGAGCTCCCTGGACGATCAGGGCCAGTTGTAGCTCAATGACCCAAGACCCAAGACCAGCCATCTCAGGACCCTGGGACGCTGTGAGGGCCAGTGGTGGGACTCTGGAACTCCCGACTCTACGACCTTGTGAGGGCGAGTTCCAGAGCGTAGCCAGAGTAGAGTATCTAGGCTGTGTACCTAGGCTGTGTACCTAGGCTGTGTACCTAGGCTGTGTACCTAGGCCGTGTACCTAGGCCGTGTACCTAGGCCGTGTACCTAGGCCGTGTACCTAGGCCGTGTACCTAGGCCGTGTACCTAGGCCGTGTACCTAGGCCGTGTACCTAGGCCGTGTACCTAGGCCGTGTACCTAGGCCGTGTACCTAGGCCGTGTACCTAGGCCGTGTACCTAGGCCGTGTACCTAGGCCGTGTACCTAGGCCGTGTACCTAGGCCGTGTACCTAGGCCGTGTACCTAGGCCGTGTACCTAGGCCGTGTACCTAGGCCGTGTACCTAGGCCGTGTACCTAGGCCGTGTACCTAGGCCGTGTACCTAGGCCGTGTACCTAGGCCGTGTACCTAGGCCGTGTACCTAGGCCGTGTACCTAGGCCGTGTACCTAGGCCGTGTACCTAGGCCGTGTACCTAGGCCGTGTACCTAGGCCGTGTACCTAGGCCGTGTACCTAGGCCGTGTACCTAGGCCGTGTACCTAGGCCGTGTACCTAGGCCGTGTACCTAGGCCGTGTACCTAGGCCGTGTACCTAGGCCGTGTACCTAGGCCGTGTACCTAGGCCGTGTACCTAGGCCGTGTACCTAGGCCGTGTACCTAGGCCGTGTACCTAGGCCGTGTACCTAGGCCGTGTACCTAGGCCGTGTACCTAGGCCGTGTACCTAGGCCGTGTACCTAGGCCGTGTACCTAGGCCGTGTACCTAGGCCGTGTACCTAGGCCGTGTACCTAGGCCGTGTACCTAGGCCGTGTACCTAGGCCGTGTACCTAGGCCGTGTACCTAGGCCGTGTACCTAGGCCGTGTACCTAGGCCGTGTACCTAGGCCGTGTACCTAGGCCGTGTACCTAGGCCGTGTGTCTAGGCCGTGTGTCTAGGCCGTGTACCTAGGCCGTGTGTCTAGGCCGTGTGTCTAGGCCGTGTACCTAGGCCGTGCACCTAGGCCGTGCACCTAGGCCGTGCACCTAGGCCGTGCACCTAGGCCGTGCACCTAGGCCGTGTACCTAGGCCGTGTACCTAGGCCGTGTACCTAGGCCGTGTATCTAGGCCGTGTACCTAGGCCGTGTACCTAGGCCGTGTACCTAGGCTGTGTACCTAGGCTGTGTCTCTAGGCTGTGTACCTAGGCTGTGTACCTAGGCTGTGTACCTAGGCTGTGTACCTAGGCTGTGTCTCTAGGCTGTGTACCTAGGCTGTGTCGCTAGGCTGTGTCTCTAGGCTGTGTACCTAGGCTGTGTACCTAGGCTGTGTACCTAGGCTGTGTATCTAGGCTGTGTACCTAGGCTGTGTCTCTAGGCTGTGTACCTAGGCTGTGTACCTAGGCTGTGTCTCTAGGCTGTGTACCTAGGCTGTGTCTCTAGGCTGTGTACCTAGGCTGTGTACCTAGGCCGTGTACCTAGGCTGTGTACCTAGGCTGTGTCTCTAGGCTGTGTACCTAGGCTGTGTATCTAGGCTGTGTACCTAGGCTGTGTCTCTAGGCTGTGTACCTAGGCTGTGTACCTAGGCTGTGTCTCTAGGCTGTGTACCTAGGCTGTGTCTCTAGGCTGTGTACCTAGGCTGTGTATCTAGGCTGTGTACCTAGGCTGTGTGCCTAGGCTGTGTACCTAGGCTGTGTACCTAGGCTGTGTCTCTAGGCTGTGTACCTAGGCTGTGTCTCTAGGCTGTGTACCTAGGCTGTGTACCTAGGCCGTGTACCTAGGCCGTGTATCTAGGCTGTGTACCTAGGCTGTGTCTCTAGGCTGTGTACCTAGGCTGTGTACCTAGGCTGTGTACCTAGGCTGTGTATCTAGGCCGTGTACCTAGGCCGTGTACCTAGGCTGTGTCTCTAGGCTGTGTACCTAGGCTGTGTCTCTAGGCTGTGTACCTAGGCTGTGTACCTAGGCTGTGTCTCTAGGCTGTGTACCTAGGCTGTGTCTCTAGGCTGTGTACCTAGGCTGTGTACCTAGGCTGTGTACCTAGGCCGTGTACCTGGGAGTTGTTACAGAGTATCAGGACTGTTGAAGTGTTGGAGTGTTGGATTGTAATAAAGAAGTTACTTTTACAAGCGTCTCCGGAACTCGTTACACAGTGACACCACCGGGGGGGGGGGGCTGATGCTGTTATTACGATGATACTGCTAATTTTATTATGTTTTATTTCTATTATTTTATTATTTCCATTCTACGTGACTTTACCGAAAGAACCAAGAAGATGATACTGCTGCTGGTGTGACTGCAATAACGATGGTACTACCGTTGCTATGACGATGACACTGCTGCTGCTTCTATGATACTGACCGGCATGACGTCAGTACTACTGTTGCTATGACGATGACACTGCTGCTGCTTCTATGATACTGACCGGCATGACGTCAGTACTACTGTTGCTATGATGATGACACTGCTGCTGCTCCTATGATACTGACCGGCATGACGTCAGTACTACTGTTGCTATGACGATGACACTGCTGCTGCTTCTAAGATACTGACCGGCATGACGTCAGTACTACTGTTGCTATGACGATGACACTGCTGCTCCTATGATACTGACCAGCATGACGTCAGTACTACTGTTGCTATGACGATGACACTGCTGCTGCTTCTAAGATACTGACCGGCATGACGTCAGTACTACTGTTGCTATGACGATGACACTGCTGCTGCTTCTAAGATACTGACCGGCATGACGTCAGTACTACTGTTGCTATGACGATGACACTGCTGCTCCTATGATACTGACCAGCATGACGTCAGTACTACTGTTGCTATGACGATGACACTGCTGCTGCTCCTATGATACTGACCGGCATGACGTCAGTACTACTGTTGCTATGACGATGACACTGCTGCTCCTATGATACTGACCGGCATGACGTCAGTACTACTGTTGCTATGACGATGACACTGCTGCTCCTGTTATGATACTGACCGGCATGACGTCAGTACTACTGTTGCTATGACGATGACACTGCTGCTGCTTCTATGATACTGACCGGCATGACGTCAGTACTACTGTTGCTATGACGATGACACTGCTGCTGCTTCTATGATACTGACCGGCATGACGTCAGTACTACTGTTGCTATGACGATGGAACTGCTGCTGGTTCTATGATACTGACCAGCATGACGTCAGTACTACTGTTGCTATGACGATGACACTGCTGCTGCTCCTATGATACTGACCGGCATGACGTCAGTACTACTGTTGCTATGACGATGACACTGCTGCTGCTCCTATGATACTGACCGGCATGACGTCAGTACTACTGTTGCTATGACGATGACACTGCTGCTGCTTCTATGATACTGACCGGCATGACGTCAGTACTACTGTTGCTATGACGATGACACTGCTGCTGCTTCTATACTGACCGGCATGACGTCAGTACTACTGTTGCTATGACGATGACACTGCTGCTGCTTCTATACTGACCGGCATGACGTCAGTACTACTGTTGCTATGACGATGACACTGCTGCTCCTGCTATGATACTACCCAGTGTCTCACCACCCAGTGTCTCACTAGCAGTGTCTCACTACCAGTGTCTCACCACCCAGTGTCTCACTACCAGTGTCTCACCACCCAGTGTCTCACCACCCAGTGTCTCACCACCCAGTGTCTCACCACCCAGTGTCTCACCACCCAGTGTCTCTCTACCCAGTGTCTCACTACCCAGTGTCTCACTACCAGTGTCTCACTACCCAGTGTCTCACTACCCAGTGTCTCACCACCCAGTGTCTCACCACCCAGTGTCTCACTACCAGTGTGTCACTACCCAGTGTCTCACTACCTAGTGTCTCACTACCCAGTGACTCACTACCCAGTGTCTCACTACCTAGTGTCTCACTACCCAGTGTCTCACTACCCAGTGTCTCACCACCCAGTGTCTCACTACCAGTGTATCACTACCCAGTGTCTCACTACCAGTGTATCACTACCCAGTGTCTCACTACCTAGTGTCTCACCACCAGTGTCTCACCATCCAGTGTCTCACCACCAGTGTCTCACCACCACCCAGTGTCTCACCACCACCCAGTGTCTCACCACCACCCAGTGTCTCACCACCCAGTGTCTCACCACCCAGTGACTCACCACCCAGTGTCTCACTACCCAGTGTCTCACCACCCAGTGTCTCACCACCCAGTGTCTCACCACCCAGTGTCTCACCACCCAGTGTCTCACTACCAATGTCTCACCACCCAGTGTCTCACCACCCAGTGTCTCACCACCCAGTGTCTCACCACCCAGTGTCTCACCACCCAGTGTCTCACCACCCAGTATCTCACCACCCAGTGTCTCACCACCCAGTGTCTCACTACCCAGTGTCTCACCACCCAGTGTCTCACCACCCAGTGTCTCACCACCCAGTGTCTCACTACCCAGTGTCTCACCACCCAGTGTCTCACTACCCAGTGTCTCACCACCACCCAGTGTCTCACCACCACCCAGTGTCTCACTACCCAGTGTCTCACTACCCAGTGTCTCACCACCCAGTGTCTCACTACCCATTGTCTCACCACCCAGTGTCTCACTACCCAGTGTCTCACCACCACCCAGTGTCTTACCACCACCCAGTGTCTCACCACCCAGTGTCTCACTACCCAGTGTCTCACCACCAGTGTCTTACCACCCAGTGTCTCACCACCCAGTGTCTCACTACCCAGTGTCTTACCACCCAGTGTCTCACCACCCAGTGTCTCACCACCCAGTGTCTCACTACCCAGTGTCTCACTACCCAGTGTCCCACCACCCAGTGTCTCACAACCAGTGTCTCACCACCCAGTGTCTAACTACCCAGTGTTTCACCACCCAGTGTCTCACTACCCAGTGTCTCACCACCCAGTGTCTCACCACCAGTGTCTCACCACCCAGTGTCTAACTACAAGACGTTGTTGCCCGTATTGAAACGGCTGTACACGCCGCACGGACAACTCCATTTCCCCCGTACAAGCACACGGAGTCAAACCGTGTGGGTCGACACGCTGTGTGTGTGTGTCTCGTAGCTCGCTGCCTCGAGTGGAGGCACTTGCAGGGGCTGTGCCTTTGGCTACGAGCCGTAAGGGGGGGCGAGAGGGGGGAGGGGGTGGGCGAGGGGGGGGTCAAGGGGGGGGCGAGGGGGGGCGAGAGGGGGGAGCGAGGGGGGGCGAGGGGGGGCGAGGGGGGGGCGAGAGGGGGGAGCGAGGGGGGGCGAGGGGGGGGCGAGGGGGAGGCGAGGGGGGGGCGAGAGGGGGGAGCGAGGGGGAGGGGCAAGGGGGGGAGCGAGGGGGGGCGAGGGGGGGGGCGAGGGGGGGGGCGAAGGGGGGAGCGAAGGGGGGAGCGAGGGGGGGGCGAGGGGGGGGCGAGAGGGGGGAGCGAGGGGGAGGGGCAAGGGGGGGGCGAGGGGGGGGAGCGAGGGGGGGCCGAGGGGAGGGGCGAGTGGGTGAACTCCGTTGCGATTGAAGCCTGAGAATCCCACGCGAGGCCTGCTAGACTAGGCCCGAGTAGTTGACAATGTAAAAACCTCCCTCTGAATGAAGCTGCGAATAAACAAACACCGCCGGTCGATGTCCCCACGGATAAACGATGTGAACGTCCGTTACTCGGACGCGACTCGTACTATAACGACGACGACGATGACGACAGACAACAAACTCACTCGGAATACGAAGTCGACGCTGAACCGTGAGGAGAATTAGTGCAGGAGGAGGGGGGCGGTGCTAAGGGAAGGGGGCGGGGCGAACAAATCCGTATCCGGTTCCGGCCCCGAGTTACCCGCCAAAAAAACGAGGCCCGCCGATTGGTTGTTCGAACAAACCACGTGACTGTTGGGGTACGTCTGTGAGCGGTGGTGGAAGCGGTGACGCGCTTGCGCTGCAGTCACAGAGCGCAACCAATGGGAGAGAGGGGAGTAGAGACCCCTGAGTAAGATGGCCGCCTTGTCCCCTTCTTCCCCTGAGTAAGATGGGCGCCGTGTCCCCTCTCCCCTGAGTAAGATGGGCGCCGTGTCCCCCTACCCCCCCTGAGTTAAGATGGGCGCCGTGTCCCCTCTCCCCCTGAGTAAGATGGGCGCCGTGTCCCCTCCCCACCTGAGTAAGATGGGCGCCGTGTCCCCTACCCCCTGAGTAAGATGGGCGCCGTGTCCCCTACCCACTGAGTAAGATGGGCGCCGTGTCCCCTCCCTCCCTGAGTAAGATGGGCGCCGTGTCCGCTACCCCCTGAGTAAGATGGGCGCGGTGTCTCCCCCCCCCGAGTAAGATGGACGCCGTGTCCCCCCCCCCCCCCCACCCGAGTAAGATGGACGCCGCGTCCCCTTCACCCCCCCCTACCCCCTAAGCAAGATGGACACCGCGTCCCTTCACACCCACCCCTAAGCAAGATGGACGCCGCGTCCCCTTCACCCCACCCCTAAGCAAGATGGACGCCGCGTCCCCTTCACCCCACCCCTACCCCTAAGCAAGATGGACGCCGCGTCCCCTTCACCCCACCCCTACCCCTAAGCAAGATGGACGCCGCGTCCCCTTCACCCCACCCCTACCCCTAAAGCAAGATGGACGCCGCGTCCCCTTCACCCCACCCCTACCCCTAAGCAAGATGGACGCCGCGTCCCCTTCACCCCACCCCTACCCCTAAGCAAGATGGACGCCGCGTCCCCTTCACCCCACCCCTACCCCTAAGCAAGATGGACGCCGCGTCCCCTTCACCCCACCCCCTACCCCTAAGCAAGATGGACGCCGCGTCCCCTTCACCCACCCCTACCCCTAAGCAAGATGGACGCTGCGTATTCACCGGGCGCGCTTTGCATGGCAACCGACATGAGCACGGAGGCAGAAAGACAACGACGGAGGCGAAGAAGCCTTGGCGAAAGGTTTTGTACGAGAAGCAAGACTACCCCGACAACTACGTGGACGCGCAGTTCCTCAAGGATTTGACCAAGAACGGTAACGACACCGCGGCCCCCGTCGCCCTGTTCTGTAACGCGCGCGAGGCCTACACCGCCTAGGCTTTTTACGCACTTTCCTAGCCGCGCTGCCCGGGATGGGGCGCGCCCGTCCGCCGGTCGCGAAAATGAATGAACCGCGGGGAATCAGAAAGAAAAGAGAGGAAAACTTCACGGAGAATGGCTTCACGACGACGACAACGACATCGTAATCACAAGAGATTGGTGCCAGAGAGACGTGGCATATTGGGCCACTACAAAACAGAGAGGGGGAAATGTAAACAACAGCTGACAACTTGTGCAGTGGTTCACCGACAGGCTGTCTGCCCACGGATCGTGATTACGATGTACTATATACTATACGCTACTATACACTATACACTACACTATACGCTACTATTACACTACACTATACACTACACTATACACTACACTATACACTACTATACACTACACTATACACTACACTATACACTACTATACACTACACTATACACTACTATATACTATACGCTACTATACACTACACTATACACTACACTATACACTACACTATACAATACACTATACACTACACTATACACTACTATACACTATACACTACTATACACTACACTATACACTACACTATACACTACACTACTATACACTACTATACACTATACACTACACTATACACTATACTACTATACACTACACTATACACTACACTACTATACGCTACACTATACACTATACTACTATACACTACACTATACACTACACTATACACTACACTACTATACACTACACTACTATACACTACACTATACACTACACTACTATACACTACACTATACACTACACTACTATACACTACACTATACACTACTACACTATACACTACTATACACTACACTACTATACACTACACTATACACTACACTACACTATACACTACTGTACACTACTATACACTACACTACACACTACACTACTATACACTACACTACTATACACTACACTACTATACACTACACTACTATACACTACACTACTATACACTACACTACTATACACTACACTACTATACACTACACTACACACTACACTACTATACACTACACTACTATACACTACACTACTATACACTACACTATTACACACTACACTACTATACACTACACTACTATACACTACACCACTATACACTACTATACACTGCACTATACACTACACTATAGACTATTAGTACACTTACACTATACACTACACTGTTACACTATACACTACACTACTGCATTTACTACACTGTTACACACTACTATACACTGCACTATACACTGCACTATACACTACACTATTACTACTGTTACTCTATACACTACACTATAACTACACTGTTACACTACACACTAGCACACAAACTACCAAACACTACTAAGATATGCACTACTTGAGCCAGAGTGCCACTACAAGACCGAAAGAGATGAAAGTGTAAACAACGAATGCCACTAAATTTCGATTTGAAGCTTTCGTGACTGCAGGGATTCATCTTATTGGTTCTTTCGGTAAAGTCACGTAGAAGGGAAGTAATAAAATAATAAAAATAAAACATAATAAAATAATTCTCACGACGTTTCGGCTACAACGCAAGCAGCCGTCTTCAGGTGAAGAATGAGACACTGCCAAGCTTGGAGCTTATATATAAGCTGGGTTGGAGGTGGAAGAAGAGCGCCTTAACAAAAGAATGTGCATATCAAGAAGAGCTAAGCTAGTTCTAGACAGAATTCGTTTAGCATTAGAAGAAGTTACAGCAGCAGATGTTAGTGTAAATGCGTTTGGTATTACCTTAGAGTCGCGGCATCTCTTCAGAAAGGTGAGAGACTCGATTAGCTGAGCCTTCTCATCCCGTGGAGTGGACATCTACAGGGCCGTCTGCCCTTGGCTCGTGATGATGGTGATGATCAGTGGCGGCTCCTGCAAAATCTCTCAGGGGGGGGGCAAATGTCTGGATGATTGATAAGGATAAGGTCCACCCATGCAATGGATAAATTAACAGCTTAAGCGTGTAAAGGCAACTTCACTTCTTTAATATTAATGCAAAATAAAGTGACTCTTACAATACATCTTGTTTGTTTCTATACTCACTATTAAAACAAACCGCTCGGTTTATTTTATTAAAGATTCCACTAGGTGGCGACAAATAATATTGTTGACTGAAACGTGCTTACGTATGATGACGTAGGCACGTATGATGACGTAAGCACGTTAGGGCGAGCCCTCCCGGAAGCCATAGAGAATGCATTGCAGCGCCCCCACCGTTCGAAAAAAAACATCTTTGAATGTAAGTCTATGGGACCACTCGGGGCGATTCTCAGCCGGAGGGAAATCGCCCAAAAAGAGGCGGTACTCCACAGAACGTGACATGACGCTGATTGGACTATATCCAGAGGCACAGTGACGGCTAGCGTGACTCTGTGGTTGAATGACACTGGTGGTGCGTCGCCCAATCGCCCTAATGAAGAAACCGCCCCTGGTGATGATGACTCGTTAAAAGCACTTGCCCCAACAGTCTTGTTCAGGCTATAACCGGGGGGGGGGATCTTTGTCTTTGGCAGTGCGGGTCCGACACTACGATTACTGGAGCGTGGTGAACGAGTCTGCCATCATAGCCCAGCAGCTGTGCAGGTCAGAATTCAAGTCATGTCATGTCTCTCTCTCTATCTCTCGATCTCTCTCTCCTGACGCTAGATGCTCAACTATTTTATTTAATACTCGTAGGTTTATTTTTTCGGTAAAGTCGCGTAGGTAAAAAGAAAATGAAATAAAAGAAATGAAAATAAAATCGATAATTTATTATTATTTTTTTACCTGCGTGACTTTATCGAAAAAAAATCCTTGCAGTCACGAAAGCTTCAAATCTAGAATTATTTTATCTCACTAGTTTTATTTGGCCAGGTAAAGGCCCACTGAGCTGTAAAGCTGTATATATGGGACCGTCCATAAATGACGTCACGCGATTTTGGACGATTTTTGACCCCCCCCCCCTCGTCACACGACGTCACAAAAAGTCAGACCCCCCCCCCTCAAATATGACGTCACAAAGCTCTGCCCCCCTCCCTAAAACTATAAAACATTCCTCAAATCGCTTTAAACTATTGCCATTGTAGTGCGTATTTAATGTGGCGCTGCACTGATGTTGTAGGAGAAAACATTTATTAAAAAGTCTATTTAATTAATTAGAACGTGTTGACTGTATTAATTACAAGTTGCGCATTTTGATGTGACGTCACATTTCTCAAACCATCGTCACACATCGTCACAAATGTCTGACCCCCCCCCCCCCACCTAGGTGCGTGACGTTATTTATGCCCCAAATGATAGGTCAACGAAGTTTCTTTATAGCAGCCAAATACTCCATTGGTACCTCATTTGCCAGTAAAAAAATATGATAATTGCTTTTTTACCCTTCTATCTGGCAACAAAACTGACACCTTTTTTACGAGGAGTCATGTTTGCATAGACCACAATACCTGCGGTCGTAATGCAAACAAAAAACACAACTCTGATAATGTATGCACTGTCCTTGAAGTTGATTGGTCCACACCCGAGACAGCTTTCCTTAGAGCCTAGTCTCACATGGGTTGTGCCTTTTGGCGTCATCTGGTCCAACCCATGTGAGACTAGGCTCTAAGGAAAGCTGTCTCGGGTGTGGACCAATCAACTTCAAGGACAGTGCATACATTATCAGAGTTGTGTTTTTTGTTTGCATTATGACTGCAGGTATTGCGGTCTATGCAAACATGACTCCTTGTAAAAAAAGTGTCAGTTTTGTTGCCAGATAAACGGGTAAAAAACCAATTATCAGCCAAATTCTCTTTAAACGCATGTCGCTTTATTCTACAGACTCATAAGAGATCCAGAGACCCACACCTCAGAGAGACCGACAGAGAGACCCAGAGATTCTTAGTAGAACCATAGAGACCCATACCCGTCGAGACCCATACTAAAACTAAATTAGATGAGTCCACACACTTTCCTGATGTATCGCCTCCTTAACGCCCACCAACAAGTAGAAATGGCGTGAGATGGAACAGATGGAGATTAGTCCACACACTTTTCTGGTCTGTACCGCAACCGTGATTCCCTGGGGGTGTCGGACGTTACCAACCAAACCGTGTGTGTGTGTGATTACAGGAGATACCACTCCGTATATATAATGGTGGTATCTCCTGTAATCTCTCATTTACTTGAGCTGTGACGGTTCCACCTGAAGACACAAGCTTGTGTTGCCTCCGAAACGTCGTGATTTTTATGTTATTTTACTTTTATTAATTTAAATTTTTTTTACCTACGTGACTTTACCGAAAAAACCTAAGAATATGAATCCTTGCAGTCACTGAAGCTTCAAATCTAGAATTAAACCACGTGTGTGTGTGTGTGTTTTGCAGCGTGTGCGCGCTGGTGCTGGTGTGGTGGCACCTGTCGGAGGGCTCGCTCTCGCCCCTCCTCTGCGTCTGCGTGGGTCTCCTCCTCACCCTCGTCGGCTACGCGCTGCACGAGGAACTCAGCGGGGGCGGAGGGCGCTCACGTGAGGCTCTGCGAGTTTACCATCATCATTATTATTATTATTGCTACTTTACACATCACATCTATGTAGTGCTGAACTTTACGCGGACAGTTTTCGATTTGAAGCTTCTTTCGTGACTGCAGGGATTCATCTTCTTGGTTCTTTCGGTAAAGTCGTCACGTAGAAGGGAAGTAATAAAATAATAAAAATAAAACATAATCAAATAATTCTCACGACGTTTCGGCCACAACGCAAGCAGCCGTCCTCAGGTGAAGAACAGGTCTGGCAAGTAGACAGTCTAAAACTGTCTACTGCCTACTTGACAGACCTGTTCTCCACCTGAAGACGGCTGCTTGCGTTGTGGCCGAAAGGTCGTGAGAATTATTTTATTATGTTTTATTTTTATTATTTTCCTTCTACGTGACTTTACCGAAAGAAACAAGAAGACTAAGGGGAGTCCCCAACTAGAGTCGTGTTCATCCGTCTGGTTCACTTGTTAATCTTGTTAACACACCAACAAAGTGTTTGTTTCCTTCATCACGAGGCCTCCTTTGCCAGTAGCAAAATATAATAATAGGTTTTGTACCCTATTTTCGATTTAAAGCTTCTTTCGTGACTGCAGGGATTCATCTTCTTGGTTCTTTCGGTAAAGTCATCACGTAGAAGGGAAATAATAAAATAATAAAAATAAAACATAATAAAATAATTCTCACGACGTTTCGGCCACAACGCAAGCAGCTGTCCTCAGGTGAAGAACAGGTCTGTCGGGGAGACCGCGTCATTCAGACAACCCCCCAGTCTCACCAAGAAGATTCCCGCGGACAACTCGTTCTTTTTCCGTCGTCACTTTATTTGATCAAACATTTCGCCACCACTCTCCGCTCGCTCGCCGCACTCCGCCCGGCCTCGCTCGCTCCGTTCCTCCCTCTCTCGCCCCGTCTCTCTCTCTCTCTCTCCCTGCCGACTCTCCTCTCTGCTTCGACCGTCTCGCTCTCTCCCGGCTTCTCCGTCAGCCTCCGACTGTCTGTCTCGGTCCCGTTGCACTGCTAGCCTATCCGTCAGAGGTGTGGACTCGAGTCATGTGACTTGGACTCGAGTCAGACTCGAGTCATGAATTTGATGACTTGCGACTCGACTTGGACTTGCATAACAATGACTTTGTCCCACCTATGAGATGTGGACTCGAGTCATGTGACTTGGACTCGAGTCAGACTCGAGTCATGAATTTGATGACTTGCGACTCGACTTGGACTTGCATAACAATGACTTTGTCCCACCTATGAGATGTGGACTCGAGTCATGTGACTTGGACTCGAGTCAGACTCGAGTCATGAATTTGATGACTTGCGACTCGACTTGGACTTGCATAACAATGACTTTGTCCCACCTCTGCTATCCGTCCTCTCGTCTCCTCTGCTTCTTCTCCTCCTCCACCGCTCCCCTTATTCTATCTCTCGTATCTTCCTCGTCTCCACTGCTACCCGAAACTTCTTCTCCTACTACTCCACTGCTACCCGAAACTTCTCCTATCTTCTTCTTCGGCTACGACCGTCTCCGTCCAGCTCCCGGCACAACTCCCCGTCTCACTCTGACCCTCCTGTATTTATCCCCGTCCCTATTAATTTCCAATTAATTAACTGGCCCCCCCCCCCGACGCCCCCCGCCGCCACCTGCTCCCATCGCCAGACTTACTGGCGCCACCTCGTCCCTGACAACAACAACCGGCCAATCACTGCCCTCTATCCCCGAATTGCCTCACAGCCAACCGGCCAATCACTGCCCTGTATCCCCGAATTGCCTCACAGCGAACCGGCCAATCACTACACTGCATCCCATAATTGCCTCACAGCCAACCGGCCAATCACTGCCCTGCATCCCATGATTGCCTCACAGCCAACCGGCCAATCACTGCCCTGCATCCCATGATTGCCTCACAGCCAACCGGCCAATCACTGCACTGCATCCCATAATTGCCTCACAGCCAACCGGCCAATCACTGCCCGGCATCCCATGATTGCCTCACAGCCAACCGGCCAATCACTGCCCTGCATCCCATGATTGCCTCACAGCCAACCGGCCAATCACTGCACTGTATCCCCGAATTGCCTCACAGCCAACCGACCAATCACTGCCCTGCATCCCATGATTACCTCACAGCCAACCGACCAATCACTGCCCTGCATTCCATGATTGCCTCACAGCCAACCGACCAATCACTGCCCTGCATCCCATGATTGCCTCACAGCCAACCGGCCAATCACTGCACTGTATCCCCGAATTGCCTCACAGCCAACCGACCAATCACTGCCCTGCATCCCATGATTACCTCACAGCCAACCGGCCAATCACTGCCCTGCATCCCATGATTGCCTCACAGCCAACCGGCCAATCACTGCCCTGCATCCCATGATTGCCTCACAGCCAACCGACCAATCACTGCCCTGCATCCCATGATTACCTCACAGCCAACCGACCAATCACTGCCCTGCATCCCATGATTACCTAACGAGCCGTCCGTTGTCCCCCAGCAACACCAGCTTGTCCCGATACGACCCCACTGTCCACAACCGACGCGTGTTTACAATGACCCCCCTTGGTGCGCGTTAAACCACCACATATATATTGGGAAGAAGTTTTTTTTCCCATCTGGCAACAAAACAGGTGTTAAGTTTCGATTTAAAGCTTTCGTGACTGCAGGGATTCATCTTCTTGGTTCTTTCGGTAAAGTCACGTAGAATGGAAATAATAAAATAATTAAAATAAAACATCATAAAATAATTCTCACGACGTTTCGGCCACAACGCAAGCAGCCGTCCTCAGGTGAAGACCAGGTCTGCCTTTCCGACGCTGTCTTTCCGACAGACCTGTTCTTCACCTGAGGACGGCTGCTTGCGTTGTGGCCGAAACGTCGTGAGAATTGTATTTGATTGTTTAATTTGTATTATTTTATTATCTCCCTTCTACGTGACTTTACCGAAAGAACCAAGAAGATTCATTCTTGATTTGAAGTTTTCGTGACTGCAAGGATCTTTCGGTAAAGTCACGTGGGTAGAAAAATAAACTGAGAATAAAAGCAAATAAATTAAACCCCGTGTGCTCGTGGTGCCCCCGTTCAAAGTTCATGTATTAGGTGTAGCCCTGCGAGCCATTCGGCTCTTGAATCGGGTGCAACCGCAACAAACACAAAACAAGAAAACATTTTAAAGTGGCGCGTGGTGCCCCCGTGTGGCGTGGTGCCCCCGTGTGGCGTGGTGCCCGCGTTTGGTGCAGAGGTCGCAACCGGGTACCCGATACCCGTACCCTACCCGATACCCGGCTACCCGTACCCGGCTGGGTACGGGTACCCGTTTGCGACCCTGGTGCGGCCGGGTACGGGTAGACCGTGAGTCACTGGTGAGTCACCGTTTGTCACTCATTTCCCAACGTCTTGTCTCTTCTCACAATTCAAGTTCCTAGAATCAACCCACCCGCGCCTGCAACGTGGCTTCATCCCAGAGGTCGCAATCGGGTACCCGATACCCGTACCCTACCCAATACCCGGCCAGGTACGGGTAGGGTACGGGTACGGCCGGGTACGGGTACCCGTTTGCGACCCTGGTGCGGCCGGGTACGGGTACGGGTAAGGAATCAAAACCCGTTTGCGACCTCTGGTGTGGCATGGTGCCTGAGCGTGTGCCGTGGTGACACCGTGTGCCGTGGTGACCCCGTGTGCCGTGGTGACCCCGTGTGCCGTGGTGACCCCGTGTGCCGTGGTGACCCCGTGTGGCGTGGTGACCCCGTGTGCCGTGGTGACCCCGTGTGCCGTGGTGACCCCGTGTGCCGTGGTGACCCCGTGTGCCGTGGTGACCCCGTGTGCCGTGGTGACCCCGTGTGCCGTGGTGACCCCGTGTGCCGTGGTGACCCCGTGTGCCGTGGTGACCCCGTGTGCCGTGGTGACCCCGTGTGCCGTGGTGACCCCGTGTGCCGTGGTGACCCCGTGTGGCGTGGTGACCCCGTGTGCCGTGGTGACCCCGTGTGCCGTGGTGACCCCGTGTGCCGTGGTGACCCCGTGTGCCGTGGTGACCCCGTGTGCCGTGGTGACCCCGTGTGGCGTGGTGCCGCTTGTCGCAGGCCTGGCCGATGTGAAGAGTGCCATCTTCTTCCTGGGCTTCTCCTACGGCTTCTCGCCAATCCTCAAGACGCTCACCGACACCATCAGCACCGACACCATCTACGCTATGACGGTGACGCACGCACTGCACGTGGTGGTGGCGGTGAGTGGTGAGTGGTGGTGAGTGATGGGGAGTGGTGGGGAGTGGGGAGTGATGAGTGGTGAGCGGTGGGGAGTGAGGAGTGAAGAGTGGGGAGTGGTGGTGAGTGGTGGTGAGTGGTGGTGAGTGGTGGTGAGTGGTGGTGAGTGAGGAGTGGTGAGTGGTGGTGAGTGGGGAGTGGTGGTGAGTGGTGGTGAGCGGGGAGTGATGAGTGGTGAATGGTGGTGAGTGGTGGGTGGTGAGTGAAGAGTGGTGAATGGTGGTGAGTGGGGAGTGATGAGTGGTGAATGGTGGTGAGTGAAGAGTGGTGGATGGTGGTGAGTGGTGGCGAGTGGGGAGTGATGAGTGGTGAATGGTGGTGAGTGGTGGGTGGTGAGTGAAGAGTGGTGAATGGTGGTGAATGGTGGTGAGTGGTGGGTGGTGAGTGAAGAGTGGTGAATCGTGGTGAGTGGTGGTGAGTGGGAAATGCTGGTGAGTGATGAGTGGTGAATGGTAGTGAGTGGTGGTGAGAGATGAATGGTGGTGAGTGAAGAGTGTTGGGTGGTGAGCGATGACTGGTGGTGAGCAGGGAATGATGAGTGGTGAGTCGTGATGGTGATGTTTATTTATTGCAGACACTGATGCTGCTGGGACATCTGCTACTGTTTGATTACGGGATGAGTCCGAAGAGGTGAGAGATTACACCATCACCATCATGATCACCACCACCATCACCACCACTGTCATTACCATCACCATCTTCGCCATCGACATGATCGGTATGGTGTGGGCAAGGTTTAGGACTGTGGCTCATGTAGCTGCAATGGCTGCTTTGGGTACACGGTCCAAACCTGCCCTGAGACCCCGGCTGACAGAGGAGGTATTCAGGATGGTTGAGAAAAAGCGACAGGCCCACTCTCATCGTCTACAGCATCCCACGTCAGAGAATGTGGAGGCTTATCGCAGCCTTCACTCGGAGGTTCGGAGAGCCGTGCGGCGGTGCAAGGATGAGCGGTGGTCGCGTATTGCACGGGACGCGGAGTCTGACTCAGAAGCTGACAAACTACCCTTTGTTCCATTAAAAAGGTAACTTGCAGTGGAATTTACAATAACTGGGACCAGCGGTGTCAAGATCGGCCTCTGTGGAGGAGGCTCGTGAAGGACGCTACTGGGCAGTTGGAGGCAGTCGCCCTCCAGCAAACACGGAGGGCGGAGGAGCGACGCTCACAACAACGAGCGGAGCGCCGGGTGGCTAAAGCACAGCGAGTTGGCACAGTAGGGGGCACAGGTGGTGCATCAGCCAGTCATCTCGGTCATCTCAGTCAGTCGACCCGTGGCACCTGCTGGGTCTGCCCCGTGACTTCCTGCCAGCGGGCGTTCGACACTTCACGTGGCCTTAAAAGTGCACATCGCCTGGCACAAGTGCCGTGGTGACGTCACCGTCACTTAGTAGCGAATGGTGGTTATTGGCACTGGTCAGTGAAAATATCAGTATATATGCAAGGACTGTTTTCTTGAAATTTCTCTCACTTGATACAGCAGTCGTGCTGTGACGGTTCCACCTGAAGACGGAAGCTTGTGTTGCCTCCGAAACGTCGCGATTTTTATTTTATTTTTATTTAACTTTTATTAATTTTTATTTTTTACCTACGTGACTTTACCGAAAACAACCTAAGAATATGAATCCTTGCAGTCACGAAAGCCTCAAATCTAGAAGTGAAAATAAAACCTGTTATGGATGGGTGTATGGTACGGTGTGCATGGTATGGTACGGGTGTGTTTGTGCGTGTCCTTAGGGTGACTTCTCTGAGCATGGCGGTGTTTGGAGCCGTGTGCCTGGCATCGCGTCTCCCCACCGCCCCCCACGCCTTCGCCATCACCGCATTCGCCTACCAGATCTTCGCTCTGTGGCCGTCGCTGCAGCTCATCATCAAGGTGATGATGGCGATAGCGGTGGTGGTGATAGTGGTGGTGGTGGCGATAGTGGTGGTGGTGGTGGTGGCGATAGTGGTGGTGGTGGCGATAGTGGTGGTGGTGGCGATAGTGGTGGTGGTGGTGGCGATAGTGGTGGTGGTGGCGGCGATAGTGGTGGCGGTGGTGGCGATAGTGGTGGTGGCGATAGTGGTGGTGGTGGCGATGGTGGTGGCGATAGTGGTGGTGGCGGCGATGGTGGTGGTGGTGGCGATAGTAGTGGTGGTGGTGGCGATAGTGGTGATGGTGGCGATAGTGGTGGTGGTGGTGGCGATAGTGGTGGTGGTGGTGGCGATAGTGGTGGTGGTGGCGATAGTGGTGGTGGTGGCGATAGTGGTGGTGGTGGTGGCGATAGTGGTGGTGGTGGCGATAGTGGTGGTGGTGGTGGCGATAGTGGTGGTGGTGGTGGTGGCGATAGTGGTGGTGGTGGCGATAGTGGTGGTGATAGTGGTGGTGGTGGTGGCGATAGTGGTGGTGGTGGCGATAGTGGTGGTGGTGGCGATAGTGGTGGTGGCGGCGATAGTGGTGGCGGTGGTGGCGATAGTGGTGGTGGCGATAGTGGTGGTGGTGGCGATGGTGGTGGCGATAGTGGTGGTGGCGGCGATGGTGGTGGCGATAGTAGTGGTGGTGGTGGTGATAGTGGTGATGGTGGCGATAGTGGTGGCGATAGTGGTGGTGGTGGCGATAGTAGTGGTGGTGGTGGTGATAGTGGTGATGGTGGCGATAGTGGTGGTGGTGGTGGCGATAGTGGTGGTGGTGGCGATGGTGGTGGCGATAGTGGTGGTGGCGGCGATAGTGGTGGTGGTGGCGGCGGTGATGGTATGCAGTCGTGGAAATATCGGTCTCGGGCTGCTGTATCGGCATCCGATTGATCCGATTGATCCGATTGCGCTGTAGAGCAGGGGTGCCCACCCCCGGGCCAATGATGAACTGCCCCCCCCCCCCACCACCCCCCGGTCCGTGAAAAAATTGTCTTCCACGTAACCGCTCCCTGGCGCCAAAAATGTTGGGGGCCCGCTGCTGCAGTAGAGGTTTCCAATAGTGTCGTACATCTGGCTGTTGCTATATCAGCAGCACTGGGTCCCTGCAATCGGAATCTGTCACCCCCTCCCTCCACCCCCCTCCCCCTTCTCCCAACCCCCTCCCTCCACCCCCCTCCCACCTCCACCCCCCTCCCCCCACCCTCCACCCCCCTTCCCCCACCCCCCTCCCCCCACCCCCTCTCTCCACCCCTCCACCCCCCTTCCCCCACCCCCCTCCCCCCACCCCCTCTCTCCACCCCTCCACCCCCCTTCCCCCACCCCCCTCCCCCCACCCCCTCTCTCCACCCCTCCACCCCCCTTCCCCCACCCCCCTCCCCCCACCCCCCTCCCTCCCCCTCTTCCACCCCCCCACCACCACCCCCCCCACCCACCACCCCCCTCCCCCCACCCCCTCTCTCCACCCCTCCACCCCCCTTCCCCCACCCCCCTCCCCCCACCCCCTCTCTCCACCCCTCCACCCCCCTTCCCCCACCCCCCTCCCCCCACCCCCTCTCTCCACCCCTCCACCCCCCTTCCCCCACCCCCCTCCCCCCACCCCCTCTCTCCACCCCTCCACCCCCCTTCCCCCACCCCCCTCCCCCCACCCCCTCTCTCCACCCCTCCACCCCCCTTCCCCCACCCCCCTCCCCCCACCCCCTCTCTCCACCCCTCCACCCCCCTTCCCCCACCCCCCTCCCCCCACCCCCCTCCCTCCCCCTCTTCCACCCCCCCACCACCACCCCCCCCACCCACCACCCCCCCTCCCCCCACCCCCTCTCTCCACCCCTCCACCCCCCTTCCCCCACCCCCCTCCCCCCACCCCCTCTCTCCACCCCTCCACCCCCCTTCCCCCACCCCCCTCCCCCCACCCCCTCTCTCCACCCCTCCACCCCCCTTCCCCCACCCCCCTCCCCCCACCCCCTCTCTCCACCCCTCCACCCCCCTTCCCCCACCCCCCTCCCCCCACCCCCTCTCTCCACCCCTCCACCCCCCTTCCCCCACCCCCCTCCCCCCACCCCCTCTCTCCACCCCTCCACCCCCCTTCCTCCACCCCCCTCCCTCCACCCCCCTCCCTCCACCCCTCTTCCACCCCCCCACCACCGCCCCCCCCACCCACCACCCCCCCCTCCACCCCCCCTCAGCGCCGTTGCCCGGCAACGCACGTGTGCGTGTCGGTGTCGTGGTCGCTCGTCTCGCTGGCGATGTTGTACCACGTGGGCGGAGCGCGCGCCGCCGTCGCCGCCCTCGGCCTGCTCGCCCTGCCCACGCTGCTCGCTCCACTCGCCCTCGTGGCCCTGCAGCCCTCCAAGGAGTGAGTCTAGGTCCACTCAGCCTCGACACGCCTCTGTGTGTGTCTCTCTCTGCTCGCCCTGCCCACGCTGCTCGCTCCACTCGCCCTCGTCGCCCTGCAGCCCTCCAAGGAGTGAGTCTAGGTCCACTCAGCCTCGACACGCCTCTGTGTGTGTCTGTGTGTGTGTCTGTGTGTGTGTCTGTGTGTGTGTCTGTGTGTGTCTCTCTCTGCTCACCCTGCCCACGCTGCTCGCTCCACTCGCCCTCGTGGCCCTGCAGCCCTCCAAGGAGTGAGTCTACGCCTAGGTCCACTCAGCCTCAACACGCCTCTGTGTGTGTCTGTGTGTGTCTCTCTCTGTGTGTCTGTGTGTGTCTCTCTGTGTGTCTGTGTGTGTCTCTCTCTGCTCGCCCTGCCCACGCTGCTCGCGCCACTCGCCCTCGTCGCCCTGCAGCCCTCCAAGGAGTGAGTCTACGCCTAGGTCCACTCAGCCTCGACACGTCTCTGTGTGTGTCTGTGTGTGTCTGTGTGTGTGTCTGTGTGTGTGTCTGTGTGTGTCTCTCTCTGCTCGCCCTGCCCACGCTGCTCGCGCCACTCGCCCTCGTGGCTCTGCAGCCCTCCAAGGAGTGAGTCTACGCCTAGGTCCACTCAGCCTCGACACGTCTCTGTGTGTGTCTCTCTCTGTGTGTGTCTCTCTCTGTGTGTGTCTCTCTCTGTGTGTGTCTCTCTCTGTGTGTCTGTGTGTGTCTCTCTGTGTGTCTGTGTGTGTCTCTCTCTGCTCGCCCTGCCCACGCTGCTCGCGCCACTCGCCCTCGTGGCTCTGCAGCCCTCCAAGGAGTGAGTCTACGCCTAGGTCCACTCAGCCTCAACACGCCTCTGTGTGTGTGTCTGTGTGTGTCTCTCTCTGTGTGTGTCTCTCTCTGTGTGTGTCTCTCTCTGTGTGTGTCTCTCTCTGTGTGTCTGTGTGTGTCTCTCTGTGTGTCTGTGTGTGTCTCTCTCTGCTCGCCCTGCCCACGCTGCTCGCGCCACTCGCCCTCGTCGCCCTGCAGCCCTCCAAGGAGTGAGCCCACGCCTAGGTCCACTCAGCCTCGACACGCCTCTGTGTGTGTCTCTCTGTGTGTCTGTGTGTGTCTCTCTGTGTGTCTGTGTGTGTCTCTCTGTGTGTCTGTGTGTGTCTCTCTCTGCTCGGCCTGCCCACGCTGCTCGCGCCACTCGCCCTCGTCGCCCTGCAGCCCTCCAAGGAGTGAGTCTACGCCTAGGTCCACTCAGCCTCGACACGCCTCTGTGTGTGTCTCTCTCTGTGTGTGTCTCTCTCTGTGTGTCTGTGTGTGTCTCTCTGTGTGTCTGTGTGTGTCTCTCTGTGTGTCTGTGTGTGTCTCTCTCTGCTCGCCCTGCCCACGCTGCTCGCGCCACTCGCCCTCGTGGCTCTGCAGCCCTCCAAGGAGTGAGTCTACGCCTAGGTCCACTCAGCCTCAACACGCCTCTGTGTGTGTCTCTCTCTGTGTGTCTGTGTGTGCGTCTGTGTGTGTCTCTCTGTGTGTCTGTGTGTGTCTCTCTCTGCTCGCCCTGCCCACGCTGCTCGCTCCACTCGCCCTCGTCGCCCTGCAGCCCTCCAAGGAGTGAGTCTACGCCTAGGTCCACTCAGCCTCGACACGCCTCTGTGTGTGTCTCTCTCTGTGTGTGTCTCTCTCTGTGTGTCTGTGTGTCTCTCTGTGTGTCTGTGTGTGTCTCTCTGTGTGTCTGTGTGTGTCTCTCTCTGCTCGCCCTGCCCACGCTGCTCGCGCCACTCGCCCTCGTGGCTCTGCAGCCCTCCAAGGAGTGAGTCTACGCCTAGGTCCACTCAGCCTCGACACGCCTCTGTGTGTGTCTCTCTCTGTGTGTGTCTCTCTCTGTGTGTCTGTGTGTCTCTCTGTGTGTCTGTGTGTGTCTCTCTGTGTGTCTGTGTGTGTCTCTCTCTGCTCGCCCTGCCCACGCTGCTCGCTCCACTCGCCCTCGTCGCCCTGCAGCCCTCCAAGGAGTGAGTCTACGCCTAGGTCCACTCAGCCTCGACACGCCTCTGTGTGTGTCTGTGTGTGTCTGTGTGTGTCTCTCTCTGTGTCTGTGTGTCTGTGTGTGTCTCTCTCTGTGTGTGTCTGTGTGTGTCTCTCTCTGTGTGTGTCTCTCTCTCTGTGTGTCTGTGTGTGTCTCTCTCTGTGTGTCTGTGTGTGTCTCTCTCTGTGTGTGTCTCTCTCTGCTCGGCCTGCCCACGCTGCTCGCTCCACTCGCCCTCGTCGCCCTGCAGCCCTCCAAGGAGTGAGTCTACGCCTAGGTCCACTCAGCCTCAACACGCCTCTGTGTGTGTCTGTGTGTGTCTCTCTCTGTGTGTGTCTCTCTCTCTGTGTCTGTGTGTGTCTCTCTCTGCTCGCCCTGCCCACGCTGCTCGCGCCACTCGCCCTCGTCGCCCTGCAGCCCTCCAAGGAGTGAGTCTAGGTCCACTCAGCCTCGACACGCCTCTGTGTGTCTGTGTGTGTCTCTCTCTGTGTGTCTCTCTCTCTGTGTGTCTGTGTGTGTCTGTGTGTGTGTCTGTGTGTGTCTCTCTCTGCTCGCCCTGCCCACGCTGCTCGCTCCACTCGCCCTGGTCGCCCTGCAGCCCTCCAAGGAGTGAGCCCACGCCTAGGTCCACTCAGCCTCGACACGCCTCTGTGTGTGTCTCTCTCTGTGTGTCTCTCTGTGTGTCTGTGTGTCTCTCTCTGTGTCTCTGTGTGTCTGTGTGTCTCTCTCTGTGTGTGTCTCTGTGTCTGTGTGTGTCCCTCTGTGTGTGTCTCTCTGTCTGTGTGTCTGTGTGTGTCCCTCTGTGTGTGTCTCTGTGTGTGTGTGTCTCTGTGTGTCTGTGTGTCTGTGTGTGTCCCTCTGTGTGTCTCTGTGTGTCTGTGTGTCTCTCTGTGTGTCTGTGTGTCTCTCTGTGTGTCTCTGTGTGTCTCTCTCTGCTCGCCCTGCCCACGCTGCTCGCGCCACTCACCCTCGTGGCCCTGCAGCCCTCCAAGGAGTGAGCAAGCGAGCCCGCGCCTAGATCCGCTCAGCCTCGACACGCTCGGGACACCACCCGTCTTGTGCCTCTCCCCCCACCCCGCCACCGATGTGAACTGCTATCCGAATGCAAACAAACACAACTCTGATAATGTTGTACGCACTGTCCTTGAAACTGATTGGTCCACATCAGAGACAGCTTTCCTTAGAGCCTAGTCTCATACGGTGTTCGACCAGATGACGCCAAAAGGCGCACAACTCAAAGACAATGCACCATCAGAATATGAGAGCTCGGGGTCTGAAGCTTTTACACCATGGGAACCTCATTTGCCAGTAAAAAATTATGATAATTGTTTTTTTACCCTTCTATCTGGCAACAAAAATGACACCTTTTTTTACAAGGAGTCATGTTTGCATAGACCACAATACCTGCGGTCAGAATGCAAACAAAAAAAACACAACTCTGATCATTTATGCACTGTCCTTGAAACTGATTGGTCCACACCAGAGACAGCTTTCCTTAGAGCCTTGTCTCACGCGGTGTTGGACCAGATGACGCCAAAAGGCGCACAGTTCAAAGGCAACGCACCATCAGAGTAATGAGAGCTTCCCTTTGCCGGTACCAAAATATAATCGGGGTTATGGGAACCTCATTTGCCAGTAAAAATATGATAATTGGTTCTTTACCCTTCTATCTGGCAACAAAACTGACACCTTTTTACAAGGAGTCATGTTTGCATAGACCACAATACCTGCAGTCATAATGCAAACAAAAGAACATAACTCTGATAATGTATGCACTGTCCTTGAAGTTGATTGATCCACACCCGAGACAGCTTTCCTTAGAGCCTAGTCTCATATGGGTTGGACCAGATGACGCCAAAAGGCGCACGAGTGCAAACATGACTCCTTGTAAAAAGGTGTCAGTTTTGTTGCCAGATAGAAGGGTAAAGAACCAATTATCATATTTTTACTGGCAAATGAGGTTCCCATAGTGTAGATGCTTGCCCCGAGCTCTCATACTCTGATGGTGCATTGTCTTTGAGTTGTGCGCCTTTTGGCGTCATCTGGTCCAACCCATGTGAGACTAGGCTCTAAGGAAAGCTGTCTCGGGTGTGGACCAATCAACTTCAAGGACAGTGCATACATTATCAGAGTTGTGTTTTTTGTTTGCATTATGACTGCAGGTATTGCGGTCTATGCAAACATGACTCCTTGTAAAAAGGTGTCAGTTTTGTTGCCAGATAGAAGGGTAAAAAAGCAATTATCATAATCGGGGTTTTTCCCCTTTTTTCTGCCAACAATAATTGACTGCAAGTATTGTGGTTAATGTAAACATGACCCCCTTGCAAAAGGTCTCAGTTTTGTTCTTTGGTTCTTTTCGGTTAAGTCACGTCTAAAAATAAAATAATAACTCAAAATAAAATAACACATTACGACGTTTCGATTGCAACACAAGCAATCATCATCAGGCATGAAAGAAATAGCAACAAAAATCTAACTAATGCCGTTGTGATGTCTGTCTGCTTGTATGTCTGTCTATAGTTTTTTCTAGTTAGATTTTTGTTGCTATTTCTTTCATGCCTGATGATGATTGCTTGTGTTGCAATCGAAACGTCGTAATGTGTTATTTTATTTTGAGTTATTATTTTATTTTTAGACGTGACTTAACCGAAAAGAACCAAAGAATAATTCCTGCAGTCACGAAAGCTCCTAAATTAAGATTCAGTTGTGTTGCCAGATAAAAGGGGGAAAACCCCTATTACTATATTTTTTTGGTACATGATGTGGATGTCACGTAGAAGGGAAATAAAACATGAGAAAATAATTATTTTATTATGTTTACTTTTTATTATTTTATTATTTCCCTTCTACGTGACTTTACCGAAAGAACCAAGAAGATGAATCCCTGCAGTCACGAAAGCTTTAAATCGAAATTTAGACCTGTTCTTCACCTGAGGACGGCTGCTTGCGTTGTGGCCGAAACGTCGTGAGAATTATTTAAGTTGTATTTTTATTATTTTATTATTTCCCTTCTACGTGACTTTACCGAACGAACCAAGAAGATGAATCCCTGCGGTCACGAAAGCTTTAAATCGAAAAATGATGTGGATGCTTACCCCAAATATAATCGTGTTAATCCATCTGGTTCACATGTTAATCTTGCAAACACACCAACAAAGTGTTTATTTGGCTGCATCCGATTTGCCTGTCCGGTCGGTATCCGTGAACTTTGCCGATGCCAATGCGGTTCTAGCCCTTTTCCATTTGCTTCCTCGTCTGCCGTTAAATTGTGAAATCTCTCCCCCCCCACACCACCTCTCCCCTCCGCCCACTTAGCAATATCCACGGACCATGGGACGAAGCCGAGATCAAGGACGACGACATCGCCAGCTTCTTGTCCCAGTGACCACCAGAGGTCGCCAACGGGTTTTGATTTTTTACCCGTACCCGCACCCAGCCGGGTACAGGTAGCCGTTCCCTACCCAGCCGCTACCCGAAATGAGTGACAAACGGTGACTCACCAATGACTCACGGCCTACCCGTACCCTGGTCGCATCAGGGTCGCAAACGGGTACCCGTACCCATACCCGGCCGGGTACGGATATTGGGTAGGGTACGGGTATCGGGTACCCGATTGCGACCTCTGGGATGAAGCCACGTTGCAGGCGCGGGTGGGTTGATTCTCGGAACTTGAATTGTGAGAAGAGACAAGACGTTGGGAAATGAGTGACAATCACGGTGACTCACCAGTGACTCACGGCCTACCCGTACCCGGCCGCACCAGGGTCGCAAACGGGTACCCGTACCCGGCCGGGTACGGGTAGCCGGGTATCGGGTAGGGTACGGGTATCGGGTACCCGGTTGCGACCTCTGGTGACCACGTGAGATGTCCACTCTCCCCACCACCACCCCCACCACTGTCGCCCACGACGTATACTCCCGCAACTCCAATCGCGCTCCCCAAACCCATAACTTACGCTGGCACCACCAAAGTGCGACGGCGGCAGTAATAAACTTGTTGTTAGTTCTTCCGGTAAAGTCACGTAGAAGGGAAATAATAAAATAGAAATAAAACATAATAAAATGATATATTTTATCATGTTTTATTTGTATTATTTTATTAAAGTCACGTAGAAGGGAAATAAAAAAATAATAAAAATAAAAGTCAAATATACTATTTTATTTTTATTATTTCCCTTCTACGTGACTTTACCGAAAGAAAAAAAACAAAAAAATAGTATAAAATTTTATGTTTTATTTATTTATTATTTCCCTTCTACGTGACTTTACCGAAAGAAATAAAACATAATATAAAATTTTATCATGTTTTATCTGTATTATTTTATTATTTCCCTTCTAAAAACAAAACAGAAAAATAATATAATGATTTTATTATGGGTTATTTTTATTACTTCCCTTCTACGTGACTTTACCGAATGAAGACGAATCCCCGCAAGTCACGAAACAAAGCTTTCAATAGTAATAAACTTGTTTTGAGGTTTTTATTTCGATTTCATTTGTACATTTTTCAGCCAAATTCCTCTCGCGAGTGGTTTCCCTGCTCCGCGCCGATATTACGATTCGTCGTATTTCGAAGAGACAATCAGCCCCCCACCGCCCGCCAAGGACACGCACGCCACGCACACATCTGCTCGTGGGAGCTATGCAACCAATAAGCATCCACATGATCCACTCCCCGGCCCCAGTCCTGTAGCTCCCCGCGATCCACCAAACGATTCCAGCGATCGGTCAAAAAAAAAAATTGCCCCTTTCTCTGCCGCGTAGGTCCTCGCTCTCCCCACCATTTGGAATGTGGAATTTCCTCTCCCGTGTTTCTGCGTGGTGCTGAGTTGACCCGCATTGAGAATCGGCGTCGTAAAAGCATCCGGGCTCCCCCCCCCCCCCCCCCCCAAAGCGTAGAAAAGGCTCCGTTAAGATTTGTCGTAGCGAGGGTCCTAAATGTCCTAAGAGAAAAGGGATCGTTGCTCAAAGTAAATAAATGCTCTTAAGATTTTGGGGGAAAGTCACGTAGGTAAAAAAAAATGAAATTAAAATTAATAAAAATAAAATAAGTTTATTAATTTTTATTTCATTTTTTAAATAAAAAATAAAATAATAATTTTATTAATTTCATTTTTTACCTACGTGACTTTACAGAAAAAACTAAGAGTATTTATTTAAAGTAAATAAAGCCCAAGAGCAGTTGCTAGGGAGCATGTCACCACACCCACCGCACCAGCCAATTAGCTGCCAAGAAGACAAGCCCCAAGCAACATGGCCGCCACGATGTCCCCGCCACCCCCAAGCAAGATGGCCGATGAGAAATCCCCCACGCAACATGGCCGCCACGATGTCCCCCACGCAACATGGCCGCCACGATGTCCCCCAGGCAACATGGCCGCCACGATGCCCCCCCCCCCACGCAACATGGCCGCCACGATGTCCCCCAGGCATCATGGCCGCCACGATGTCCCCCAGGCAACATGGCCGCCACGATGTCCCCCAGGCAACATGGCCGCCACGATGTCCCCCAGGCAACATGGCCGCTAGGATGTCCCCCACGCAATATGGTCGACCTAACGCCACGAATGTAAAGGGGAAATGTTCCCAATTTAAAAAAAAAATATCAAAGGTGCATCCCCGCAACTGCTCCCTCACCCCCCTGCTGGCTGAAGTGCCTCCCGCCAGAGGGACCTCTGTGAGACGGGGGCAATTTTGGCCTCTCCTCCGCTGGCCAAACCATCCTGGAAAGAGGTTTTGAGTAACCCATACTCAAGCTAAACTTGATTTTTTTTTATTTCATCAGCTAAAGCTCACTGAGCTCTAGAGCTTTTTTTTTAAGACGTGGGGCCTGGCCCACAAGTGGATAAGCTCAACTTAGCGGCTCGTCATCACAGCGGTAGCCCAAACACTCTGATAAACGCACGTTGTCGATTGTAAATGTGGGCAAGGGAAAGACCGGAGATGACTCCATGCGATTACCACGGTGGTGGTGGGGGGGGGTGAGAGAGGGAGGGGGGGTGCGAGAAGAGAGAGACGCAGACTCCAAATCTATACAGCAGGCATCGTCAGGTTTGGGATCGAACCCACGACCTCCTGCGTACCCGGGGCGAGGGAGACCACATCTCCCCCCTCTCTACCAGTCGATGGGGTCCGGACCCCGGGGGTGAGACTCAAAACTCGACGTGCCGAGTCCAGGAGATGGAGTCAAAAACCCGGGTGGGGTGGGGGGGGGCGTTTAAATTTTTCCACTCCCCAAAGAACTTTGACTTCGTACAAAATCCAAACCGGGAGGGTGGGTGGGTTGCAGAAGCGGACGTCTCGGTCGCTCTGCAACGCTGAGAACGGAGCGCGTGGGGGAAATTCCACGTTTCCAGGGCGGGAGAGCAGGCGGGGGGACCCCCCATTTGTCTGTCCCACGAGGTGGGGGGGGAGTGACGACAGTGTCGTCGTTGTCATCGCCGTCGTCAAATAAAAAGCCAGAAACGACAAAAAAAAATCGCTGAGCAATGGAGCCACCTTTTGAGAATGTTCAGTCCTCGGACGCCCGTCTACCTGTGAAATGTCGTGACCAGGACACGCAGGGGCGGGGGTCATGTGGGGGTCATGTGGGGGTCAGGGGGGTCAGGGGAGGTCAGAGACACGTGGGAAGGAACATTCACCGCGGCGGCGCTGGTCACGTTCAGTTAACCCGCGCCAACCCCAACCACGTGACTGCACACGCACGCACACAAGGGGACGGGGTAAATACCAATGCAAAAAGCGGGGCTCGTGCACACGCACGCACGTGCACATGTACACGCGCACACATACATGTACACGCGTGCGTACATGTACACGCGCACACATACATGTACGCGCGTGCGTGCATGTACACGCGTGCGTGCATGTACACGCGCACACATACATGTACGCGCGTGCGTACATGTACACGCGCACACATACATGTACACGCGTGCGTACATGTACACGCGCACACATACATGTACGCGCGTGCGTACATGTACACGCGCACACATACATGTACGCGCGTGCGTACATGTACACGCGCACACATACATGTACGCGCGTGCGTACATGTACACGCGCACACATACACATGTACACGCGCACACACGTACACATACATGTACACGCACGCTGCCACTGCGCGGAAGGAAACGGCCGAGCTGCTTCGTGTCGCGACTATTTTCGGGGCGGCGATCGCCGCTGCGATCAGTCGTGGTGACCCGCGGCACGACCCTCCGGCCGAAGTCCACCCTCCTCCCCACACCGCTGAAGTCCACCCTCCACCCCACACCGCTGAAGTCCACCCTCCTCCCCACCGCTGCCCCCCCGTAGCAGCAGCAGCAGCGGCAGCGGCGGGTCTGTTTGAACCGTGAGCCGAGGCGGTGACGATCCCGTCTCGTCCTCCTTTCACCGTCGTTCGTGGCGATCCGAGATGATGGTGACAACGAAGACGTGAGCGGAGGCGATTGTGTTTTCCCTCTCTCTCCGTCTCTCTCTCTCTCTGTCTGTCTCTCCGTCTCTCCGTCTCTCTCCCCGTCGTTTTTCCTCTCTTCTCAACGTAGCGGTTCGGGCAAAACAACATGCGCTGTGTGTCACTGTGTGCGTGCAATGGGTCACTGCGTGTGTGTGTGTGCAATGGGTCACCGTGTGTGTGTGTGTGTGCAATGGGTCACTGCGTGTGTGTGTGTGTGTGCAATGGGTCACCGTGTGTGTGTGTGTGTGTGCAATGGGTCACCGTGTGTGCGCGTGCAATCGGTCACTGCGTGTGTGTGTGTGTGTGATCGGTCACTGTGTGTGTGTGTGTGCAATGGGTCACTGTGTGTGTGTGTGCAATGGGTCACTGCGTGTGTGCGCGTGCGATCGGTCACTGCGTGTGTGTGTGTGTGATCGGTCACTGCGTGTGTGTGTGTGATCGGTCACTGTGTGTGTGTGTGATCGGTCACTGCGTGTGTGTGTGTGTGTGATCGGTCACTGTGTGTGTGTGTGTGTGCAATGGGTCACTGTGTGTGTGTGTGTGCAATGGGTCACTGCGTGTGTGCGCGTGCGATCGGTCACTGCGTGTGTGTGTGTGCGATCGGTCACTGCGTGTGTGTGTGTGTGATCGGTCACTGCGTGTGTGTGTGTGTGATCGGCCACTGCGTGTGTGTGTGTGTGATCGGCCACTGCGTGTGTGTGTGTGTGATCGGTCACTGCGTGTGTGTGTGTGATCGGTCACTGCGTGTGTGTGTGTGTGATCGGCCACTGCGTGTGTGTGTGTGATCGGTCACTGCGCGTGTGTGTGTGTGATCGGCCACTGCGTGTGTGTGTGTGATCGGTCACTGCGTGTGTGTGTGTGTGATCGGCCACTGCGTGTGTGTGTGTGATCGGTCACTGCGCGTGTGTGTGTGTGATCGGCCACTGCGTGTGTGTGTGTGTGATCGGTCACTGCGTGTGTGTGTGTGATCGGTCACTGCGTGTGTGTGTGTGATCGGTCACTGCGTGTGTGTGTGTGTGATCGGCCACTGCGTGTGTGTGTGTGTGATCGGCCACTGCGCGTGTGTGTGTGTGATCGGCCACTGCGTGTGTGTGTGTGTGATCGGCCACTGCGTGTGTGTGTGTGTGATCGGCCACTGCGTGTGTGTGTGTGTGATCGGTCACTGCGTGTGTGTGTGTGTGATCGGCCACTGCGTGTGTGTGTGTGTGATCGGCCACTGCGTGTGTGTGTGTGTGATCGGCCACTGCGTGTGTGTGTGTGTGTGTGATCGGTCACTGCGTGTGTGTGTGTGTGATCGGTCACTGCGTGTGTGTGTGTGATCGGTCACTGCGTGTGTGTGTGTGATCGGCCACTGCGCGTGTGTGTGTGTGATCGGTCACTGCGTGTGTGTGTGTGTGATCGGTCACTGCGTGTGTGTGATCGGTCACTGCGTGTGTGTGTGTGTGATCGGTCACTGCGTGTGTGTGTGTGTGATCGGTCACTGCGCGTGTGTGTGTGTGATCGGCCACTGCGCGTGTGTGTGTGTGATCGGCCACTGCGTGTGTGTGTGTGTGATCGGCCACTGCGTGTGTGTGTGTGTGATCGGTCACTGCGTGTGTGTGTGTGTGATCGGTCACTGCGTGTGTGTGTGTGTGATCGGCCACTGCGTGTGTGTGTGTGTGATCGGTCACTGCGTGTGTGTGTGTGTGATCGGTCACTGCGTGTGTGTGTGTGTGATCGGCCACTGCGTGTGTGTGTGTGTGATCGGTCACTGCGTGTGTGTGTGTGTGATCGGTCACTGCGTGTGTGTGTGTGTGATCGGTCACTGCGTGTGTGTGTGTGTGATCGGTCACTGCGTGTGTGTGTGTGTGATCGGTCACTGCGTGTGTGTGTGTGTGATCGGCCACTGCGTGTGTGTGTGTGTGATCGGTCACTGCGTGTGTGTGTGTGTGATCGGTCACTGCGTGTGTGTGTGTGTGATCGGTCACCGTGTGTGTGAGATCGGCCACTGTGTCTGCGTGCTCCCTCCAGTCTCGTGGTGACGACTCCCTCCGCCAACACCGACCACGGTGGGCGCGGGGGAAGGCTGCCGTCGCCATGACGACGACGACGACGACGACGAAGACGACGACGACGACAACCGCTTCGTTCGAGATTCTTTAAATAAATGTCGCCGCTCCGTCGCAAGGCGGACGGGACGCGGAGAAGAGCGAGGAGAGGAGTTCACGAAGGGGTCGCGTGCCCCCCCCCCCTCCCCCCACCGGAGCCGAGCCAGGCCGACCGCGGCGCCACACATCCATCCGACCTCGAGCTTTGCGCTAGAGGCGTTCCAAGGTTCGAGAAGTTCACCGCGTCCGCGACCCCCAGCCACACACACGACCCTCCACTCTGACCCGTACGTTGCGTAGCGTTGGCCCCCCCGTCGATCCGTGCCGCTCGCCACCGCCCCCCCTTGGACGGACGCGGAGGAACGGTGGGTGGGGGGGGGGGGGCGCGGTGGGGGGGGGCGCGGTGGGGTGGGGGGCGGTGGGGGTTTGGGGGGGGCCGCCACGTCCCGTTGTGAGGACGTCGAGCGACTGACCGCCGCCATCGTTACCGCCACCGCCGCCATCTCCGTGTGGAGTGGGGGGGAATGGGGGGGCGGTCACCGTGACGGCAGTGGTGGTGGCGGTAGTGGTGGTAACAGTGGCGGCAGTGGTGGCGGTAACGGTGTTGGCAGTGGTGGTAGCAGTGGTAGTAGTGGTGGCGGCGGTAGCAGTGGTTGTAGTGGTGGTGGCGGCGGTGGTGGTGGTAGCAGTGGTTGTAGTGGTGGTGGCGGCGGTGGTGGTGGTAGCAGTGGTTGTAGTGGCGGTGGTGGTGGTGTCGGTGGCGTCAAGTGATAAAGGGGGGGAGGGCGGGGGGGAGGGAGGGGGCAAAACAAAATAATAATAAACAACACGGTTACATTAATATATATATAAAAAAGCTAAGTCTAAGGTTTAAAATTAAAACGCTAACAAACAAAACCGGAGCACGCCTGGGAAACACAACAGGAGAAAGGTCGAAGGGGACTGACCCAGAACCCGTCGCTTAACTCAACGGGGGCGAGGGGGGGGGTGAGGGGGGGGGTGAGGGGGGGGGTGAGGGGGGGGGGGTGAGGGGGGATGTGTGGGGGGGGGGCAGGGGTTGGCGATCCACGCAGAGATGCCTGCAAGACTGCAACAAGAGTCCCCGGGCTATGAGAGGTGGGTGGGTGTGTGGGGGGGGGGGGGGGCGGCACTGTACAGTGCTGGCAGCACAGCAACATCGATCCACCCGTACGGAATCCGGAATCCATCCGTGCGGAATTCCCGCGGAAGGCCGGGGGAACGGGGGGGGGGGTGGGGGAGAGGGGTGGTGGCGATGGTGGCGGTTCTCCTGGATGCCGGGGGAAACCGCGGTGCACCCACGGCACGTGCAAACGCGTGCCGTGCGCGTCACCGATAAAGAGGACTTCCTTGTGGGAACGTCGAGCTGTGGACTAGCGTCACTCCCTCCATCCCTCCTCCCTCCCTCCATCCCTCCTCCCTCCCCGCGGGGCGAGCGGTGACGACGCGGCAAAAACCGCCAACGCGACCACCAGCCGCCGCCCATTCCCTCCGGCTCCCTCCCTCCCCCCCATCCCTCGTCATCTTCATCCACCGGATGATGGGGCCACAAGCCTTGAAAAAGCTGGACCGACTTCATTTCTTCCTCCTTCCTACCGCCCCCCGCCCCGCCCCCTCTCCTTTCCTTCATTCCACCTCCACCACCTCCACCTCCACCGCCTCCACCACCACCGCCACCACCACATCGCCGTCGTGGTGGTCGTCAGGGCAACTCCTCCTGATCGCCGACGGCCCTCGCGCCGAGCTGCGGCTTGATTGGGCCCGTCCGTGCCGGCTTCCCGCACGGCGGCAGCGGCCCCTGGTGGACGGCGGCGTCGGCGTCGTTGCCGGCGGCGACGGCGGTGGCACCGCCGTCACCGCTTGGAACGCCGGGGGCCACCGCGGCCCCGTCGGCTGGGCAAGCGGCCTGCTGATCGTGGGTTTGTTCGGCGGTGGAGGAGGCCGGTGGTTGCGCGCCAGGCTTGCCCTGCTGATGGTGCTGCTGCTGCTGCTGTTGATGCTGCTGCTGTTGATGCTGCTGCTGCTGATGATGCTGCTGCTGCCCGGCGAAGAATTTCTGGGTCGACTGCAGAACCTCAGCTCGCTGCTTGGCCTGGAGAACGGTGGAGAGAGGAGAGAGGGGGGGAGAGAGACGGCGTCACAACTACGATCGCTGCCCCCCCCCCACACACCACCCCCATCGCCACCGCCCCGTCGCGATCACCGCCATCACCAAACCAGAGGTCGCAACCGGGTACCCGATACCCGTACCCTACCCGATACCCGGCTACCCGTACCCGGCCGGGTACGGGTACGGGTAGGCCGTGAGTCACTGGTGAGTCACCGTTTGTCACTCATTTCGGGTAGGGTACGGGTACGGGTAGGGTACCCATTTGCGACCCTGGTGCGGCCGGGTACGGGTAAGGAATCAAAACCCGTTTGCGACCTCTGCACCAAACAGACCGTCGGGGCGAGCGCCGTGAGCGAGCGGCGGTGGCATCTACGAAGGCCGGCTGAGCGCACGAGGCGTGGGGGGAGGGGGTGGGTGGGCAGCACCGTGACCATCGACGACGCCGCCGCCGTCACCGCCGTCACCGCCGTCACCGCCGGGGTAGCGGGCGGAGGCGCCGCGTCATCCACGGCGTGCCGACCCGCGTCGTCGCTCCGGCACAGACTCGTGCGTCCGCTTGCCAGGCCGGTGGGTTCCGTGCCGGCTCGGCTCAAACCAGCCAGTGGCACAAAACAAAACAAAAAAACCCACCCCCATGCCAGCTCAGCTCGGTTCACCAGCCAGTGGAAAAAAAAACCACACAGCCGCGCTGGCGCCGGCGGCCAAGGGTGGCATCGTTGCCGGCTGCGTCACCGTGGCGGCGGCGGCAGAGCGCGCCACGTTCGACCGAACCCCCCGCTCACCTTCATCTCGCGCGGGTTGACGAACGGTGGCGGCGATGACACCGCCACTTGGCTGCCCACCAGCGCTAGCGCGGCCGCTTGCTCCTGCTGCTGCTGCTGCTGCTGCTCCTGCTGCTGCTGCTGAGCGGGGGGCAGCGCCGCGGGCTGCTGACCGCCGCCGCCGCCGCCGCTGGGTGGTCTGGTGAACCGGGCCGCGATGGAGCCGCCCGGCGGAGCTGACGACGGCTGCTGCTGTTGCTGCTGTTGCTGCTGCTGTGGCTGCTGCTGCTGCTGCTGCTGCGGCGGCGTCGCCACCCGCGGCTGAGGCGTTGGCGGTGGCGGGCGCTGGATGGGCGCGGGGAAGGTGGTACCCTGGGCGGGACGCACCGTCTGGCGCAGCAGCGCCGGCTGGGGCATGGCCTGCCATGAGGGGGGAGAGGGTGAGGGGGGGCGAGAGGGGGGGGTGAGAGGGGGGGGAGAGGGGGGGTGAGGGGGGGGGGGGACACACGCTTCGTTGGTTCAGGGATTGTCTATCGCTGCCCCGACTGGAACTTTGGTTGCATCTTCCCGACCCCCCCCCCCGCTGACCCCACACACACAAAGACAAATGCCCCCTCTCCGTCGGTATAGCCTCTCGCAGGCTGTTTCGGGCAAGTGCCGTTAGCGAATAGCCCCTGTGAATGCCGGCCGCCTTTGTCTCCCCGGTGGCGACGTTTACCACACCGCACGAGCTACTCGTTCGATGCCGGGTCGACCTAGGGGAGGGGGGAGGGGCGACGGGGGTGGTGGGGGGGCGGTGTCCCCCCCCCGGCACCGGTTCACAGCAGAGGTCGCAACCGGGTACCCGATACCCGTACCCTACCCGATACCCGGCCGGGTACGGGTAGCCGTTTGTGACCCTGGTGCGGCCGGGTACGGGTAGGCCGTGAGTCACTGCTGAGTCGCCGTTTGTCACTCATTTCGGGTAGGGTACGGGTAGGAAACGGCTACCCGGCCGGGTACGGGTACGGGTACCCATTTGCGACCCTGGTGTGGCCGGGTAGGGTACAGGTAGGGTACGGGGGGTAAGGAATCAAAACCCGTTTGCGACCTCTGGTTCACCTGCGTGGGGAGGTAGTGCGGCGGGTAAGGGGGGGGCCCCCCGACCCTCACGGCTCCGGCTCCCGGGTGCTTGGGGAAGCACGGTGGGGGGGGGGCGGCAGTCGTCGTCGTCGCCGGCGGCAACGGCTGCGGCCCGGCACCACCGGAGACGCCGTCACCGTCACCACCGCGGTCGTCTGGGGGGTCAGCCCGGCCGTCCTGGGGGGGTCGGGGTCAGAGGATCGAACGAGGTCACAGCGGCTCCCGGTTTGTTTTCCCCCCTTCCACGTTTCGGGAACACGCAGCGTCGAGATGATTTCCATGAAATCAGAATCAGAAAGGGTTTTATTCGCCGTGAAAGTTCGCACAGACAAGGAATTCACTTTGGCCGGCAGGTGCATACATTCAACATGTAGGAAGCTTAAATCTTGATGATATTATCGTCACGTGGCCCGTCGATGCCCACGTGATGACGGGGGCCACTTGCCCGAGCCATCGCTTGTGGTGGTGGGACAGGGTCGCTCCGGACAAAAATAAGTTCATACCTTCAGCGGGGCTGAAGGTATGAACTATCGCCACCACAATTCACCGTCACAATCACCACCATCATGACTCATCACGGTCACAATCGCCACCACCGTGATCACCATCACTGTCACGATCACCGCCATCATCACCGTCACGGTCATAATCGCCACCACCACCACCACGATCACAATCACCGCCACCATCACAATCACCAGCACAATTCACCGTCACAATCACCACTACCATGACTCATCACGGTCACAATCGCCGCCACCACCACCACCACCACCACGATCACAATCACCGCCACCGTCACGATCACCACCACAATTCACCGTCATCATGACTCATCACGGTCACAATCACCACCACCACGATCACAATCACCGCCATCATCACGGTCACAATCACCACCACCACGATCACAATCACCGCCATCATCACGGTCACAATCACCACCACCACGATCACAATCACCGCCATCATCACGGTCACAATCACCACCACCACGATCACAATCACCGCCATCATCACGATCACCGTCACGAACGGCAGCATCGCAACCATCGCAATCGCCACCCCACCACCGTTACCGTCGCAGTCACCGCCACCACCACGATCACAATCACTGTCACGATCACCGTCCCGAATGGCAGGATCGCAACCATCGCAATCGCCACCCCACCACCGTTACCGTCGCAGTCACCGCACACCTGAAGGTGCAGGAGGAGGCCGGGCCGCCGAGGGTGGAGGAGCCCTGGCCGAGGTCCTCTCCCATTCGCTCCGACTCCCCCGGCTGCTGACAGAGAGCGCCACAGTCGGGGTGAGGATCGGGACGAAAGTCGCTCAGGGCGAGCGTCAGGGGTGAAAGTCAGAATCAGGGCCAGGACCACCCCCTACCGCCTTTGTCTCCCCCGTGGAGATGTTTACACACCGCACCGGCAGAGGTCGCAACCGGGTACCCGATACCCGTACCCTACCCGATACCCGGCTACCCGTACCCGGCCGGGTACGGGTACCCGTTTGCGACCCTGGTACGGCCGGGTACGGGTACGGGTAGGCCGTGAGTCACTGGTGAGTCACCGTTTGTCACTCATTTCCCAACGTCTTGTCTCTTCTCACAATTCAAGTTCCTAGAATCAACCCACCCGCGCCTGCAACATGGCTTCATCCCAGAGGTCGCAATCGGGTACCCGATACCCGTACCCTACCCAATACCCGGCTACCCGGCCGGGTACGGTTACCCGTTTGCGACCCTGGTGCGGCCGGGTACGGGTACGAGGGGAGGGGGGCCCCCACACCTCCACTCACCTTGGCGGGCGCCGCTGCAGCGCGGATTCCAAACGGAGGCTGCGCCGGCTGGGCGGGGAGCAGAGTGGCCGGTGCAAAGGAGGCCTGGACAGACAAAGATCGCCCCCCCACCGCCCCCGTATAGCCTTAACAGAGCGTCGGGGCAAGCGCTGTTAAGCGAGCAGGTGAAGGCTGGCGCAGAACAGGGGGTGGATGGGTGGTGGCCAGCACCACGCCCGGCCGCCTTTGTCTCCCCCATCAAAGACAAAGATCCCCCGTGTAGCCTTAACAGAGTGTCGGGCCAAGTGCTGTTAGCGAGCAGCAGCTGTGAAGGCCGGCACGGCACACGAGGAGACGGGAGAGGCCAGCACCACGCCCGGCCGCCTTTGTCTCCCCAGTGGCGATGTTTACTACACACAGCACCGGGCACTCATTTAGAGGCTGAGTCGACCTAGGGGAGGCCCAGGACCGGTGCAGATAATGGCCACCGGTGTTGGCCGTGAGCGGGAATCGAACTCGGGTCGCCGGGTTCGTGGCGCAGCGTAGCGCTAACCTCTGCACTACCGCACAAAAAAAAGACAAAGATCCCCCGTGTAGCCTGAACAGACTGCAGGGGCAAGTGCTGTTAGCGAGCGGCACCTACGAAGGCCGGCACGGCACACGAGGGGGTGGGTGGCCAGCACCACGCCCGGCCGCCTCTGTCCACACACTTGTCTGTTTGACTGTCCATCCGTCTATCCATCAAGCCATCGATCTTCTGTCTATCCATCTGTCTCGTCTGTGTGTCCGCCTGCCGGCATGCGTCTCTGTGTGGGTTAGCCTGTGTGCGGTGTGTAGTAAGCGTCCCCCGCTGGGGAGACAAAGGTGGCCGGGCGTGGCGCTGGCCACACAATCCTCTCTCGTGCGCCGTGCCGTCCTTCATGGGGTGCTGCTAGCTAACAGCACTTGCCCCAACGGTCTGTTAAAGGAAATATACGGGGGGATCTGTGTCTTCGTCTGTATGTGTTGGTCTCTGTCTTTAGCAGTGTCTGCATGACTGTGTGTCTGTGTGTCCGTGTGTCTGTGTGTCTGCATGTCTGCATGTCTGTGTGTCTGCATGTCTGTTTGTCTGCATGTCTGTGTGTCTGCATGTCCGTGTGTCTGCGTGTCTGTGTGTCTGCATGTCTGTGTGTCTGTGTGTCCGTGTGTCTGCATGTCTGTGTGTCTGCATGTCTGTGTGTCTGCATGTCTGTGTGTTCGTGTGTCTGTGTGTTCGTGTGTCTGCATGTCTGTGTGTCTGCATGTCTGTGTGTCTGTGTGTTCGCATGTCCGTGTGTCTGCGTGTCTGCATGTCTGCATGTCTGTGTGTCTGCATGTCTGTGTGTCCGTGTGTCTGCATGTCTGTGTGTCTGCATGTCTGTGTGTCTGCATGTCTGTGTGTTCGTGTGTCTGTGTGTTCGTGTGTCTGCATGTCTGTGTGTCTGCATGTCTGTGTGTCTGTGTGTTCGCATGTCTGTGTGTCTGTGTGTTCGTGTGTCTGCATGTCTGCGTGTCTGCATGTCTGTGTGTTCGCATGTCTGTGTGTCCGTGTGTCTGCATGTCTGCGTGTCTGTGTGTCTGTGTGTCTGCAGGTCTGTGTGTCTGCAGGTCTGTGTGTCTGCATGTCTGTGTGTCTGCATGTCCGTGTGTCTGCGTGTCTGTGTGTCTGCGTGTCTGTGTGTCTGCGTGTCTGTGTGTCTGCGTGTCTGTGTGTCTGCATGTCTGCGTGTCTGTGTGTCTGTGTGTCTGTGTGTCTGTGTGTCTGCATGTCTGTGTGTCTGCATGTCTGTGTGTCTGCATGTCCGTGTGTCTGCATGTCCGTGTGTCTGCATGTCTGTGTGTCTGCATGTCTGTGTGTCTGCATGTCTGTGTGTCTGCGTGTCCGTGTGTCTGCGTGTCTGCGTGTCTGTGTGTCTGCGTGTCTGTGTGTCTGCGTGTCTGTGTGTCTGCGTGTCTGTGTGTCTGTGTGTCTGCGTGTCTGTGTGTCTGCGTGTCTGTGTGTCTGCATGTCCGTGTGTCTGCATGTCCGTGTGTCTGCATGTCCGTGTGTCTGCATGTCCGTGTGTCTGCATGTCTGTGTGTCTGCATGTCTGTGTGTCTGCATGTTTGTGTGTCTGCATGTCCGTGTGTCTGCGTGTCCGTGTGTCTGCATGTCTGTGTGTCTGCATGTCTGTGTGTCTGCATGTCCGTGTGTCTGCGTGTCCGTGTGTCTGCATGTCCGTGTGTCTGCGTGTCCGTGTGTCTGCGTGTCTGTGTGTCTGCATGTCCGTGTGTCTGCGTGTCTGTGTGTCTGCATGTCTGTGTGTCTGCATGTCTGTGTGTCTGCATGTCTGTGTGTCTGCATGTCTGTGTGTCTGCATGTCTGTGTGTCTGCATGTCTGTGTGTCTGCATGTCTGTGTGTCTGTGTGTCTGCGTGTCTGCATGTCTGCATGTCTGTGTGTCTGCGTGTCTGTGTGTCTGCATGTCCGTGTGTCTGCATGTCTGTGTGTCTGCGTGTCTGTGTGTCTGCATGTCTGTGTGTCTGCATGTCTGTGTGTCTGCATGTCTGTGTGTCTGCATGTCTGCATGTCCGTGTGTCTGCAGGTCTGTGTGTCTGCATGTCTGTGTGTCTGCAGGTCTGTGTGTCTGCATGTCTGTGTGTCTGCATGTCTGCATGTCTGTGTGTCTGCATGTCTGCATGTCTGTGTGTCTGCATGTCTGTGTGTCTGCGTATATGTGTGTCTGTGTGTCTGCATGTCTGTGTGTCTGCATGTCTGTGTGTCTGCATGTCTGTGTGTCTGTGTGTCTGCAGGTCTGTGTGTCTGCATGTCTGTGTGTCTGCGTATATGTGTGTCTGTGTGTCTGCATGTCTGTGTGTCTGCATGTCTGTGTGTCTGCATGTCTGTGTGTCTGCATGTCTGTGTGTCTGCGTGTCTGCGTGTCTGTGTGTCTGCAGGTCTGTGTGTCTGCATGTCTGTGTGTCTGCATGTCTGTGTGTCTGCATGTCTGTGTGTCTGCGTGTCTGTGTGTCTGCATGTCCGTGTGTCTGCGTGTCTGCGTGTCTGCATGTCTGTGTGTCTGCATGTCTGTGTGTCTGCATGTCTGTGTGTCTGCATGTCTGTGTGTCTGCATGTCTGTGTGTCTGCATGTCCGTGTGTCTGCGTGTCTGTGTGTCTGTGTGTCTGCAGGTCTGTGTGTCTGCATGTCTGTGTGTCTGCGTGTCTGTGTGTCTGCATGTCTGTGTGTCTGCATGTCTGTGTGTCTGCATGTCTGTGTGTCTGCATGTCTGCATGTCCGTGTGTCTGCAGGTCTGTGTGTCTGCATGTCTGTGTGTCTGCAGGTCTGTGTGTCTGCATGTCTGTGTGTCTGCATGTCTGCATGTCTGTGTGTCTGCATGTCTGCATGTCTGTGTGTCTGCATGTCTGTGTGTCTGCGTATATGTGTGTCTGTGTGTCTGCATGTCTGTGTGTCTGCATGTCTGTGTGTCTGCATGTCTGTGTGTCTGTGTGTCTGTGTGTCTGCAGGTCTGTGTGTCTGCATGTCTGTGTGTCTGCGTATATGTGTGTCTGTGTGTCTGCATGTCTGTGTGTCTGCATGTCTGTGTGTCTGCATGTCTGTGTGTCTGCATGTCTGTGTGTCTGCGTGTCTGTGTGTCTGCAGGTCTGTGTGTCTGCATGTCTGTGTGTCTGCATGTCTGTGTGTCTGCATGTCTGTGTGTCTGCGTGTCTGTGTGTCTGCATGTCTGTGTGTCTGCATGTCCGTGTGTCTGCGTGTCTGCGTGTCTGCGTGTCTGCATGTCTGTGTGTCTGCATGTCTGTGTGTCTGCATGTCTGTGTGTCTGCATGTCTGTGTGTCTGCATGTCTGTGTGTCTGCATGTCCGTGTGTCTGCGTGTCTGTGTGTCTGTGTGTCTGCAGGTCTGTGTGTCTGCATGTCTGTGTGTCTGCATGTCTGTGTGTCTGCATGTCTGCGTGTCCGCATGTCCGTGTGTCTGCGTGTCTGTGTGTCTGTGTGTCTGCATGTCTGTGTGTCTGCATGTCTGTGTGTCTGCGTGTCTGTGTGTCTGCATGTCTGTGTGTCTGCGTGTCTGTGTGTCTGCATGTCTGTGTGTCTGCATGTCTGCGTGTCTGCATGTCTGCGTGTCCGCGTGTCTGTGTGTCTGCGTGTCTGTGTATCTGCATGTCTGCATGTCTGTGTGTCTGCATGTCTGTGTGTCTGTGTGTCTGCATGTCTGTGTGTCTGCATGTCCGTGTGTCTGCATGTCCGTGTATCTGCATGTCTGCATGTCTGCGTGTCTGTGTGTCTGCATGTCTGCATGTCCGTGTGTCTGCATGTCCGTGTATCTGCATGTCTGCATGTCTGCGTGTCTGTGTGTCTGCATGTCTGCATGTCCGTGTGTCTGTCTCAGTGGTAGAGGCTTGCCTGATGCTGTAGGTTGCCTCCTGGAGCCTGTGAAAACCCATTCTGCTTGTGTTGCTGATGATGTCCAGATGGAAACACAGTCTGGCATTCCTATAAGAACCGCAACCACCACCATCACCACCACCACAACCACCATCATCATCATAACCACAACCATTATCACAACTACCGCCACCGTCATCACCAGCACCATCACCACCACAACCCCCATCATCATCATAACCACAACCACCATCATCATCATAACCACAACCACCACCATCATCATAACCACAACCCCCATCATCATGATAACCACAACCATTATCACAACTACCGCCACCATCATCACCATCACCACCACCACAACCACCATCATCATCATAACCACAACCACCATCATCATCATAACCACAACCACCACCATCATCATAACCACAACCCCCATCATCATGATAACCACAACCATTATCACAACTACCGCCACCGTCATCACCAGCATCATCATCATAACCACAACCACCACCATCATCATAACCACAACCATTACAACTACTCCTACCGTCATCACCAGCACCATCATTATTATCAACACAACCACCATCATCATAACCACAACCTTCATTACCATCACCAGAACCACCATCATCGTCATAACCACAACCACCATCATAATAACCACAACTACCACCATCGCCATCATCACCACCACCACCACCACCATAACATACATAACCACAACCTTCATCACAACTACCACCACCACAATCATCACCAGCACCACAACCACCACCCACAATGACTATAATAACCACAACCACCACCATCTTCAACACCAGCACCAACAACCACCACCATCATCATCACAACCACCGCCATCGTCACCACCAACACCACACACAAACACCACCGCACCACCCCTCTCCTCTCTCACATTGCCGCTCACCCAGAGGTCGCAAACGGGTTTTGATTCCTTACCCGTACCCGGCCGCACCAGGGTCGCAAACGGGTACCCGTACCCATACCCGGCCGTACCCGTACCCGTACCCGGCCGGGTACGGCTAGGGTACGGGTATCGGGTACCTGATTGCGACCTCTGGGATGAAGCCGTGTTGCGGGCGCGGGTGGGTTGATTCTAGGAACTTGAATTGTGAGAAGAGACAAGACGTTGGGAAATGAGTGACAATCACGGTGACTCACCAGTGACTCACGGCCTACCCGTACCCGTACCCGGCCGGGTATGGGTAGCCGGGTATCGGGTAGGGTACAGGTATCGGGTACCCGTTTGCGACCTCTGCGCTCACCTGAGTCGTGCCGTCACCAACCGGAGCTCCGTACAACACCGGCGCCGGTCCCGGCAACTTCCCTGGCACCACCTCCCCAACCACAGGCACCGTCTGCTGCTGTTGCTGCTGCTGTTGCTGCTGCTGTTGCTGCTGCTGTTGCTGCTGCTGTTGCTGGTGGTGCTGCTGCTGTTGCTGCTGGTGGTGCTGTTGCTGCTGCTGTTGCTGGTGGTGCTGCTGCTGTTGCTGCTGCTGTTGCTGCTGGTGGTGCTGTTGCTGCAGCTGCTGTTGCTGCTGCTGCTGCTGAAGATGCTGCTGCTGAAGATGCTGCTGTTGCTGCTGCTGCAGATGCTGTTGCTGCTGTTGCTGCTGCTGCAGATGCTGCTGCTGTTGCTGCAGGAGGTGGTGCTGCTGCTGCTGCTGCTGCTGCAGGTGGTGCTGCGGCTGTAGTGGTGCAGCAAAAGTGGCGCTGTAAGCGTGAGGTTTCGCGGTGGTGCTGGTAGAGAAGAGAGCGGCTGGCACTCCACTCAGCACCACAGGAGCTGAGGGTGACTGCTGCTGCTGCTGCTGATGCTGCTGCTGCTGATGCTGCTGCTGCTGATGCTGCTGCTGCTGATGCTGCTGCTGCTGTTGGTGCTGCTGATGCAGGTTCCCTTGCAGGTAAGCCTGCTGTTGGGAACTAGGGACACACACGCACAAGGGCAGAGCCGGCGCTGGCGTTAGGGTCGGCGTCTGTGATTGGCCGAGCGGTGAACCCACCAAACCCATGACCTCTCACCCCCCGAGTCCGAGTCCGTGCCACGGCCACCGACACGGGACTGAGACGATCTGTAACCCGCTTCAGTTGGGCCTCTCCTAGGTTAACTCGGCCTTAAATATGCCCCCCCCCCCACCTCTCCCGCCTCCCCCCGCCCCCCACTCCACCCTAACCGGTGCGGTGGGTGAAAAAAACTTCGGCGTTGGCGCGACCCCGTGAGCTCCATTCGCCCACCGCGGCTAACCGGCACCGGCGAAATCTGAACCGGTGCACCGGGGAGACGGAGGGGGTGCCGGCACTTGCTGCTAGAGGCTATCCGGTTGCGGGCAAGGGGGGGGTGCGTCTTTGTCTTTGTGCGAGCCGATACCGGAAGGGAGCGAGCGATCCGGTGAACACGTCCTGCGGTGGCGCCGGCGCCGCGAGCGACGCGTACACCGGGAACGCCACCTGCTGCACCGGCGGCGGCTGCGGGACGCACACACGCACGCACACACACAGACACGCACGCGTACACAGACACGCACACACAGATACGCACGCACGCACACAGACACACACAGACACACACGTACACATACAGACACACGCAGACACGCACACACACAGAAACACACATGCAGACACACACATGCAGACACGCCCGCACACACACACACGCACACACACACACACACAGACATGCACGCACACACACGCACACGGCCATTGTGAACCAAGGGCGATGAGCAAACACTCACTCACGGTCACTCTGCAGGACAGAGGGAGAACAAAACAAACTCCACTCACTCACTCCTTCACTCACTAACTCCACTCACTCACTAACTCCACTCACTCACTCCTTCACTCAAACACACTCCTTCACTCACTCACAAACTCAACTCACTCACTCACTCACTCCTTCACTCAAACACACTCCTTCACTCACTCACAAACTCAACTCACTCACTCACTCACTCCTTCACTCAAACACACTCCTTCACTCACTCACAAACTCAACTCACTCACTCACTCCTTCACTCAAACACACTCCTTCACTCAAACACACTCCTTCACTCACTCACAAACTCCACTCACTCACTCCTTCACTCAAACACACTCCTTCACACAAACACACTCCTTCACTCAAACACACTCCTTCACACACTCACAAACTCCACTCACTCACTCCTTCACTCAAACACACTCCTTCACTCAAACACACTCCTTCACTCACTCACTCCTTCACTCAAACACACTCCTTCACTCACTCACAAACTCCACTCACTCACTCCTTCACTCAAACACACTCCTTCACTCAAACACACTCCTTCACTCACACACTCCTTCACTCACTCACTCCTTCACTCAAACACACTCCTTCACCCACTCACTCCTTCACTCAAACACACTCCTTCACACAAACACACTCCTTCACTCACTCACAAACTCCACTCACTCACTCCTTCACTCAAACACACTCCTTCACTCACTCACTCCTTCACACAAACACACTCCTTCACTCACTCACAAACTCCAATCACTGAAACACACTCACGCATGGTCACTCGGCAGGACAGAGAGAGAACACACAAACTCCACACACTCCTTCATTCAAACACACTCCTTCACTCACACACTCCTTCACTCACTCACTCCTTCACTCACTCACTCACTCCTTCACTCAAACACACTCCTTCACTCACTCACAAACTCCACTCACTCACTCACTCCTTCACTCAAACACACTCCTTCACTCACTCACAAACTCCACTCACTCAAGCACACTCCTTCACTCACTCACAAACTCCACTCACTCACTCCTTCAAACACACTCACTCACGGTCACTCTGCAGGACAGAGGGAGAACACACAAACTCCACTCACTCACTCCTTCACTCAAACACACTCCACTCACTCACAAACTCCACTCACTCACTCACTCCTTCACTCAAACACACTCCTTCACTCACTCACAAACTCCACTCACTCACTCCGTCACTCTCACAGAGAGACAAACACACGACTTCACTGAACGCTCACTAGCCCCCCCCCCCCACCGTGTTAGCGCCCCCCCCCACAACCACGGTAGCCCCCCACCACCGTGTTAGCGCCCCACCCCCACCCACCACGGTAGCTCCCCCACCACCGTGTTAGCGCCCCACCCCCACCCACCACGGTAGCCCCCCCACCACCGTGTTAGCGCCCCACCCACCCACCACGGTAGCCCCCCCACCACCGTGTTAGCGCCCCACCACGGCGGCGGTGGTGCAGCAGCGTCACCTGAGAGAGCGCCGGTTGGAAGGACGCCGTCTGGCCCAGCGAGGGAGGCGGAGGGTGCAGGCGCGGCTGGGCGGTGAACAGGTGGCCCACGTTCATGTAGAACGCGGGGCCCCCCGCAGACGACGCAAACACTGGGGGGGGGGGGGGGTGAGAGGGGGTGAGTATTGTGGGTGCACGCTACGCGCACCACGCGCACCATGCACACACGTGCCGCACACGCCTCGCTCGCACCTCACCACACCCGCAGTCACACACACCGCACACACACACACACGTGCCGCACACACACACACCGCACACACACACCGCACACACACACCGCACACGCCTCGCTCTCACCACACCAGCAGTCACACACACCGCACCAGCGCCGCACCATGCACACACACACCGCACGCGCCGCGCTCATGCTCCGCAGTCACACACCGCACACACGCCCCACTCACACACGCACCACACCGCATGCACCCCAGAAGTCGCAAATGGGTTTTGATTCCTTACCCTTACCCGTACCCGGCCGTACCAGGGTCATAAACGGGTACCCGTACCCGGCCGTACCCATACCCAACCCGTAAGCGGGCGGGTACGAGTAGGCTTCGGGTATCGGGTACCTGATTGCGACCTCTGATGCACCCGCACACACGCGCCGCACCCCCACTCACCGGGCAGCGACGGCGGCGCCAGCGACGGCACCAGCATGGGCCCGGCTCCCGCGCCAAACGGGCCGTACCCAGCCATCGTCGCGCCACCGCCACCACCACCGCCACCGCCACCCACCGCCGGGACGGTTGTGGGCGGCGGTTGTAGCGGTGGCGGCTGCTGGTGGTGCGGTTGTGCCGTCTGCGCCAGCTGCTGCTGCTGGTGGTGGTGGTGTTGTGGGGGAGCGAGCGGGGGCGAGCGGGGGGCGGCGTGGGGGAGGCTGGGGGAGTTCTCCCAGGCCTTGCGAGCAAACTCCATCTGCGGACGCGAGCACACACACACACGCAAAGACAAAGATCCCCCGTAGAGCCTTTAACAGACTGCCGGGGCAAGTGCCGTTAGCGAGCGCCTATGAAGGCCGGCACTGTGGCACACGAGGGGGTGGTGGCCAGGACCACGCCCGGCCGCCTTTGTCTCCTCGGTGGCGATGTTTACACATGCACAGACACACACACACAGACACACACACACAGACACGCACACACAGACATGCACACACAGACACGCTCCCACAATCATCCACACTTTCACTAAAACCCACACACTGAACCCATGCCACTCTGGTATCTTCGCAGAACAAAAGACGATCACATAATGGCACCAACACTGGGGTGACACCAACACCCACGCTCCCCGTGTCCCCATGTCCCCGTGTCCCCGTGTCCCCCGTGTCCCCCGTGTCACCGTGCCCTACTCTCCCCGTGTCACCGTGCCCTACTCTCCCCGTGTCCCCGTGCCCTACTCTCCCCGTGTCCCCGTGTCACCGTGTCACCGTGCCCTACTCTCCCCGTGTCCCCGTGCCCTACTCTCCCCGTGTCACCGTGCCCTACTCTCCCCGTGTCCCCGTGCCCTACTCTCCCCGTGTCCCCGTGCCCTACTCTCCCCGTGTCACCGTGGCCTACTCTCCCCGTGTCACCGTGCCCTACTCTCCCCGTGTCACCGTGCCCTACTCTCCCCGTGTCCCCGTGCCCTACTCTCCCCGTGTCCCCGTGCCCTACTCTCCCCGTGTCCCCGTGCCCTACTCTCCCCGTGTCCCCGTGCCCTACTCTCCCCGTGTCCCCGTGTCACCGTGCCCTACTCTCCCCGTGTCCCCGTGCCCTACTCTCCCCGTGTCACCGTGCCCTACTCTCCCCGTGTCACCGTGCCCTACTCTCCCCGTGTCACCGTGCCCTACTCTCCCCGTGTCCCCGTGCCCTACTCTCCCCGTGTCCCCGTGCCCTACTCTCCCCGTGTCACCGTGCCCTACTCTCCCCGTGTCCCCGTGCCCTACTCTCCCCGTGTCCCCGTGCCCTACTCTCCCCGTGTCACCGTGCCCTACTCTCCCCGTGTCACCGTGTCACCGTGCCCTACTCTCCCCGTGTCACCGTGCCCTACTCTCCCCGTGTCACCGTGCCCTACTTTCCCCGTGTCCCCGTGTCCCTGTCACTGTGTCCCCGTGTCCTACTCTCCCCCGTGTCCCCGTGTCCCTGTCACCTTGAGCGTGAGGTCGGCGGTGGCTGGAGAGTCGTGGGCGAGGTCAGAGGGCAAACCGCCGGGTCGCGACACCGACACCCCGGGCAGCGTCACCTGTAACGCACAAAGACAAAGGTCCCCCACGTAGCCTTCAACCGACCATCGGGGCAAGTGCTGTTAGCGAGTATTGGTGCCCGTGAAGGAGGGGGTTGGTGGTGTGGTCAGAGTGAAGACCGGCCCCCCCCCTCCTCGCGCCTCTCCCCCCCCGCCCCCCTCCCCCCAGCGTCTCTACCCCCCCCGCGTCTATCCCTCCCCCCCCCTGGTCTCTCCCCCCCCCCCCCGCGTCTCTCCCCCCCGCATCTCCCCCCCCCGCATCTCTCCCCCCCCCCCTCTCTCCCCCCCCCCCCCATCTCTCCCCCCCCGCGTCTCTCCCCCCCCGCGTCTCTCCCCCCCCGCGTCTCTCCCCCCCCGCGTCTCTCCCCCCCCCGCGTCTCTCCCCCCCCCCCCCGCGTCTCCCCCCCCCCCGTGTCTCTCCCCCCCCCCCCCGCATCTCTCCCCACCGTGTCTCTCTCCCCGCCGTGTCTCTCCCCCCCCACCCGCGTCTCTCCCCCCCCGCGTCTCTCCCCCCCCCCCTCTCTCCCCCCCCCACCGCGTCTCTCCTCTCCCCCCCCCGCATCTCTCCCCCCCCGCGTCTCTCCCCCCACATCTCTCCCCCCGTGTGTCTCCATCGTACCCTGGGCCCCAGGCTCTCGGCTGCAGACAGCCCAGACGCTGTCTTCACGTCTTCCGAAGACGCGAATCCCGCGCTCTGCACGACAAGACACAGGCAGTCATTATACGCAGAAATGGTCAGAGGTACACAAAGACAAAGGTCCCCCCCCCCCGTATAGCTTCTAACAAACTGTTGGGGCGAGTGCTGTTAGTGAGCGAACGTCGAAGGGGGTGGGTGGGTGGCCAGCACCACGCCCGACCGCCTTTGCCCCCCCAGTAGCGATGTTCACTACACACACCGCAGCACCAGCTACTCATTTCAGCCCAGTCAACCGAGGGGAGGCTCAGGACCGCTTCAGACAATCACTACTGGTGTTGGTCGAAGGGCAGGAATTGGCAGGTGCACCACGCGTACGCAGACAAGACGGGCCACGGGCGGACGGGCACCTTGAACGCGGGCGGCGAGTGCGTGGCGCCGCAAGGCCCGTGCCCTCCGCCGTCGGCGCCAGCTGCGTGCGGAGACTTCTCCGGCCTCCGCTGGCGCAACCAGCGCTCCTTGCCGATGGGGCCGGGCCGGTGCTCCCCCGCGGAGGGACCCCCCCCTCCCGAGACCGCCCCCACGCCGGTGCCGCCGGCAAGCGCCACACGAACCGCCTCGCCCAGCTGGCGGCGAGGAGGGGGGGGGGGTGGTGGGGGTCACGCGAACGCGGCGCGGGTTACACGGCTATCAATGCACTCGCTCGCTCAATTACTCACTCACTCACTCAATTCCCCATTACAAACCCACCTACCCACTCACCTACCTACTCACCCACCCACTCGCCCACAAACTCACTCACCCACTCACCCACCCACTCACCCACTCACCCACACACTCACTAACTCACCCACCTACTCACGCACCCACTCACAAAACCATTCATTCACTCACCCACTCAATTACTTGCTCACTCAATCCCCCACCCACCAAACCACCTACCCACTAACTCACTCACCCCCCCATTAACTCGCCCACAATCACCCGCTCACCCACCCACCCACCCGCCCACTCACCCGCCCACTCACCTACCCGCTCACCCGCTCACCCACTCGCCCATCCACCCACTCACCCCGCCCACTCACCCACCCACCCGCTCGCCCATCCACTCACCCACCCACTCACTCACCCACCCACCCACCCACCCACCCACCCACTCGCCCACCCCGCTCGCCCATCCACCCACTCACCCGCCCACTCACCCACCCACCCACTCACCCACTCACCCGCCCACTCGCCAACCCGCTCGCCCATCCACCCACTCACCCGCCCACCCGCTCGCCCATCCACTCACCCACCCGCCCACTCACCCGCTCACCCCCCCACTCACCCACCCACTCACCCAACCACCCACTCACCCACCCACTCACTCACCCACCCACTCTCCGACCCACCCACCCACCGACCCACCTCTCGAGCGTCTCCTCCGAGAGCCCCCGTCACCGTCACCGCTCTCTGCTCCTTGGCTTCGGGCAGAGCGGACGAGGAGGAGGTGGACGAGGAGGAGGTGGTGGACACCGACACCGACGCTGCCGACGAGCTTGAGGATGAGGACGAGGAGTTGGAATCGTCCGAGCTGCTGGCCGATGCTGGGGCACTCACTGGCGAGGTGTAAGAGAAGGAAGAGGTCCAAGACGACGATGATGACGACGAGAAGGAGGAGGAGGCGGCGACGTCGGCGAGAAGGCTGCCGCTGGCATCCCCCGCCATTCACCACTACGGCTCTCGTGCCAGGCTAGGTGCACCTCGAGGCCATCGCGTGAGCGAATGAGCGGGTGAGTGAACGACGAGCGGGTGAGGGGATGGGCGAGTGAGTGAATGGGTGAGCGAGTGAATGGGTGGGCGTGTGAATGGGTGGGCGAGTGAAGGGGCGAGTTAATGGGTGAGCGAGTGAATGGATGGGCGAGTGAAGGGGCGAGTGAAGGGGCGAGTGAATGAGGGGGTGGGTGAGTGAATGAGTGAGCGAGTGAATGAGTGAGCGAGTGAATGGGTGAGCGAGTGAATGGGTGAGCGAGTGAATGGGTGAGCGAGTGAATGGGTGGGCGAGTGAATGGGTGGGCGAGTGAATGAGTGAGCGAGTGAATGGGTGGGCGAGTGAATGGGTGGGCGAGTGAATGAGGGGGTGGGGGTGAGTGAATGAGCGAGCGAGTGAATGAGTGAGCGAGTGAATGGGTGGGCGAGTGAATGGGTGGGCGAGTGAATGAGGGGGTGGGGGTGAGTGAATGAGCGAGCGAGTGAATGAGTGAGCGAGTGAATGGGTGGGCGAGTGAATGAGGGGGTGGGGGTGAGTGAATGAGTGAGCGAGTGAATGAGTGAGCGAGTGAATGAGTGAGCGAGTGAATGAGTGAGCGAGTGAATGAGGGGGTGGGGGTGAGTGAATGAGCGAGTGAGTGGGTGAGTGAATGGGCAAGTGAGTGAATAAGTGGGTGAGTCAATGGGCGAGTGAGTGAATGAGTGGGTGAGTCAATGGGGGAGTGAGTGAATGAGTGGGTGAGTCAATGGGGGAGTGAGTGAATGAGTGGGTGAGTCAATGGGGGAGTGAGTGAATGAGTGGGTGAGTCAATGGGCGAGTGAGTGAATGAGTGAGTGAATGAGTGGGTGAATCAATGGGCGAGTGAGTGAATGGGTGGGCGAGTGAATGGGTGGGCGAGTGAATGGGTGGGCGAGTGAATGGGTGGGCGAGTGAATGGGTGGGCGAGTGAATGGGTGGGCGAGTGAATGGGTGGGCGAGTGAATGGGTGGGCGAGTGAATGGGTGGGCGAGTGAATGGGTGGGCGAGTGAATGGGTGGGCGAGTGAATGGGTGGGTGGGTGAGTGAATGAGCGAGCGAATGAATGGGCGAGTGATTGAGTGGGAGACTGAATGGGCGACTGAATGAGCGGGTGATAGCAAGTTTGTGAATAAACGAGGGAAGATTGTATTCTACCTCGTCCCCCACCTCCACCCCCACACGTCCCCCACACGTCCCCCCCACCTCCCCCCCCCCACCTCCCCCCCCCCACCTCTTCCCACGTCCCCCCCCACACGTCCCACCTCCTCCCCCCACCTCTCCCCACGTCCCCCCCCCAGACCACTCCCTCCCCCGTGCCTCACCCACGTCCTCCCCCCTCCCACGTGCCCCCCCCCCTCACATTCCCCCCCCACACCTCCCCCGTGCCCCCCCCCACGTGCCACCCCCCACACCTCCCCCTCTCCTGCGTGCCCCCCACCCACACCCCCCCCCCACACCTCCCCCCCCCCCCGTGTGCCCCCCCACACCTCCCCCCCCCCCACCTCTTCCCACGTCCCCCCCCACACGTCCCACCTCCTCCCCCACACGTCCCACCTCCTCCCCCCACCTCTCCCCACGTCCCCCCCCCCAGACCACTCCCTCCCCCGTGCCCCACCCCTCACATTCCCCCCCACACCTCCCCCGTGCCCCCCCCCACGTGCCACCCCCCACACCTCCCCCTCCTGCGTGCCTCCCACCCACACCCCCCCCCACACCTCCCCCCCCCCCGTGTGCCCCCCCACACCTCCCCCCACCACACCTCCCCCCCCCGCGTGCCCCCCCACCCCCCCCCACCCCCCCCCCGTGCCCCCACCGGGAGACTTTGCCGAGCCGTATGGGGAGCTGCGCTGCGAGGAGTTGGCGGAGGAGCCGTGCGAGTCCATGCTGAGGTCCACGCCGCTGTCGTGCTGGCTGGCTCGCGGCACCTGGGGGAGACAAAGACGGACGGGGGGGGAGTTAGGGGGGGGGTAGGGGGGGGGCTCAACGATTTGGGAGAAAAAGTCTCATTGCGATTTTTCTGACAGATATTGCGATTACATTTTTTTTAGTTCAATATTCACCGTGTAATCGATTTAAAACACGTGCTATGGACCATTACCACGTGATGCCATCACAATATTAACTGCTCTATATATTAAATTTCGATTTAAAATCACGTAGAAGGAAAGTAATAAAATAATAAAAATAAAACATAATAAAAGAATTATTTTATTATGTTTTATAATAAAATAATAAAAATAACACATAATAAAAGAATTATTTTATTATGTTTTATTTTTATTATTTTATTACTTCCCTTCTACGTGACTTTACCGAAAGAACCAAGAAGATGCTCTATATAATCTAATGCAAGGATGATAACTGAAAAGATATGGATTGCTTCCAAGATGTATTTATTAAAATGTTTTATTGAAAAAGAACAATCAAACGTGGAACAATCGTTAAGTTAAATAAATAAAGCCATAACATAGTCGTAGGTTTCTTCCTTCACCTGAAGATGGAAGCTTGTGTTGCCTCCGAAACGTCGTGATTTTTTATTTAATCGCTTGCACGCCGTCGCCCACCATTTTGGCCTCGCCCCCCCTCCCTCCCGATACGTTCCATTCATTGGCTACCATAGTCTGATGAGCTCCCCCTCCCTCTCCTCCCCCCCTCAACTCGCTTTTAAGGGATTACATCTTGAATCATTGCCTCACTTGATGCAGCTAATCTGGCTGTGACGGTCCCACCTGATGACGGAGACTTGTGTTGCCTCCGAAACGTCGTGATTTTTTATTTTATTTTCATTCATTTTGATGTTTTACCTACGTGACTTTACCAAAAAAACCTAAGAAGATTTAATTTTTATTTTACTTTTATTAATTTACATTTTTTACCTACGTGACTTTACCGAAAACAACCTAAGAATATGAATCCTTGCAGTCACGAAAGCTTCAAATCTAGACAGTCAAAACAATAATACAAAGAAAAAACAATTCCAATAACAAAGTAATAGGATTTGAAGCTTTCGTGACATTTTTTTTTCTGGCCTGGACTTTTGCAGCTGTTCTAGACTAATTTCAGGGTGCTGATTCCAAATCTGATCTCAGATTTGCTATATCACATCTCATTTTTATGCTATCGGCATACCCCATTTTCATTGATTTTACCCGAAATTAACTCTGTCACTTATGATTGCAAGTTGTTGCGAGTCAGTGACTGCTTTAGTGTTAAAATACGGTGCTGTATTTTTAGGACAGTGTGTTTATAATATCATTTTATGTAGATATCCACATTTACTTAATATTTTTCTTCTGCAGTTTGTATTGAAAATGCAATATTTGATGTGATAGACAAAAACTGATGCCAGATCTGGAATCAGCACCCCAAAATTACCTTAAAACCGTTGGAATTACCTTATGCCAGAAAAAGTGTGTTGACCAGTGCAATAGCTCACGACGTGTCGATCGCAACAGATACTACAGCAGTTTGTTTTCTTGCTGTGTTTGTCCCACCTGATGACGATTGCTTGCGTTGCGGTCGAAGAAACGTCGTGATCTATTACTTTTCTACCTACGTGACTTTACCAAAAAGTATAAAGTAATAGGACTTTTCAACCATTGGAACCTCATTTGCCAGTAAAAATATGATAATAGTTTTTTTACCCTTCTATCTGGCAACAAAACTGACTCCTTTTTTTACGAGGAGTCATGTTTACATAGACCACAATACCTGCAGTCATAATGCAAACAAAAAACATAACTCTGTTTGCATTATGACTGCAGGTATTGTGGTCTATGTAAACATGACTCCTTGTAAAAAAAGGAGTCAGTTTTGTTGCCAGATAGAAGGGTAAAAAACCAATTATCATATGTTTTACTGGCAAATGAGGTTCCAATGGTGTAAATGTTTACCCTGAGCTCTCATACTCTGATGGTGCATTGTCTTTGAGTTGTGCGCCTTTTGGCGTCATCTGGTCCAACCCATGTGAGACTAGGCTCTAAGGAAAGCTGTCTCGGGTGTGGACCAATCAACTTCAAGGACAGTGCATATCCATCATCAGAGTTGTGTTTTTTGTTTGCATTATGGCTGCAGGTATTGTGGTCTATGCAAACATGACTCTTTGTAAAAAAAGGAGTCAGTTTTGTTGCCAGAAAAAAGGGTAAAAAACAATTATCAGGACTTTTCAAATCGCAAAAAATCGCAGGCTTTGCGATTTAATAATCGCATCGTTTCAAATTGCGATTTCGATTCGAAATCGATTCATCGTTCAGCCCTAGAACAATATGGGGGGCGGCGTGCCGTTCGTCACGGTTGGGTCACAGACACGAAGCCAGCGCCGCTTGATATCCTGGGACTGTCTTGAGTGTCTGTCTCAAGGAGGTCATCATCAGAGGTCGCAAACGGGTTTTGATTCCTTACCCGTACCCGGCCGCACCAGGGTCGCAAACGGATACCCGTACCCGGCCGTACCCGTACCCTACCCGGCCGGGTACGGGTATCGGGTACCTGATTGCGACCTCTGGGATGAAGCCATGTTGCAGGCGCGGGTGGGTTGATTCTAGGAACTTGAATTGTGAGAAGAGACACAAGACGTTGGGAAATGAGTGACAAACGGTGACTCACCAGTGACTCACGGCCTACCCGTACCCGGCCGCACCAGGGTCGCAAACGGGTACCCGTACCCGGCTGGGTACGGGTAGCCGGGTATCGGGTAGGGTACGGGTATCGGGTACCCGGTTGCGACCTCTGGTCATCATCACAATGGCCGTGTCTCTACCCCCAGGGGTCGTACCTCGGCGCTGGCCGTCACGTCCGCCACGCGGAAGGAAGCGAGGGGCTTGGTCCAGGCGCTCACGGGTGGCAGGGAACAGCTGATCGCTCCAAACGCCGCTGTGGCACACGGCATTGTGGGAGGGAGACAGAGGTGGGGGGGGGGGGGGTTAGGATGGGGAGGGGGGGGGTTGTGGTTGGGTCACGTCAGAGGTCGCAAACGGGTTTTGATTCCTTACCCGTACCCGGCCGCACCAGGGTCGCAAACGGCTACCCGTACCCGGGTATCGGGTAGGGTACGGGTATCGGGTACCCGGTTGCGACCTCTGGGTCACGTGCGTACGTTGGAATTCTTTCGCACCGTACGTAGCCAACCGTGGGGGTGTGGCGGTTAGCGCGGCGTACGCTACGAACACGGCGAAGACCCCGGGGGTTCGATTCCCGCTCACGGCCAACACCAGCGACGATTATCCGACGCCGGTCCTGGGCCTCCCCTAGGTCGACTCAGCATCAAATGGTGTGGCCATGTCAAATAATAAGAAAAACTTTTTTCTTCTTGGTTTTTTCGGTAAAGTCACGTAGAAGGGAAGTCATAAAATAATAAAAATAAAACAATAAAATAATTATCACGACGTTTCGGCCACAACGCAAGCAGCCGTCATCAGGTGAAGAGCAGGTCTGGCGTTGTGGCCGAAACGTCGTGAGAATTATTCTATTATGTTATTTTATTACTTCCCTTCTACGTGACTTTACCGAAAGAACCAAGAAGATGAATCCCTGCAGTCACAAAAGCTTCAAATCGAAAAATAAAAACTTTCTTTTTTAATAATAATTTAAAAAATCATCGCAACCAGGGGCGACAAAAAGAGGCGTTACCATCACCACCGCCCACCGCCGCCCCACACAATCACTCACTCACTCGCTCGATTTGACCATTACGAACCCACGCTCACATTTCTTGACGACGTCCGTCAGGATGGAGGGCGACGGTGGCAGGGCCTCCCACGCGGCGGCTTCTCCTCCTCGCTCTCCTCCCCCTCCCCCTCCGCCCGGTGCCCTCTGCTGCCTCCGTACGGATGCTGACGCCTGCGCCGCCGCCGCCGCCGTACCCACCGAGTGATCGGCGCCCTTCCTGTTGCCGCGATCGCACAGCGGCAACGGGAGCTCGCCGACAAGTCTGCCGGACAGAGCCGGGTGAGGCGCCTGCTGCTGCTGCTGGTGCTGCTGCTGGTGCTGCTGCTGCTGCTGGTGCTGCTTGCGAGCGAAGCGGGGCGGCACGTTGGAGCGCTGGGCCTTCGTCTTGTCGACGGCGCGCGCCTTGGAGACGCCGCCGATGGTCGGCGCGGTTGCGGTTCCGGCGTTGGCGGAGGCCGCGGCGGTCTTTTTGGGAGCGGCCCAGGGCGGGTGGACGGGTGTGTGTGTGGGGGGGGGTAGTAGGGGTGTGTGTGTGTGGGGGGGGGGGGGTAGTAGGGATGGAGGGGTGTGTGTGTGTGTGTGGGGGGGGGTAGTAGGGGTGGGCGGGTGTGTGTGTGTGGGGGGGGTAGTAGGGGTGGGCGGGTGTGTGTGTGTGGGGGGGGTAGTAGGGGTGGGCGGGTGAGAAAGAAGATGGGGGGTTGAAAGGTCAAAAGGTCGTCGCCAAGCTAGGAACCAAGTGCAAACGATAGCAACCTAAACACAATTGACGTTCGTAGCTAAAAGGGGGTACCCCGATGCACATAAATACGCTCATCCGGCTTACGATGAAAGTCGGTCGAACGTTATTCCCGGTCGCCCAACAGCCTCCAGGGTGGATGGGTGCCCCGACTGGACATTCGTGAAACAAAGAGCTTCATAGCTCATCAGATTTTCTCCAGGAAAAAATAAAATAATCAAGATTCCGATCCAAGACTCACCCTGTCCCCGCCCCGGCCGCTGCCCGCGGTCGCAACCGGGTACCCGATACCCGTACCCTACCCGATACCCGGCTACCCGTACCTGGCCGGGTATCGGGTACGGGTACCCGTTTGCGACCCTGGTGCGGCCGGGTACGGGTAAGGAATCGAAACCCCACCATTGGTACCTCATTTGCCAGTAAAAAAATATGATAATTTTTTTTTTACTCTTTAATCTGGCAACAAAACTGACACCTTTTTAAACTCTTAGTTCTTTCGGTAAAGTCACGTAGGTAAAAAATGAAATTAAAATTAATAAAAAATAAATAATTTTAATTTAATTTTTTTACCTACGTAGTGACTTTACCGAAAGAACTACGAGTATGAATCCTTGCAGTCGCGAAAGCTTCAAATCTAGAAATGACACCTTTTTGTCAGTTTTGTTGCCAGATAAAAGGGTAAAAAAACAATTGTCGAATCAAAACCCGTTTGCGACCTCTGCCCCAGAGCCTAGCTCCAGGTGCAGCGAACCACCCCGCCCCCCAAGACGCAGGCCCTCGCGTAGCGGGCGAAGGCCGTAGGCTAACGGAACACCAGTCGACGGCCGAGCCAAACCAATGCCCCTGGCTGGTACGAAAACCCCGGCGGGGACAAGGCCGCGGGACGGGCGGGCGCTCGCTCGTGCTCACGGAGAGGCCTCTGTCCTCGTGTTGCCGGCGCTGGCGTCGCGAAACCACCGGCATGAAGCCGTCCACGGAGACCGCAGCGCCGCCGCCGCCACGCGACATCACCGGGACCGCCTCTCCATCCTCCTCCTCTTCATCTCCCGCACACCCGGCCACCTCCTCCTCCTCCTCCTCGTGATCTTCGTTGCCTTCATCGTCCCCCTTCGGGCGGTGGTCGATCACCACCACGCCTAGCGGTGGTGGGGGGGGGGGGGAGGTGGAGAGGTCTGGGTCTCAAACAGAGGTCCGCAAACGGGTTTTGATTCCTTACCCGTACCCGTACCCGGCCGCACCAGGGTCACAAACGGGTACCCGTACCCTACCCGATACCCGGCTACCCGTACCCAGCCGGGTATCAGGTAGGGTATCGGGTACCCGATTGCGACCTCTGGGATGAAGCCATGTTGCAGGCGCGGGTGGGTTGATTCTAGGAACTTGAATTGTGAGAAGAGACAAGACGTTGGGAAATGAGTGACAAACGGTGACTCACCAGTGACTCACGGCCTACCCGTACCCGGCTGGGTTACGGGTAGCCGGGTATCGGGTAGGGTACGGGTATCGGGTACCCGGTTGCGACCTCTGGTCTCAAACGAGTAGCTGGTGAGCTGGGGGAGACAAAGACGGCAGGGGCGCGCGGTGCTGGCCACTCGCCCCCCTATCTCGTGTGCCGTGTTCGTGAGTAACAGCTGCTGCTGCTGCTACTCACGAACAGAACTTGAAATTCCCTTGGTCACCACCACAGCTATCAGCACCACCAGAACCGCCATCACACACTAAACACAAATCTAAACACAAAAATAACTCTGAAGAACTGCTTTTTGTGTTAAGTTTGTTGTCCTTCCCCCGCACCTCCCATTAGCGCGGTTGGCTACGTTACGGTTCGAAAGAAGTTTACCATAATTACGTACTAACTATACACTACACACTAATATACACTACACTATACGCTACAATAGACTACACACTACACCACGATACACGGACACCACAATACTTAACTGAAAACTAATTTCGACGGAGCTGCTTCTTGTGTGTTCGTTCGTTGTCCTTCCCCCGTAGCTCCGATTAGAGCGGTTGGCTTCGCAAGGTGCCAAACAAGCCCAACGCACACACACACCCAGACCACACGCTCACCACCACTAAGCAACCACCATCATTTACACCATTGGAACCTCATTTGCCAGTAAATGAGGTTCCAATGGTGTAAATGTTTACCCCGAGCTCTCATACTCTGATGGTGCATTGTCTTTGAGTTGTGCGCCTTTTGGTGTCATCTGGTCCGACACCATGTGAGACTAGGCTCTAAGGAAAGCTGTCTCGGGTGTGGACCAATCAACTTCAAGGACAGTGCATACATTATCAGAGTTATGTTTTTTGTTTGCATTACGACCGCAGGTATTGTGGTCTATGCAAACATGACTCCTTGTAAAAAAAGGTGTCAGTTTTGTTGCCAGATAGAAGGGTTAAAAAACCAATTATCAACCACCATCATCACAACCACAGCCGACATCTCCACCAGCGCCACCTCTCTCCACACACACACACCGCACCAGCACCGGGCAACCACCACCGCCATCAGCACCACACCAACCACCACCACCACCACCGCCCTCTCACCGGCGTAGTTGTTGAGGTCGAACTGCGCCAACGCGTCAGTCTTCGCCGACCTCCTGCTAGCGCTCACTCTCCCCCCATGCTGCTGCTGCTGCTGCCCTTGCTGGCGCTGCTGCTGCTGCTGCTGCTGCCGCCCCCCGGAGCCGTCACCGAGCCTCCGTGCGGCGCTGGCGGCGTTGGTGACGGCGCGGGCGATGGCGCCCGGGTCGCTGGGGATGACGCGGTCGACACGGAACACGGCGGCAAACGGGGAGACGGACGGCGCCACCGCTCCTGCCGTGGGGGGCTTCCGGGATGGGGGGGGGGGTTGGGGGCTGGTCAACTCTACGGTTCCGTGACAGTGGTGGTGAAAGTGGTGGTGGTGATGGTGTTGATGGTCATGGTAGTGTAATAATCCTTCTTGAGACGGCTTCGGAATCAGTCCTTTTGTTTCCACTCCACAATACACTTTGCTCACTCACTCTCCGTTGCTGGCCGACAACGGAGAGAGGACAGACTTCGCACTGAGTCCCCACCGCGCACGTGGCACCCAGAGCCCCCGTCCGCGCGTGAACCTGCTCTTGTCAGTTTCCAGTCTGCTCTCGATCGTTCTCTCTCTCTCTCTCTTAATCCCTTCGTCAGGTGGTCCCCCCCAGCCAATCGTCCATGGACAGCTTCGACCATTCTCGATGGTTCCCTGTCAATCCTGGGACCACGCCCCTCATCCGGCTCCCCATTAGCTGGGGCCCCGAATGGCCAGGCCAATCACTCCTGATGACATGCCGTGATCACGCCTGGGCCATGCTCCCTATCTCAACCCTTATTGGCTACAAGCAGGACCGGCAAGCCAATCCCCACGTGAACCCTCTATGGCTGTTATTACATCAGTGATGGTATTGATAGTGGTGGTGATGATGATGGTGAAGTGATGATGTTGATGGTGGTGATGGTATTGTTGACGGTGGCGATTATGCTGATGATGGTAGTGATGATATTGATAGCGGTGGTAGTGATGATGGTGTAGTGATGTTGTTGACGGTGGTGATGGTGTTGTTGACGGTGGCGACGATGCTGATGATGGTAGTGATGATATTGATAGTGGTGGTGATGGTGTTGATGGTCATGGTAGTGATGGTAGTGATAGTGGTGGTGATGGTGTTGATGGCCATGGTAGTGATGATATTGATAGTGGAGGTGATGATGATGGTGAAGTGATGTTGTTGACGGTGGTGATGATGCTGATGATGGTAGTGATGATATTGATAGCGGTGGTGATGGTCATGGTAGTGATGATATTGATAGTGGTGGTGATGGTCATGGTAGTGATGATATTGATAGTGGTGGTGATGGTCATGGTAGTGATGATATTGATAGTGGTGGTGATGGTCATGGTAGTGATGATATTGATAGCGGTGGTGATGGTCATGGTAGTGATGATATTGATAGCGGTGGTGATGGTCATGGTAGTGATGATATTGATAGCGGTGGTGATGGTCATGGTAGTGATGATATTGATAGCGGTGGTGATGGTCATGGTAGTGATGATATTGATAGTGGTGGTGATGGTCATGGTAGTGATGATATTGATAGTGGTGGTGATGGTCATGGTAGTGATGATATTGATAGTGATGATGCTGATGATGGTAGTGATGATATTGATAGTGGTGGTGATGGTCATGGTAGTGATGATATTGATAGCGGTGGTGATGGTCATGGTAGTGATGATATTGATAGCGGTGGTGATGGTCATGGTAGTGATGATATTGATAGCGGTGGTGATGGTCATGGTAGTGATGATATTGATAGCGGTGGTGATGGTCATGGTAGTGATGGTAGTGATAGTGGTGGTGATGGTCATGGTAGTGATGATATTGATAGTGGTGGTGATGGTCATGGTAGTGATGATATTGATAGTGGTGGTGATGGTCATGGTAGTGATGATATTGATAGTGATGATGCTGATGATGGTAGTGATGATATTGATAGTGGTGGTGATGGTCATGGTAGTGATGATATTGATAGCGGTGGTGATGGTCATGGTAGTGATGATATTGATAGCGGTGGTGATGGTCATGGTAGTGATGATATTGATAGCGGTGGTGATGGTCATGGTAGTGATGATATTGATAGTGGTGGTGATGGTCATGGTAGTGATGATATTGATAGCGGTGGTGATGGTCATGGTAGTGATGATATTGATAGTGGTGGTGATGGTCATGGTAGTGATGATATTGATAGCGGTGGTGATGGTCATGGTAGTGATGATATTGATAGTGGTGGTGATGGTCATGGTAGTGATGATATTGATAGTGGTGGTGATGACAACTGTGGCCACAGAAGTGACGATGTTGATGGAGATGATCGTGTAGGCGACGGTCGTGATGATGATGTTGACGATGGTGTTGGAGGCGATGTTGATGGTGACGACGACGACTTTGACGTTGATGACGGCGCGCCGTCTCTCACCGGGTCGCGGGCGTCGGCGCCGTCCGGAGCCGGGGAGATGGCTCGTGTCCCCGTGTCTCCAAGCGCGTCCTCCACAGAGCTGAGACACCACAGAGACACGGAGATTGGTGTCTCCCTGCCTCTCCATCTCGCCCTGTCCCCACCCTCCATTCCGTCTCTGTCCCCCTGCCTCCTGTATCTCCCCGTGTGTCTCCCCGTGTGTCTCCCCGTGTGTCTCCCCGTGTGTCTCCCCGTGTCTCCCCCCGTGTCTCCCCCCGTGTCTCCCCCCGTGTCTCCCCCCGTGTCTCCCCCCGTGTCTCCCCCCGTCTCCCCCCGTGTCTCCCCCCGTGTCTCCCCCCGTGTCTCCCCCCCGTGTCTCCCCCCCGTGTCTCCCCCCCGTGTCTCCCTCCGTGTCTCCCTCCGTGTCTCCCCCCGCGTCTCCAAGCGCGTCCTCCACAGAGCTGAGACACCACAGACACGGAGATTGGTGTCTCCCTGCCTCTCCATCTCCCCGTGTCCCCACCCTCCCTTCCCCGTCTCTGTCCTCCTGCCTCTCCCCGTGTGTCTCCCCGTGTGTCTCCCCCGTGTCTCCCCCATGTCTCCCCCCGTGTCCCCCCCCGTGTCCCCCCCCGTGTCCCCCCCCGTGTCCCCCCCCGTGTCTCTCCCGTGTCTCCCCCGTGTCTCCCCCGTGTCTCCCCCCGTGTCTCTCCCGTGTCTCCCCCGTGTCTCCCCCCGCATCTCCCCCCGTCTCTCCATTTCCACGACTCCCCGTCTCTCCCCCCCCCCACTCCCATCACCCCCCTCTCCTTCCCATAACCGCCCCCCCCCCCCGCGCCTCACCTGCGCCTCCTGCCCTTCGACCCCGGGCCGTTCCTCTTGTCTGCCCGCGCGTTGCCCGCGGGGCTGGCCCGCTGGTGCCGCCCCCCCCCTCCTCCTCCCCCTCCTCCGCCCGCGTAGCCCTGGCCCTGGCCGGCGCCGTTGCCGACCGGACGACGGTTCTGGCGGTCGAGGGGCCGCTGGCTCGAGAAGCTACGCTTGGCCGAGGCCGACGACGACCCCGGAGCGCCGTCCTTGCGGCCACCCCCGCCGGACTCCGCCAGATCTGCTCGGGGGGTGGGGGGGGGGGGGAGCGAGGAGGGGGGGCGCGCAGGCAGCAAGGTTGATCACGAGCAGTTCAGGAATCACTCGAGACCGGCCGCGGCCTGCCGATCGAGTGCGTGGATCGTTGAGCGGGTCCGCAGGCAAAGGGCGCTCGCTCGCCGACAGCACTTTGCCGAAAGGCTTCGCCGGGGGAAACTCTGCCGGCTTCGCGTCCACTCACCGTCGGCCGCCGCCCCGTCCGGCGCCGGCGCGGGCGCCAGGGCCAGGGCGGCCTGCAGCGCCTCGTCGCGCTCGTCGCGCTCCCGGCGGTCGTTGAAGTCGCTGCTCTCCGAGGCCGTCTCCCACTCCTCGTTGGCCTGGTCCGACGAGTTCTGATTGGACAGGTCCGGCGACTTGCTCCCCGACGCCACGCCGGCGCCGTTCGCTCCGGAGGCGGCGGCCACCGCCGAGTTGAGCTGCGCCGGCAAGTCGCACGAAACCGCGGCCGCGTTGTTGTTGTTGTCGTTGCCGCCGCCGCAGCCGCCGCAGTCGTCGTCGTCGTTGCCGGCGCCCGCCGGCGTCGGCGAAGGTAGCGGCGACAGGGTCTCCACCGAGCCGGCGCTGCCCGAAGCCGCCGCCGCCGCCGCGGCCACCGCCGCCGCCGCCGCGGCTTCGCGCTCCTGCTTGAGGCGCCGGAAACGCGGCGGTTTGTCCTGGCGGGGCGGCCGCGCCGGGCGCTGGCGCCGAGGCGGTCGCTCCGCCCGGCAGCGCTCGTTGAAGCAGGGCCGCCCGGCGCCGTCCGCAGCCGGCGGCCCCCCCCCCCGCCGCCGCCGGCGAAGACGCCGACAGCGGGCAGCAGCAGCAGCCGTCTGGGCCGGCGGGGCAATCGGCGCAATCTGCCGTAGGGAGCAAGGGGGGGGGAGGGGGGTGGGGTGGCGGTGAGGTACCGGGGGATCGAACCCACGGTCTGGGGAAGGGCACCGGCTGTTGGGGGTTACGTACATCGTACCACCACCCCCCCAACCACACCCTCCCCCGCTTTCCCCGCTGGCACACAAGCAGCCTCGCGCGACCTGCGGCGTTGGCACGGGGTGGGGGGCCAAGCAGGGCCAGGGCAATCGATACGTTCACCCCCCGGCGTGCGACGCCGTGGGTTTAGTTGAGCCGAATGATGATCTTAGACCCCCCCCCCCCTACACACCCAACACCCCCCCCCCGCCCAATCACCAATAAGCACATGAATAAAAAAATTAACCCGTAAAAACAACGTTTTTCACTATAAATCCTTTATATGCGTGGCGGCTAGAGTCCTCTCGTCCTCTGGCTTGAGATGGCTGCCACCTATGGGTCAGATGATTGCCTGCCACCATTAAGCAATTGGTAATTAAATATCAAAAAAAAAAATCCTAAAAAGTGTAACATTTTGGAAAAAAAATTTCACGAAAATCAATTGTCACGCACAACGAGTCTGTGTGCAAAATGTCAGCTCGATTGGATCACGGGAAGTGGGTTAAAAAACGACCGAAAGATTTGCACGGTCGTAAGCGCGCAAGCAAGCAAACTTAATATAAAGGATTTTTAAAAAACACCCCGTCACGTTAACTTTGCTTGCGCATTCGTTTTGGGGGGGGTGGGTAAAAGTCCCGTTGCTCAGGGAAGGAATTAACGGAGGCAGATCTGAGACAACCCGCTTCTCTCCAAGAGCAACGGGGAGGAGGGGTGGGAGGTGGTGTTTGTTTGTTGCTTCCATGCAGGGGGAGGGAGGGTTCCCCACTCCCCTCTCTCCCAGACGACGCCTCCAACCTTCAGCGTCCCTCTCGCAGCGCGACGGGAGACGGGGATATCCGCGGCCGAGCGCTTTGTAGCTCATCGTCCGACCCCTCCGGCACACGCTGGGTAAGCCAAGAGGCTCTTCCACTTCTTGGTTCTTTCGGTGAAGTCACGTAGAAGGGAAATAATAAAATAATAAAATATAAAACATAATAAAATACAATTCTCACGACGTTTCGGCCACAACGCAAGCAGCCGTCCTCGGGTGAAGAACAGGTCTGTCGAGAAGACAGCGTCTGAATGAGCACCACCAGGCTTGGCAGCGTATATATTCCTTTGTCAAGGCGCTCTTCCCCCTCCAACCCAGCTTAAATATACGCTGCCAAGCTTGGTGGTGTTCATTCAGACGCTGTCTTTCCGACAGACCTGTTCTTCACCTGAGGACGGCTGCTTGCGTTGTGGCCGAAACGTCGTGAGAATTGTATTTTATTATGTTTGATATTTTTATTATTTTATTATTTCCCTTCTACGTGACTTTACCGAAAGAACCAAGAAGATGAATCCCTGCAGTCACGAAAGAAGCTTTAAATCGAAATGTAGGCTCTTCTCCCCGTCTGTCTATCCTGGCTAATCGGTCTCAATCACATAGTTTTTTTGTTTATATATATGTGTGTTAACAGGTCCCTGCGGGGTGGGCTGGTAGGAACGAACAAATGAATGGCTATAATAAAATGAAATGGCGGGGGTACGATACGAAGGGAGAGTTTGAGGCCTAGTTCTAGGCTTTAGGCCTAGCTGTAGGCTTTAGGCCGCTGTGAGTTAATTTTTTATTTAAATTTTTAAATTAAAAACTATCTCAGGGAATTATAAGGGAATGTTACACTTGTTTAGCCAGGAAAGCCTCACTGAGTCTAAAGGTTGTTGTAGGGTCCTGCCAAGTGTTTGCAGTAGGGGGCGATGTTGCTACACCTAATCGGACATCGGACGGACGGACGATATAATCTATTGTAGGCTGGTTCACTTCGTTCCTACCAGTAATATTATAATATACATCAGGGTCTCAGAGTATGTGGGGTGGTTGGGATCCATGTAAAGCGTGAATTTACGTAAGTTGGGGTTCGCCCATAAGAATGTATATACACACACACACGACTATATACTACTACATTACTGCTATATACTACTAAATCACTACTATATACTCCACTATATTACTATATATAACTTTACGAGTGTAGATGTAAAAAGTAAGTGTATATAAAATGTACACAAGTACTGTCAATGATTCACTGATCGTCTGTCTCCATATATATAAAAGGCAAAGTTGTGATTATGTGTGTCTGTTCAAAATGTTTAGCGTACTTCCCGACATGCAACAAACTTCATATTTGCCATGTGGGTACTTATAAAAATACACTTGTGTTTTTTTTTTTGGGGGGGGGGGGGGGAGCTCAATAATGCATCGATTTTTTTGCACGGCAAGTGAGCTGTGACGTCACATCTGTCACGTGACCCGCGCATGTGGAAGCGTAACGCGTTGTAGTGTAGCGGTTAGCGCTACGCCGTGCTGCGAACCCGGCGACCCGAGTTCGATTCCCGCTCACGGCCACCACCTCAGCCTCAAACGAGTAACTGGTCTGCTGTGTGAACATCGCTACTGGGAGTACAAAGGCGGTGAATGCAAGTCCCGGGCGAAGCCGGGTAGTAAAGCTCGTATGTTATAAATGCGAAAGATGCGAGCGCTTTGGTGAGACCTGTTTCTCGCGCGTGGGGGGGCGATGCGGGTTACACGCCGTCACCGAAGAGCGTGGTCGGATGAACCTCCGGCCAACGACAAGACGGGATTGAACCCACGACCTCCTGTATACCAGGCGAGGTAGTTAACATCTCCTAGCCACATGCAAACTCCAAATATACAGCAGGCATTGTCAGGGTCAGGATCGAACCCACAACCTCCTTTATACCAGGCGAGGTAGTTAACATCTCCTAGCCACATGCAAACTCCAAATATACAGCAGGAATTGTCAGAGTCAGGATCGAACCCACGACCTCCTGTATACCAAGCGAGGTAGTTAACATCTCCTAGCCACATGCAAACTCCAAATATACTGCAGGCATTGTCAGGGTTGGGATCGAACCCACAACCTCCTGTATACCAAGCGAGGTAGTTAACATCTCCTAGCCACATGCAAACTCCAAATATACAGCAGGAATTGTCAGGGTCAGGATCGAACCCACAACCTCCTGTATACCAGGCGAGGTAGTCACCAACATCTCAAAGCCACCTGCGGTATTGACCGGGGAGGGGGGGGGCTACTGCCCCCCTCCTTCCTGGATTGTGACCGCGCCAACCTCTGCCGAGTGCCCTGAACAAAATTCGTCGGCTCCAATTGCAACGGTTTCTTACGCTCAGAATACAGGCAAAGCATGGTGCGCGTGACAATGGTTTTATTTTGTACGCAAATGGCTGCGAGAGAGACCGCACAAATGGGACAGTGACAGATGTTTGATGGGATACAAGGGGACGGGGGGGGGGCAACGTCAAGGTACAAAGCTACGAGCATTCCTGGCAGCGATTTCAGCCGCACCACCTCTACATAACAGAAGGCTCAGTCAACCATTCTACACAACAAAGACTCATTTCCTGGCAGCGATTTCAGCCGCACCACCTCTACATAACAAAAGGCTGAGTCAACCATTCTACACAACAAAGACTCAGTTCCTGGCAGTGATTTCAGCCGCATCATCTCTACATAACAAAAAGGCTCAGTCAACCATTCTACACAACAAAGACTCATTTCCTGGCAGCGATTTCAGCCGCATCATCTCTACATAACAAAAAGCTCAGTCAGCCATTCTACACAACAAAGACTCATTTCCTGGCAGTGATTTCAACTGCATCATCTCTACATAACAAAAGGCTCAGTCAGCCATTCTACACAACAAAGACTCATTTCCTGGCAGTGATTTCAACCGCATCATCTCTACATAACAAAAACGCTCAGTCACTTTCACACGCACCTTTACATCATCCGCACCGAGTTTACACAACAAAAGCTCATTCCTAGCAGCGTGCTTCAGCCGCACCGAACCTCACAAAAATAATATCCAGGGCCTACCTTGGCTCCTCCCACCCTCAACCAGTATATATACAAGGACTGTTTCCTTGGAATCTCTCTCACTTGAAACAGCTGTCGTGCTGTGACGGTTCCACCTGAAGACGGAAGCTTGTGTTGCCTCCGAAATGTCGTGATTTTTATTTTATTTTTTATTTTACTTTTATTAATTTTAATTTTTTACCTACGTGATTTTACCGGAAAAAACCTAAGAATATACAAGGACTCTTTTCTTGGAATTTCTCTTTACTTGATACAGCTATCGTGCTGTGACGGTTCCACCTGAAGACGGAAGTTTGTGTTGCCTCCGAAACGTCGCGATTTTTATTTTATTTTTATTTTACTTTTATTAATTTTAATTTTTTACCTACGTGGCTTTACCGAAAAAAACCTAAAAATATGGACGAGGCGGTCGACTTCTCCGACCGAACTACGGATTGTGAATGGCGATGATTTTGCGGCGGAGGAGAGGTGGGGGGTTGTTTTTTTTAATTATAAATCACGGCCTAGAATCCAATAGCGGCACCAGCAGCCACGGCCAATACTGCCGCCGTCATCACAAGCACCACAATGAGCCTTCTTCTTGGTTCTTTCGGTAAAGTCACGTAGAATGGAAAACAAAAAAAACAATAAAATAAAACATTATTAAATCATTCTCACGACGTTTCGGCCACAACCTGTTCTACCACCTGATGACGGTTGCTTGCGTTGTGGCCGAAACGTCGTGAGAATTATTTTATTATGTTTTATTTTATTATTTTTATTGTTTTCCATTCTAGGTGATGACTTTACCGAAAGAACCAAGAAGATGAATCCCTGCAGTCACAAAAGCTTAAAATCACAATCAGCCTATTAACAGACTGTTGGTGCAAGTGCTGCTGGCAAGTAGCGCCTATGAAAGATGGCACGGTGGAGCACGATAGGGTGGGTGGCCAGCACCACGCCCGGCCGCCTTTGTCTCCCCAGTAGCGATGTTTACTACACACCGCACCAGGTACTCATTTGAGGCCGAGTCAACCTAGGGGAGGGCCCAGGACCGGTTCAGATAATCGTCACCGGTGTTGGACGTGAGCGGGAATCGAACACTACCACAATCACCGCCATCACCACTACCAACATCATCATCACTCGCACCACCGCAACAATCACCACCCTCAAAAGCCATCACCATCATCACACTACCGGCATCACTACCATCACCACCACCACCGCTTAAGCACTCACAACACAAGACCCGTTCGTCTCTGCGGGTCTTGCGGTCCCCTCCACGTCTCACCGTGCTGGTGCTGCCGCTGCTGCTGCTGCTGCTGGTGCAGCTGCTGGTGCCGTGCCGACAGCACCATGCTGGCGCGCGCCACGCCCCGCGACAGCGCCCCACCTCGGCCCCGGCGACTCGGCTCCCCCCTCGGCGCAAACGGCCGGTCCTGCTTCTCTTCGCCTGCGGCCGGCGCTGGCGACGATGCCGACGATGCCGCCGCCGCAGCCGGCGCCACGGCGACCCTCGCCGCTCCAAACCCCGCCGCCTGCTGCTGCTGCTGCTGCGGCTGCGGCTGCTGGTCTAGCCCGAGCAACCGAGCTGGCACCAACAGCTGCTGCTGCTGCCCGCGGTTGACGCCGCCGCTGCCGTTGTTGTTGGTGGTGCCGGATGCCTCTCGCTTGCCGGTGCCGCCGCAACCGTCCAGCGCGTCGCTCTCGGCGTCGCTCACCGACGCCCGCTGCTGGCGCCGCCGCTTTGCCAGTTCCACGCCGGAGCCACCGCCGGCGCCACCGCCGGCATCGGAATTCTCGCTGTCGTCCTCCGCGCCCCACTGCCCGCCGCTGGCGCCGCCGTAGCGGAAGCGTGGGTCGCGGTAAACTGGGAATTCGCGGTGGTGCCCGGCGCCGGTTCTGCCCCGCGTCGCCGGTGAGCAACCGGGACCGGCGCCGCCGCACGTCCCACGCGACGCCGCCGCGAGCGAGCCGACGGCGCCGCCCCCTCTCGACACCCTCGTGCCGACGCCGCCGCCGGGGTTGGCGGCGAGCCCGCCGCCGCCGACGCCGGCGGAGGTCGCCCCGCCGCGGCCGCGGAAGGCGCGCTGCTCAAAGGCCGGGTCGCGACGGCGCAGAGGCCTCGATGGCAACACCCCGCCGCCGCCGTCCTTGCCGCCGTCGGGCGGGGGGAGCGAGCGGTCGGGACGCGCGTCCCTCCCGCCCGCCCCCCCCCTGGCGCCCGGCTCCTTGCCATCCGTGCCGGCGTCGCCGCCCGCCGCCTTGCCGTCGGAGAAGCCGGCCGATTTGTCGTCGCGGTCGGCCGTCTTGAGGTCCTTGAGCACCGGCTTCTTGATGGGGCCGGTGCGCCGAGGAGGCTGCTGCTGCTGCTGGTGCTGCTGCTGCTGTTGGAGCGGAGCCGAGTTGCTGACGGCGCTGCCGACCGCGGCGGCGGTGACCCCGCCGGAACCCGGCTTGGGCCCCCAGCGGGTCTCCAGCTTGCCGTCCTTCCAGTGCGGCGGCTTCGCAAATTCGCCGGCGCCGCCAGAGGCCGTGCTGCTGCCGCTGGTGCTGCCGGCGCTTGGCGGAGTGGCGGCCTTGGCGCTGGCCTTGCCTGCGGGAGGCGGGGGAGGATGAGAGGGGGGGGGGGGCAGTGAGGTCACCCTGCTGCTGCTGCTCTATATAAGAACGGGAGACACAGCAGAGCCCCTCACCATTCTGGCGAATTGCCCGATGATGCTGGATGCAATTACCAGCGAAACGTCGTGCTACTCAAATTGTAAATTGTTGTGGTTTCACACTTCAACACACCGGGGTGGGGCTAAAGCGGTGAACTATTTGTCTTTTGTCAACGTGACACTTTTTTACTGATTGGCCATGTCGGGTGGTGGAGGGTTACGACACATTTATAAAGAACGCGACGATCTAAACCCAAAAACGTTGATTATGAATAATATTGGTCGCGAAAGCCTTACGTGTTAAACCGTGAGGTTGTTGCGGGAGGTGGCGGTGGGTGGATTATCGGCAGCACCGTCGTCATTAACCAGCAGGTACCAGCGCCAGCTTCATCAACACAAGCACCAACATCCACGCAACTAGAGCTGGCAGCACCGGCTACTCAATTGCAAAACCCACCGCCACCACAATCACCACGACACTTTCACTGCAACTAAAACCTCGCAACACCATCCCTTGAACGGCAATACTTTTCATTCATTTGTCTATTAATTTTCGATTTTGCTTGGTAACAGGGTTTCCAATTGCTTGGTAGTGGCTCCACATGGAACTTTGGTCCTCGTATATAATGAACGTACGATCAGGTTTCGGAGTACGCGGGGGCACGGTTACACGCTTTATTCAACTCGTACTTTCGTTCGCAACGCACGGAAGCCAAGCCGAGGAAGTCACGCAGCCCGCCACCACGCCAGCTCGTGCACGTACACTGACACCCCCCCCCGCCGCATACCCTGAGACCTTGCTGTACAGCGTTGTGGGATACTATTAGCGTGAATGACACGCTATTGTTATAATACCACAAACACCGCAGTGGCCACTTCAATAACCACCACCATCATCACGACCAAAAGACAAAGAACCCCCATACAGCCCATTAACAGACTGTAGGGGCAAGTGCTGTTAGCGAGCAGTACCTATGAAGGCCAGCATGGCACACGAACGGGTGAGTGGCCAACACCACGCCCGGCCGCCTTGGCGCGATGTTCGCTACACACCGCACCAGATACTCATTTGAGGCCGGGTCGACCTAGGGGATCGCCAGAGGACCGGTTCAGACAGCCCTCGGCAACGGCAACCACTTCCCACCGGCGCGCCACTCACCCTCTCCCCTCTGCCGGGTGTCTCCCCGCGCCGCCAATCCGCCCACCACGGCTCCGGCTCCGGGTTCTCTCTCCCTCTCGTCGCCACGCGATGCCGAAACGCCTCCACCGCAGCCGCCACCGCCGCCGCCACCGCCGCCGCCAGCTTCCTTCCTGGTGCCGGACAATTCTCCGCCGATCCTCCGCGGCAGTGGGGAGCGAGGCGAGTCATCGGGAGACGCGAGCTCGGCGTGCCGGTACAGCTGCGGGCAGAAGAGGCGGTGGGGGTGGGTGGGTGGGCGGGAGGGGAGGGCGGGAGCGGTAACGACCAAGGCACACAATGGCCGCGCCGGAGTTAATTCCGGTGAAGGAGTTGGCGGGGGGAGGAACGCGACGGCGATGGGGGGGGGGGCGGTAGTGCGCCGGTTAGCGCGCTGCCCTACGGAACCCGGTGACCCGAGTTCACGGCCAACACCCGTGACGATTTCCCGCACCTCCGATTGGCACGACGTTCTTACCCCGTACCCCTGACTGGACATCTGTGAGAAAGAGCTTCATAGCTCATCGGATTCCTCCTGCGAGCATAAATCACCATGCTGATTCTGTGCGTGCGTACCAAACGCGGCACGTGCTTGGAACCGATCCCCCGTTTAATCGTCAGCCGGTGCGGCTCGCCGCGAATGGTCGAGGGTGTGCGCAGTCACGCTACCTTCTCGTAGTGCGGCAAGTGGTGCTGCTGCTGCTGCTGTTGCTGCTGTTGTTGCTGCTGCTGGAACATCTGCTTGTCCCGGTAAGACCGCGGGGCCGATCGAATGCCGCCACCGCCGCCGCCGCCACCGTCATCAAACAGGTCGCGGTACATCGCCGGGACGTGGTGGTGCGGGGATACTTCGTCCGTGTCGAAAAGGTGGTGCTGCTGGTGCTGCTGGTGCTGCTGCTCGGAGCGCGAGCCCAGCACGAGGTCACGCCTGCGCCGAAAACAAACGCGCCGCACAAACGCGACGACGCGTTAAACGCACGCACGTACGCATTCGTCGCAATGTACACGCTCGGATGACACCGGCTAGATCCCCCCCCCGCCCTCAACCTCCCACGACCCGTTCGCGCGGCGCCGTGGGAGGTAGGCCCTTCATCCAGCAGTGAATCGGCGCGTTGCTGTAAACCATTATCGTACGACATTCGATAAAAAAATGAACCCGTAAAAACAAAGTTTTTCACTGTAAATCCTTTATATGCATGGCATCGGTTTTATTTTATTATTCATTTCTGTTTTTCTTGAGTAAGAGTTTCATTTTTATCACATTGGTATTTAAAATTAAATATGACATTTTTTTTTTCCTAAAAAGTGGAACATTTTGGAAATTGTTTTTCACGAAAATAAATTGTCACGCACAACGAGTCTGTGTGCAAAATGTCAGCTCGATTGGATCACGGGAAGTGGGTTAAAAAACGACCGAAAGATTTGCACGGTCGTAAGCGCGCAAGCAAGCAAGCGAGTGAACTTAATATGAAGGATTTTTTAAAAAGTTTTGCTCGCTGGCGGGCCGCAAGTTTCTTTACAAAGAATCCGCCGCGCACTGTCATAGCCTCTTAACCCTTTGCCGGTACATCTTCAAGGTCGGAAGATGTACCGAGGCTCCCACAAGGCCATGCGGCGGCAGGGGGCGTTCGTGTCGCGCCGTGTCGGCGCCGGATATCGGTCGAGTGCCGGCGGTCGTGCCGCTACGCTTCTCCGTGGTGAGGAACGACGTCTTTAAACGCAGCGGCGCTGCTGTGACTACGGCCTCCAACAACGGCGTACGCGAATCGTACACGTTGTGGGTTTGCTCTCCAAGACACCGGGTGTGCTGTACAAGTAAACGAATTGGCCACGTTCTAGTTTTCGATTTAAAGCTTTCGTGACTGCAGGGATTCATCTTCTTGGTTCTTTCGGTAAAGTCACGTAGAAGGGAAGTAATAAAATAATAAAATTTAAACATAATAAAATAATTCTCACGACGTTTCGGCCACAACGCAAGCAGCCGTCCTCAGGTGAAGCGTCTGAAATTCAGACGCTGTCTTTCCGACAGACCTGTTTCTCCACTTGAGGACGGCTGCTTGCGTTGTGGCCGAAACGTCGTGAGAATTGTATTTTATTACGTTTTTACTTTTATTATTTTATTATTTCCCTTCTACGTGACTTTACCGAAAGAACCAAGAAGATGACCACGTTCTGTTTACCTTACTAATTGGCCGTGTCGGGTGGTGGCAGGTTTAACGACACAGCATTGACATTTACGAGAGAGCCTACGCGTAGAACTACTACCAACGCCTCTCGAAACAACAATTAACGGCCGAGCCGCTCGCGCGAGTTCCGAGATTCAACGGCGAACGGAACACCCCAAAACCGCCCTGCAATTTGCGTTCGTCTCACAACGGGGAAGGGTTCGTCGGCTGTTGGGGCCAACGCTGCGAGCGGCGAGTAGCAGCAGCAGCGCCTGAGGGGGGGGCAGCGGGTGGCCAGCGTCACCACGCTCGGCAAACCCTGCCGACCCCTGACACCCGTGCCCCTGCCGTACGTCCGTGCTAATTTGTTTTATTTTACTTTTATTAATTAAAATTCTTTACCTACGTGACTTGACCGAAAAAACCTAACGGTATGAATCCTTGCAGTCACGAAAGCTTCAAATCTAGAACGTGCTAAGGAGTTTTTGCGGCTGATCGGATTCCTCCTGCAGTAATAATTAGCGATGCCAAGTCCGGTTGCGCCCTGCGGGACGACCCGTAACCGCGGACGACTCTCCCGTTACCGAGAGTCTTGCAGGAAGCGGGGAGGCTGCTGCTGCTGCTGATGCTGCTGCTGCTGCTGCTGGTGCTGCTGCTGCGGTGGCGGCGAGGTGGGGGTGACGGCGCCGGCTGCGGCGGAGGAAGGGGAGACGCGGCGCGTCGGCTCCGACGGTGCCGCCGAACCCCAGACGGCGCGGGGGGGGGGGTGGCGGGTCCGCGGGGGGCGTCGCTCGCTCCCGCAGCAGGAGTCCCGCCGGCGCTAGCGGGGACGGACGGGGGAGATGGGCGCAGGCAAACGGTCACACGGCGAGTCGCGGCGGCGCCGGCCGACGATGGGCCGGGGGCGCCGGGCGGGTGAATGCACGGCAAGGTGGCACAATTGGTGGGTATTCTTAGGTTTTGTCGGTAAAGTCACGTAGGTAAAAAAAATTAAGTTAATAAAATTTTAATAAAATAAAAATCACGACGTTTCAGAGGCAACACAAGCTTCCGTCTTCAGGTGGAACCGTCACAGCACGATTGCTGTATCAAGTAAATGTCGTGATTTTGCTTTTATTTTATTTTTATTTTATTAATTTAAATTTAAATTTTTTACCTACGTGACTTTACCGGAAAAAACCTAAGAATATGAATCCTTGCAGTCACGAAAGCTTCAAATCTGGAAACAATTGGTGGGGTTGAGGGGAGGGGAGGCAACGTTTGGGTGGATCTGGCGGTCAGCGCCGCCGTTGGCGGAGGTGGGCGAGGGTGGCGCTGCAGCTGCTCGTGCATTAGGTGGGTGATGGTGGTGATGGTGGTGACGGTGGTGATGGTGGTGATGGTGGCATTGATGCTGGTGCATTAGGTGGGGTGATGGTGGTGATGGTGGTGATGGTGGCATTGATGCTGGTGCATTAGGTGGGTGATGGTGGTGATTGATGGTGATGATGGTGGTGATGGTGGCATTGATGCTGGTGCATTAGGTGGGGTGATGGTGGTGATGGTGGTGATGGTGGCATTGATGCTGGTGCATTAGGTGGGTGATGGTGGTGATGGTGATGGTGGTGACGGTGGTGATGGTGGCATTGATGCTGGTGCATTAGGTGGGGTGATGGTGGTGATGGTGGTGATGGTGGCATTGATGCTGGTGCATTAGGTGGGTGATGGTGGTGATTGATGGTGGTGATGGTGGCATTGATGCTGGTGCATTAGGTGGGTGATGTTTGGTGATGGTGGTGATGGCGGCATTGCCGCTGGTGCATTAGGTGGGGTGATGGTGATGATGGTGGCATTGATGCTGGTGCATTAGGTGGGTGATGGTGGTGATGGTGGTGATGGTGGTGATGGTGGCATTGATGCTGGTGCATTAGGTGGGGTGATGGTGGTGATGGTGGTGGTGATGATGGTGGTGATGGTGGCATTGCTGCTGGTGCATTAGGTGGGTGATGGTGGTGATGGTGGTGATGGTGGCATTGATGCTGGTGCATTAGGTGGGGTGATGGTGGTGATGGTGGTGGCATTGATGCTGGTGCATTAGGTGGGGTGATGGTGGTGATGGTGGTGATGGCGGCATTGCTGCTGGGGCATTAGGTGGGTGATGGTGGTGATGGTGGTGATGATGGTGGTGGTGATGGTGGTGGCATTGCTGCTGGTGCATTAGGTGGGGTGATGGTGATGGCATTGATACTGGTGCATTAGGTGGGGTGATGGTGGTGATGGTGGTGATGGTGGTATTGCTGCTGGTGCATTAGGTGGGGTGGTGTACATATGAATGATGAACTTGTTTTGCACCATACGTATCCGACCGTGCTAGGAGGAGATGGTGATGGTGGCGCTGCTGCTGCTGCTGCTGGTGGATTAGATGGGTGATATTCTGCGGGTCTTTCGGTAAAGTCGCGTACGTAGGTTCAAAGCGCGGAGGTGGCTATGTTCATGTGGAAATAACAAACAAAAAATACAAAAATAATACAAAATTCTGAAGATAATAAAAAATTATAAAAATAATAACAAATTATAAAAATAAAAAAACGACGACGTTTCGATCGCAACACAAGCGTTCGTCATCAGGAAGAAAAAAAAAAAAGAGGGGGAAAGCTGCCGAGGCAGACTGTTTTTAAAGGTTTAGCCTTCTTGTCTCGAAGTCTGTTAAAAGATCTAATAGTTGTGTGTAAACCGTCCCCGTAGAGGCGGTTAAACCTTGACTTACAGCTTTCGTGACTGCAGGAATTCACATTCTGCGGGTCTTTCGGTAAAGTCGCGTACGTAGGTTCAAAGCGCGGAGGTGGCTATGTTCATGTGGAAATAACAAACAAAAAATACAAAAATAATACAAAATTCTGAAGATAATAAAAAATTATAAAAATAATAACAAATTATAAAAATAAAAAAACGACGACGTTTCGATCGCAACACAAGCGTTCGTCATCAGGAAGAAAAAAAAAGAGGGGGAAAGCTGCCGAGGCAGACTGTTTTTAAAGGTTTAGCCTTCTTGTCTCGAAGTCTGTTAAAAGATCTAATAGTTGTGTGTAAACCGTCCCCGTAGAGGCGGTTAAACCTTGACTTACAGCTTTCGTGACTGCAGGAATTCACATTCTGCGGGTCTTTCGGTAAAGTCGCGTACGTAGGTTCAAAGCAGCGGAGGTGGCTATGTTCATGTGAAAATAACAAACAAAATGGGTGATGGTGGTGGTGCTGGTGCTGCTGGTGCTGCTGCTGGTGCTGCTGCTGCTGGTGCTGCTGCTGCTGGTGCTGCTGCTGCTGCTGCTGCTGCTGGTGCTGCTGCTGCTGGTACTACTACTGCTGGTGCTGCTGCTGCTGGTACTGCTGCTGCTGGTGCTGCTGCTGCTGGTGCTGCTGCTGGTGCTGCTGCTGGTGCTGCTGCTGCTGGTGCTGCTGCTGCTGGTGCTGCTGCTGCTGGTGCTGCTGCTGCTGCTGCTGCTGCTGGTGCTGCTGCTGGTGCTGCTGCTGCTGGTGCTGCTGCTGCTGGTGCTGCTGCTGCTGGTGCTGCTGCTGCTGGTGCTGCTGCTGGTACTACTACTGCTGGTACTGCTGCTGCTGGTGCTGCTGCTGCTGGTGCTGCTGCTGGTACTACTACTGCTGCTGGTACTGCTGCTGCTGGTGGTACTGCTGCTGGTGCTGCTGCTGGTGCTGCTGCTGGTGGTGCTGCTGCTGGTGCTGCTGCTGGTACTACCGCTGCTGGATGACAGAGGAGCGAGCGAACTCACCCCCGTGACCTTGAGAGAGCGGCTGTGCGTTGGTGGACGTGACGCCGCCGCCGCCGCCGCCGCCGTGCTGGAGATAAGACTCCAGCGCAGAGGCAGGAGCGCCGTCCGGGTGTTCCCGACGCAGGGCTTGCTTCGGCGCCAGCAGGCCGGCTGCGGTAGAGGCGGGGGGGAGAGAGAGGGAGGGGACGAGCGGATCCCGTTGAGTACGAAAGGAGCGAAGGCGCTGCCCTGAAATTGCCAGCAGCACACCCGGCCGCCTTTGTCGCCCTCCACAAAAGACAAAGATCCCCCGTGTAGCCTTCACAGACCGTTGGGGCAAGTGCTGTTAGCGAGCACCTATGAAGGCCGGCACGGCGCGCGAGGGGGTGGGTGGCCGGCACCACGCCCGGACGCCTTTGTCTCCACAGTGATGACGCTTACTACACACCGCACCAGGTAATAATTTGAGGCCGAGTCAACCTAGGGGAGGCCCAGGAGCGGTACAGATAATCGTCACTGGTGTTGGCCGCGAGCGGGAATCGAACTCGGGGTGGCGGGTCCGTAGCGCAGTGCGCTCGCCGCTACGCCACCGCTCTTCAGACGCACGCCACGGACACGCACGCACGGACACGCACGCACGGACACGCACGGACACGCACGCACGGACACGCACGCACGGACACGCACGCACGAACACGCACGCACGGACACGCACGCACGGACACGCACAGACGGACACACGGGCACACACGGACACACGGGCACACACGGACACGCACGCACGGACACGCACGCACGGACACGCACGCACGGACACGCGGACACGCACGCACGGACACGCACGCACGGACACGCACGCACGGACACGCACGCACGCACGCACGGACACGCACGGACACAGACGCACGGACACGCACGCACGGACACGCACAGATGGACACGCACACACGGACACACGGGCACACACGGACACGCACACACGGACGAGCGAGCGAGATTTGACTCTTCTTGGTTCTTTCGGTAAAGTCATCACGTAGAAGGGAAATAATAAAATAATAACAATAAAACAATAAAATACAATTCTCACGACGTTTCGGCCACAACGCAAGCAGCCGTCCTCAGGTGAAGAACAGGTCTGTCGGAAAGACAGCGTCTGAATGAAACACCACCAGGCTTGGCAGCGTATATTTAAGCTGGGTTGGAGGGGGAAGAGCGCCTTGACAAAGGAATACATATACGCTGCCAAGCCTGGTGGTGTTCATTCAGACGCTGTCTTTCCGACAGACCTGTTCTTCACCTGAGGACGGCTGCTTGCGTTGTGGCCGAAACGTCGTGATAATTATTTCATTATGTTTTATTTTTATTATTTTATTATTTCCCTTCTACGTGATGACTTTACCGAAAGAACCAAGAAGATGAATCCCTGCAGCCACGAAAGCTTTCAATCGAACTTTAACCCTTGACTGGTGAGTTTGCGCCGCGTCGCCTAGCGCCACCTGAAGGATGATGCATCCCTGCGGCCGCCTGCGTGGACGAGGAGCCGTGCCTCCCCCCCGCCTGCATCATCCGCGGGTCCATGTAGGTGGGCATCATCATCCAGCGCGGGTCGTAGCTGATGGAGAGCGATGGCAACGGAGGCCCGGGCACCATCCCGCCCTGGTACTGAGTCCGTTGCTGCTGCTGCTGCTGTTGCTGCTGCTGCTGTTGCTGCTGCTGCGGTGGCGGAGTCAGCCCCGAGTGCGACAGCTGCTGCTGCTGTTGCTGCTGCGGTTGCTGCTGATGCTGGTGCTGATGCTGCTGCCAGTGGTGTTTCAACATCTGCTCCTGTGGTTGGGCAGAGAGATGTGTCAGGACGTTAGTGCTCCCGCCGTGTGTGCGTGTGTGTGTGCATAGCGCGTGGCCTCAACGTGCACCTGGCCTGGCACAGGCGGCGTGGTGACGTCACCGCCAGCGAGTGGCGAATGGATTCCCACTCACGACCACGAACACCAACAACGCCGATTATCTCAACAGGTCCTGGGCCTCCCCTAGGTCGATTCGGCCTCGAACGAGTGCAGTGTGTGTAAACATCGCCAACAGAGAAAGCCGAGCGTGGTTGCTGGCCACCCAACCCTCGTGTGCCGAGCCGGCCTACATAGGTGCTGCTCGCAAACAGCACTTGCCCCAAGTCTGTTAATAGGCTATACGGGGGATCTTTGTCTTCGTGCACACGAGCGCACCGCCAGAGTGCACCTGGCCTGGCGCAAGTGCCGTGGTGACGTCACCGCCGCTCAGTGGCGAATGGCGGCTGCTGTTGTTGCTGCTGTGTATACGAGAGTGTCACACCGACGACTTGTTTATTTTCCGTTTGAGGCCACAGCCGCACGGAGAGACGTGCGCGTCACTCGCGAACAGTGGGCGCGGCGCAAGCACCGCACGCCGAATTACCAGCACTGCCCTCCCTCCTCACCACCACACCGCCAACCCACACCCACCCACCAAACCCACTCACCCACACCCGCCAACCAACCAAAACCCACCCACCAAACCCACTCACCCACACCCGCCAACCAAACCCACACCCACTCACCAAACCCACCCATACCCGCCCACCAACCCAAACCCACCCACCAAACCCACACCCACTCACCAAACCCACCCACACCCGCCCACCAACCCAAACCCACCCACACCCACCCACCAACCCAAACCCACCCACACCCACCCACCAACCCAAACCCACCCACCCCCACCCACCAACCCAAACCCACCCACCAAGCCCACACCCACTCACTAAACCCACCCACACCCGCCCACCAACACAAACCCACCCACACCCGCCCACCAAACCCACACCCACCCACCAAACCCACCCACACCCGCCCACCAACCCAAACCCACCCACCAAGCCCACACCCACTCACTAAACCCACCCACACCCGCCCACCAAACCCACACCCACCCACCAAACCCACACCCACCCACCAAACCCACACCCACTCACCAAACCCACCCACACCCGCCCACCAACCCAAACCCACCCACACCCACTCACCAACCCAAACCCACCCACACCCACTCACCAACCCAAACCCACCCACCAAGCCCACACCCACTCACTAAACCCACCCACACCCGCCCACCAAACCCACACCCACCCACCAAACCCACCCACACCCGCCCACCAACCCAAACCCACCCACCAAACCCACCCACCCACACCCGCCCACAAACCCAAACCCACCCACACCCGCCCACCAACCCAAACCCACCCACACCCGCCCACCAAACCCACACCCACCCACCAAACCCACCCACACCCGCCCACCAACCCAAACCCACCCACCAAACCCACCCACCCACACCCGCCCACAAACCCACCCACACCCGCCCACCAACCCAAACCCACCCACACCCGCCCACCAAACCCACACCCGCCCACCAAACCCACCCACACCCGCCCACCAAACCCACACCCACCCACCAAACCCACCCACCAACCCAAACCCACCCACACCCGCCCACAAACCCAAACCCACCCACACCCGCCCACCAAACCCACACCCACCCACCAAACCCACCCACCCACACCCGCCCACCAACCCAAACCCACCCATCCGCCCACACCCATCCACCGACCCACACCCACCCAAACCCACCCACACCCGCCCACCAAACCCACACCCACCCACCAAACCCACCCACACTCCGACCCACACCCACCCACACTCGCCCGACCCACACCCATCCACACCCACCCACACCCGCCCACTGACCCACAAAACACTCCCGCCCACCCCGCCCACCGAACCACACTCGCCCAGCCAACCCATACCCATCAACCGACCCAAACCCACCCACCGCGCACGCCCCCCCCCCTCCCCATCCACCCACCAACCCACCCACCCGTCAGCCCACCCACCCGCCCGTCAGCCCACCCACCCACCCATCCACCCACCAACCCACCCACCTATCCACCCACCAACCCACCCGCCCGTCAGCCCACCCACCGTGCACACCCCTCCCCACCCACCCACCCACCTGCTGCTGCTGGCGCTGGAATCTCGGTGGCAGCGTCTTCTGGAAGTGGCGGGAGTAGGCGTGCGCTGGCGCCGCTTGCTGTGCCACCATCGCCCCCACCCGCTCCCTCAGCGGCCCCCCCATGCCGCCCTCCCCCCCCACCGATTCCCCCGCCCCCCTCTCCTCGTCCGCGGGGCGGCGGTGGCGGCGGCGGCAAGGCTGGCGCCAACGCCGCTGCCGTCAGCGCAGCGACAGAGGCTGGCGCCCCCGGCGCTGTCGGCTTCTGAGGTGGCGGTGTCGGAGTCGGGGTTGGTGGCGGTTGTGCGGAAGCTGCTGCTGCTGCGTTTTTGACGGAGCTCATGCTGCTGCTGCTGCTATTGCTGCTGCTGCTGCTGTTGCCGATGTTGGCGGTGGCGCTAGCGGAGAGGGAGGTGGAGACGGGGAGGGACACGCGGCCCGCGCCCTCTTTCCAGCCCGCCGGCGCCAGAGGGGGATCTGTGAAGGCACAGGCGCGCAACCCGCGCGGTGGCAGAGAGCGAGCGGGTTGAGTGAGCGAGCGGGTAGATGAGCGAGTGGGTGGGAGAGTTTGTGAGCAGGTGAGTGAGTGAGTGAGCAGGTAGGTGAGGGAGGGGGTGGGTGAGTTTGTGAGCGAGTGAGAGAGTGAGAGAGCGAGCGGGTAGGTGAGGGAGGGGGTGGGTGAGTTTGTGAGCGAGTGAGAGAGTGAGCGGGTAGGTGAGGGAGGGGGTGGGTGAGTTTGTGAGTGAGTGAGTGAGAGAGCGAGCAGGTAGGTGAGGGAGGGGGTGGGTGAGTTTGTGAGCGAGTGAGCGAGTGAGAGAGTGAGCGGGTAGGTGAGGGAGGGGGTGGGTGAGTTTGTGAGCGAGTGAGAGAGTGAGCGGGTAGGTGAGGGAGGGGGTGGGTGAGTTTGTGAGCGATTGAGCGAGTGAGAGAGTGAGCGGGTAGGTGAGGGAGGGGGTGGGTGAGTTTGTGAGCGAGTGAGCGAGTGAGAGAGTGAGCGGGTAGGTGAGGGAGGGGGTGGGTGAGTTTGTGAGCGAGTGAGCGAGTGAGAGAGTGAGCGGGTAGGTGAGGGAGGGGGTGGGTGAGTTTGTGAGCGAGTGAGCGAGTGAGAGAGTGAGCGGGCAGGTGAGGGAGGGGGTGGGTGAGTTTGCGAGCGAGTGAGCGAGTGAGAGAGTGAGCGGGTAGGTGAGGGAGGGGGTGGGAGAGTTTGTGAGCGAGTGAGAGAGCGAGCGGGTAGGTGAGGGAGGGGGTGGGAGAGTTTGTGAGCGAGTGAGAGAATGAGCGGGTAGGTGAGGGAGGGGGTGGGTGAGTTTGTGAGCGAGTGAGCGAGTGAGAGGGTAGGTGAGGGAGGGGGTGGGTGAGTTTGTGAGCGAGTGAGAGAGTGAGCGGGTAGGTGAGGGAGGGGGTGGGTGAGTTTGTGAGCGAGTGAGCGAGTGAGAGGGTAGGTGAGGGAGGGGGTGGGTGAGTTTGTGAGCGAGTGAGCGAGTGAGCGGGTAGGTGAGGGAGGGGGTGGGTGAGTTTGTGAGCGAGTGAGCGAGTGAGAGAGCGAGCGGGTAGGTGAGGGAGGGGGTGGGTGAGTTTGTGAGCGAGTGAGAGAGTGAGCGGGTAGGTGAGGGAGGGGGTGGGTGAGTTTGTGAGCGAGTGAGAGAGTGAGAGAGTGAGCGGGTAGGTGAGGGAGGGGGTGGGTGAGTTTGTGAGCGAGTGAGTGAGTGAGAGAATGAGCGGGTAAGTGAGGGAGGGGGTGGGTGAGTTTGTGAGCGAGTGAGAGAGTGAGAAAGTGAGCGGGTAGGTGAGGGAGGGGGTGGGTGAGTTTGTGAGCGAGTGAGTGAGTGAGCGGGTAGATGAAGGAGTGAGTGGGTGAGTTTGTGAGCGAGTGAGAGAGTGAGCGGGTAGGTGAGGGAGGGGGTGGGTGAGTTTGTGAGCGAGTGAGAGAGTGAGCGGGTAGGTGAGGGAGGGGGTGGGTGAGTTTGTGAGCGAGTGAGTGAGTGAGAGAGTGAGTGGGTAGGTGAGGGAGGGGGTGGGAGAGTTTGTGAGCGAGTGAGAGAGTGAGCGGGTAGGTGAGGGAGGGGGTGGGTGAGTTTGTGAGCGGGTGAGTGAGTGAGAGAGTGAGCGGGTAGGTGAGGGAGGGGGTGGGTGAGTTTGTGAGCGGGTGAGTGAGTGAGTGAGTGAGCGGGTAGGTGAGGGAGGGGGTGGGTGAGTTTGTGAGCGGGTGAGTGAGTGAGAGAGTGAGCGGGTAGGTGAGGGAGGGGGTGGGTGAGTTTGTGAGCGAGCGAGTGAGTGAGAGAGTGAGCGGGTAGGTGAGGGAGGGGGTGGGTGAGTTTGTGAGCGAGTGAGAGAGTGAGCGGGTAGGTGAGGGAGGGGGTGGGTGAGTTTGTGAGCGGGTGAGTGAGTGAGAGAGTGAGCGGGTAGGTGAGGGAGGGGGTGGGTGAGTTTGTGAGCGGGTGAGTGAGTGAGAGAGTGAGCGGGTAGGTGAGGGAGGGGGTGGGTGAGTTTGTGAGCGGGTGAGTGAGTGAGAGAGTGAGCGGGTAGGTGAGGGAGGGGGTGGGTGAGTTTATGAGCGGGTGAGTGAGTGAGAGAGTGAGCGGGTAGGTGAGGGAGGGGGTGGGTGAGTTTGTGAGCGAGTGAGCGAGTGAGAGAGTGAGCGGGTAGGTGAGGGAGGGGGTGGGTGAGTTTGTGAGCGAGTGAGAGAGTGAGCGGGTAGGTGAGGGAGGGGGTGGGTGAGTTTGTGAGCGGGTGAGCGAGTGAGAGAGTGAGCGGGTAGGTGAGGGAGGGGGTGGGTGAGTTTGTGAGCGGGTGAGTGAGTGAGAGAGTGAGCGGGTAGGTGAGGGAGGGGGTGGGTGAGTTTGTGAGCGGGTGAGTGAGTGAGAGAGTGAGCGGGTAGGTGAGGGAGGGGGTGGGTGAGTTTATGAGCGGGTGAGTGAGTGAGAGAGTGAGCGGGTAGGTGAGGGAGGGGGTGGGTGAGTTTGTGAGCGAGTGAGCGAGTGAGAGAGTGAGCGGGTAGGTGAGGGAGGGGGTGGGTGAGTTTGTGAGCGAGTGAGTGAGTGAGCGGGTAGATGAAGGAGTGAGTGGGTGAGTTTGTGAGCGATTGAGAGAGTGAGCGGGTAGGTGAGGGAGGGGGTGGGTGAGTTTGTGAGCGAGTGAGAGAGTGAGCGGGTAGGTGAGGGAGGGGGTGGGAAAGTTTGTGAGCGAGTGAGAGAGTGAGCGGGTAGGTGAGGGAGGGGGTGGGTGAGTTTGTGAGCGGGTGAGAGAGTGAGAGAGTGAGCGGGTAGGTGAGGGAGGGGGTGGGTGAGTTTGTGAGCGAGTGAGAGAGTGAGAGAGTGAGCGGGTAGGTGAGGGAGGGGGTGGGTGAGTTTGTGAGCGAGTGAGTGAGTGAGAGAGTGAGCGGGTAGGTGAGGGAGGGGGTGGGTGAGTTTGTGAGCGAGTGAGTGAGCGGGTAGGTGAGGGAGGGGGTGGGAGAGTTTGTGAGTTTGTGAGAGAGTGAGAGAGTGAGCGGGTAGGTGAGGGAGGGGGTGGGAGAGTTTGTGAGCGAGTGAGCGAGCGAGTGAGTGAGAGAGTGAGCGGGTAGGTGAGGGAGGGGGTGGGAGAGTTTGTGAGTTTGTGAGAGAGTGAGCGGGTAGGTGAGGGAGGGGGTGGGAGAGTTTGTGAGTGAGTGAGCGAGTGAGCGAGTGAGAGAGTGAGCGGGTAGGTGAGGGAGGGGGTGGGTGAGTTTGTGAGCGGGTGAGTGAGCGGGTAGGTGAGGGAGGGGGTGGGTGAGTTTGTGAGCGAGTGAGTGAGTGAGAGAGTGAGCGGGTAGGTGAGGGAGGGGGTGGGTGAGTTTGTGAGTGAGTGAGTGAGAGAGCGAGCAGGTAGGTGAGGGAGGGGGTGGGTGAGTTTGTGAGCGAGTGAGAGAGTGAGAGAGTGAGCAGGTAGGTGAGGGAGGGGGTGGGTGAGTTTGTGAGCGAGTGAGCGAGTGAGAGAGTGAGCGGGTAGGTGAGGGAGGGGGTGGGTGAGTTTGCGAGCGAGTGAGCGAGTGAGAGAGTGAGCAGGTGGGTGAGTTTGTGAGCGAGTGAGAGAGTGAGAGAGTGAGCGGGTAGGTGAGGGAGGGGGTGGGTGAGTTTGTGATCGAGTGAGCGAGTGAGAGAGTGAGCGGGTAGGTGAGGGAGGGGGTGGGTGAGTTTGCGAGCGAGTGAGAGAGTGAGAGAGTGAGCGGGTAGGTGAGGGAGGGGGTGGGTGAGTTTGTGAGCGAGTGAGCGAGTGAGAGAGTGAGCGGGTAGGTGAGGGAGGGGGTGGGTGAGCGAGTGAGCGAGTGAGAGAGTGAGCGGGTAGATGAGGGAGGGGGTGGGAGAGTTTGTGAGCGAGTGAGCGAGTGAGAGAGTGAGCGGGTAGGTGAGGGAGGGGGTGGGAGAGTTTGTGAGCGAGTGAGCGAGTGAGAGAGTGAGCGGGTAGGTGAGGGAGGGGGTGGGTGAGTTTGTGAGCGAGTGAGAGAGTGAGAGAGTGAGCGGGTAGGTGAGGGAGGGGGTGGGTGAGTTTGTGAGCGAGTGAGAGAGTGAGAAAGTGAGCGGGTAGGTGAGGGAGGGGGTGGGTGAGTTTGTGAGCGAGTGAGTGAGTGAGCGGGTAGGTGAGGGAGGGGGTGGGTGAGTTTGTGAGCGAGTGAGAGAGTGAGAGAGTGAGCGGGTAGGTGAGGGAGGGGGTGGGAGAGTTTGTGAGCGAGTGAGAGAGTGAGCGGGTAGGTGAGGGAGGGGGTGGGTGAGTTTGTGAGCGAGTGAGTGAGTGAGAGAGTGAGTGGGTAGGTGAGGGAGGGGGTGGGAGAGTTTGTGAGCGAGTGAGTGAGTGAGCGGGTAGGTGAGGGAGGGGGTGGGTGAGTTTGTGAGCGAGTGAGTGAGTGAGAGAGTGAGTGGGTAGGTGAGGGAGGGGGTGGGAGAGTTTGTGAGCGAGTGAGTGAGTGAGCGGGTAGGTGAGGGAGGGGGTGGGAGAGTTTGTGAGCGAGTGAGAGAGTGAGCGGGTAGGTGAGGGAGGGGGTGGGTGAGTTTGTGAGCGGGTGAGTGAGTGAGAGAGTGAGCGGGTAGGTGAGGGAGGGGGTGGGTGAGTTTGTGAGCGAGTGAGTGAGTGAGAGAGTGAGCGGGTAGGTGAGGGAGGGGGTGGGTGAGTTTGTGAGCGAGTGAGCGGGTAGGTGAGGGAGGGGGTGGGTGAGTTTGTGAGCGAGTGAGCGAGTGAGAGAGTGAGCGGGTAGGTGAGGGAGGGGGTGGGTGAGTTTGTGAGCGAGTGAGAGAGTGAGAGAGTGAGCGGGTAGGTGAGGGAGGGGGTGGGTGAGTTTGTGAGCGAGTGAGAGAGTGAGAGAGTGAGCGGGTAGGTGAGGGAGGGGGTGGGTGAGTTTGTGAGCGAGTGAGAGAGTGAGAGAGTGAGCGGGTAGGTGAGGGAGGGGGTGGGTGAGTTTGTGAGCGAGTGAGAGAGTGAGAGAGTGAGCGGGTAAGTGAGGGAGGGGGTGGGTGAGTTTGTGAGCGAGTGAGAGAGTGAGAGAGTGAGCGGGTAGGTGAGGGAGGGGGTGGGTGAGTTTGTGAGCGAGTGAGAGAGTGAGAGAGTGAGCGGGTAGGTGAGGGAGGGGGTGGGTGAGTTTGTGAGCGAGTGAGAGAGTGAGAGAGTGAGCGGGTAGGTGAGGGAGGGGGTGGGTGAGTTTGTGAGCGAGTGAGAGAGTGAGAGAGTGAGCGGGTAAGTGAGGGAGGGGGTGGGTGAGTTTGTGAGCGAGTGAGAGAGTGAGAGAGTGAGCGGGTAGGTGAGGGAGGGGGTGGGTGAGTTTGTGAGCGAGTGAGAGAGTGAGAGAGTGAGCGGGTAGGTGAGGGAGGGGGTGGGTGAGTTTGTGAGCGAGTGAGTGAGTGAGCGGGTAGATGAAGGAGTGAGTGGGTGAGTTTGTGAGCGAGTGAGAGAGTGAGCGGGTAGGTGAGGGAGGGGGTGGGAGAGTTTGTGAGCGAGTGAGAGAGTGAGCGGGTAGGTGAGGGAGGGGGTGGGTGAGTTTGTGAGCGAGTGAGAGAGTGAGAGAGTGAGCGGGTAGGTGAGGGAGGGGGTGGGTGAGTTTGTGAGCGAGTGAGAGAGTGAGAGAGTGAGCGGGTAAGTGAGGGAGGGGGTGGGTGAGTTTGTGAGCGAGTGAGAGAGTGAGAGAGTGAGCGGGTAGGTGAGGGAGGGGGTGGGTGAGTTTGTGAGCGAGTGAGAGAGTGAGTGAGTGAGCGGGTAGATGAAGGAGTGAGTGGGTGAGTTTGTGAGCGAGTGAGAGAGTGAGCGGGTAGGTGAGGGAGGGGGTGGGTGAGTTTGTGAGCGAGTGAGAGAGTGAGCGGGTAGGTGAGGGAGGGGGTGGGTGAGTTTGTGAGCGGGTGAGTGAGTGAGTGAGCGGGTAGGTGAGGGAGGGGGTGGGTGAGTTTGTGAGCGGGTGAGTGAGTGAGAGAGTGAGTGGGTAGGTGAGGGAGGGGGTGGGAGAGTTTGTGAGCGAGTGAGTGAGTGAGAGAGTGAGCGGGTAGGTGAGGGAGGGGGTGGGAGAGTTTGTGAGCGAGTGAGTGAGTGAGAGAGTGAGCGGGTAGGTGAGGGAGGGGGTGGGTGAGTTTGTGAGCGGGTGAGTGAGTGAGTGAGCGGGTAGGTGAGGGAGGGGGTGGGTGAGTTTGTGAGCGAGTGAGTGAGTGAGAGAGTGAGCGGGTAGGTGAGGGAGGGGGTGGGTGAGTTTGTGAGCGGGTGAGTGAGTGAGAGAGTGAGCGGGTAGGTGAGGGAGGGGGTGAGTGAGTTTGCGAGCGGGTGAGCAAGTGAGCGAGCAAGCAGGTAGATGAGCGAGTGTGTGGGCGAGCATGTGAGCGGGCGAGCGAGTGAGCAAGCGAGCGCGCAGGGAGACGTGACAGTGGATGGGTAGGTGTGCGAGTTCGTGAGCGGGTGAGCGAGGGTGTCAGCCGGTGAGCGGACAGATGAGTGGGTGGGTAGCTTGGTGAGTTGGTGAGCGAGCGACCGGCTACACAGTCTCCAACCCCGGCCATTTAGACCTTCGTGCACCCCCCACCCCATCTCCGTACCGTGTGCCCCGATACTTCGATTGCCGGCTCCGCTCTCCGCGCCGATCCGGATCCGGCACGCGCCGGTTCCGCCGGTGACGCCGACCGGCGCAGCCTCCGCTTCTTTCTTTGGCGCCGGCGCGGGAGCCGGCTTCAGCGGGGGGAGGGGCGGGGCGGAGCAGGTGGTGCCCGAGGGGAGGGGCGAGGAGGAAGAGGAGGAAGAGGAGGGGGGGGCGGGCGAGGTGGTGGTGGTGGTGGACGACGCAGCAGCAGCAGCAGCAGCGTCGGGAGGAGGAGCGGCGGGAGCCACTTTGAGCTCCGAGTCGGATCGGGGAGTTCGACTGTGAGAGAGAAGATGGCGATGATGATGAGGATGATGACGATGAGGATGATGACGAAGGTGATGATGACAATGATGACGATCGTGAGGATGACGATGATGACGACGACGACGAAGATGATGATGACGATCGTGAGTATGACGATGACGACGATGACAATGATGACGATCGTGAGAATGACGATGATGACGAAGATAATGATGACGAAGGTGAAGATGACAATGACGACAACGAAGACAATGATGACGATCATGAGGATGACGATGATGACGACGACGACGAGGAAGATGATGATGACGAAAGATGAGATGACAATGACGACGATGACGACGAAGACAATGATGACGATCGTGAGGATGACGATGACGAGGGAAGGGAGGGAAAAGGGTGGAGGAGAGGCGTGAGCCCGGTAGGAGGCACAAAACAGAGAGAGGGGAAAAGGAGAGGAGTGAGAAGGGTGCAGGAGGGGAGATGGGAGGGTATGAAGAGAAGAGAGGTGGAGAGAGTGATGCAGGTGAGAGCGCGGGGAGAGGGAACAGAGTAGAGAGAGCACGAGAGATGAGAGAGGAAAGGAGTGGGGGGGGGGTGGGGAGATGCAGGGGAAACAGAGAGAGTCATTTGCTAGTCCAATTACACAGAGCTCCACTCACACAGAGCGGTGCGCAAACCAACGCACGGCACACGTACGGAGCGCACAAACACCGTGCCAACAACAACACCACCTTCTCCAACCATTATATAAACGGAGTGGTAGCTCCTGCAATCTCTCATTTACTTGATACAGCTGTCGTGGCTGTGACGGTACCACCTGAAGACGGAAGCTTGTGTTGCCTCCGAAACGTCGTGATTTTTATTTTATTTTTTAATGTTTTTACCTACGTGACTTTACCGAAAAAAACCTAAGAATACGCAGTGCACAATACATGGCACCAGAGGACGCCAAATACAAAGATCCCCGAAATTTTGACCGAAAACTTTCGTGGCCGCAGGAATTCATATGCTTGGTTTCTTTCGGTAAAGTCACGTAGATAGAAAATACAATCAATTGAGAATAATAAAAGCAAAAATAACCACGACGTTTCGGATCGCCTGATGAAGACCGCTTGTGTTGCGATCGAAACGTCGTGGGTTTTTTGCTTAAATTATTTTCTATTTATTTATATTTTATTTTTTATTTACGTGACTTTACCGAAAGAACCAAGAATACAAAGATCCCCTGTATAGCCTTAACAGACTGTAGAGACAAGTGCTGTTAAGAGCGAGCACCTATGAAGGCCGGAACGGTACACGATGGGGGTGATGTTGGCCAGCACCACGCCCAGCACCGGTTCAGATAATCGTCACACCGGTGTTGGCCGTGAGCGGGAATCGAACTCGGGTCGCCGGGTTCACAGCGCGGCGCAGCGCTAACCGCTACACTACCGCTCCCCACACAAAGACAAAGATCCCCCATGTAGCCTTTAACAGACTGCCGGGGCAAGTGCCGTTAGCGACCGCCTATGAAGGCCGGCACTGTGGCACACGAGGGGGTCGTGGCCAGCGTAGCGCTACCCGCTACACCACCGCTGTGCAGAGTACACCACACACACACGCAACAGCACGCGCGCACGACACACAAACTCCACCCTCCCCGGCATCCACTCACATCGCCAATTCCGTCGCCGCCGCCGCCGCCACCGGCGCCGTCACCGCCGCTCCTCCGTCGCGCAGTTCGGCGGAGCCGGCGCGCGCCTGCCCGGTCCCCACAGCCACCGCCACCACCTGCTGCTGCTGCCCTCCGCCGGCTAGCGCCGTAGCCTGCGTCATCAGCATCATCTTCGCGTCGAGGCGCTTCAGCTTCTCGGCGCAAGCGGCCAGGCGCTCCTCCTCCATGCGCCGCTCCTCCGCCCCGCGCCGGCGCCGCGCCCGCTCCACCGCGGCCGACACGCCGCCGCTCGCCTGCTGCCGCCGCTGCCGCCACGCCTCGTCCTCCGCCTCCTCCGACGGCGCCTTGGCTCCCGGCGCGGGAGCCACGGGCGAGCCCGGCGCCGGTGGTGGCGGCACCGGCAAGGACCCCCCTCCTCCTCCGGGGGCGGGGAGGATGCCCCCACCCGCTATGCCACCGCCACCGCCGCCGCCGCCGGCACCGGCAACGGACGCCGCGGCCGCCGCTGCCGCCACGGCCGCGGCCGCCACGGCGACGGCGACGGCGGGCGGCATGGACGACGGCGCCTGCAGGCTGGGACGTCCCGGCATGAGCGCCAGCGGCAGCTGCAGCTGTTGCAGGTGGTGCTGCTGCTGTTGCTGCTGTTGCTGCTGTTGCTGCTGCTGAGGGAGGTGGTGGTGCTGTTGTTGGTGCGGGTGGTGCTGCTGCGGATGCTGCTGCTGCGGGTGGAGCTGGTGGAGGTGGTGCTGCTGTTGTTGGTGCTGCTGCTGCTGCTGCTGTATTAGGTGGTGCTGCTGCTGCTGCTGGTGCTGCTGCTGCTGAAGGTGGTGCTGGTGGAGGTGATGGGGCGCAGGCTGCGAGCCCAAGAGTGGCGACTGCACTCGCTGCCCCTGTGGACAAGACGGGCACGGTGTGTTAGGAATGACGGCGGTGGGTGGGTGAGGGCGGAGGGGTCACATCTGCTAGTGCCAAGGCTGCTGGTGTTGATGACTTCTCCCGCTGGAAGAGTTAACACTTCCTCCCTCAACGCTGCTTGTACCCGCTAGCACTAGTACCGCTGTTGTTACTGCGAGTGGTAGTACCTGCACCAGCGATGGTGGTGCTGTTGCCAGTGCTGGTGCTGCTTCTAGCACCGTTAGTGTTACGACCGACAGCGCTGTCAACGCAACCGCCACTGCCGCCAGTAATCGTGCGAGGACTGCTTGTGCTCTTGCAAACGCTGCCGGTATTACTGCTGATAGTGCTGCTGCTGCTGGTGCTGACAGTGCTGCTACTGCTGGTGCTACCAGTGTTACTGCTGCTAGCGCTGCTTTCCCTCTGCGTGAGCCGTTGCTGCTAGTGCCGGCGTGAGTGCCGCTGGTGGTGGTGGTGGTGCTGCTGCGAGCGCTACCACGGGGCAGGGGAGTTCCGGCGGGGCGAGACGGCGCTCGAAGCCGGGGCGGCCGGGCAACTTCCAGCTCTGAGGCACAGCGAGAGAGAGAGAGATACGAAGGGGTCACACAACGCCTGCCTGCTGCCCATGGGCCAGACACGGCCCGGTTACTTTGTTTCATACGACCCACGACCTCATTTCAAAAGGCCCACATGTTGCCTTTGGTTCAAGGCCTGGGTCCGAGTTCATAACGGCCGTGTCGGTTTCACTGCGTCTGCACTTTTCGATTTAAAGCTTCTTTCGTGACTGCAGGGATTCATCTTCTTGGTTCTTCCGATAAAGTTATCACGTAGAAGGGAAATAATAAAATAATAAAAATAAAACATCATAAAATTATTCTCACGACGTTTCGGCCACAACGCAAGCAGCCGTCCTGAAGGACGCTGTCTTTCCGACAGACCTGTTCTTCACCTGAGGACGGCTGCTTGCGTTGTGGCCGAAACGTCGTGAGAATTATTTAATGTTTTATTTTTATTATTTTATTATTTCCCTTCTACGTGACTTTACCGAAAAAACCAAGAAGATGCGTCTGCACTGCCAAGATTCCCGGGTTCCAGTCCTTGAGTCGGGGTGCATCCTAACTCGCCTGCTGATGCTGCTGCTGTTGCTGCTGCTGATGGAGCTGCTGCTGCTGCTGATGGTGATGGAGCTGCTGCTGATGCTGATGTTGCTGCTGATACGGCCCAGCTTGCGAAGACTGCATCAGTGCAGATGCCTTGATGGATAGCTCCGAAGAGGCATCCGCTCGCTGCTGGGCCACCCTGGAGAGAGAGAGGGATACACGGGCTCTCAAGGGGCACACAAACGGCCGCGTCAGGCACGCCAAGCCGGCAAATCAGAGAACCCGAAAAACGTGGCTGGCTCAGAATGGCCGTGCGACTCTTGACCACGGGCCGTACCAAAGCTTCATCTTCTTGGTTCTTTCGTTAAAGTCACGTAGAAGGGAAGTCCTCAGGACGGCTGCTTGCGTTGTGGCCGAAACGTCGTGAGACATTATTTTATTATGTTTTATTTTTATTATTTTATTATTTCCATTCTACGTGACTTTACCGAAAGAACCAAGAAGATGAATCCCTGCAGTCACGAAAGCTTTAAATCTAAATTATTTAATAGGTTTATTTTTATTATTTCCATTCTACGTGACTTTACCGAAAGAACCAAGAAGATGAATCCCTGCAGTCACGAAAGAAGCTTTAAATCGAAATCGTACCAAAGCTTCTTCTCCTTGGAGCCGTTGGGTTCGTCGTCGTCGCTGAAGTTGAGCTTCTCCGAGTAGTCGACCTCGTCCTGAACGCCTGGGGGGGCGGGAAGGGGGCGAGCGCCACGCACGTCAATAATGGAACAGCCCGCCGGGTCGACGGAATAGTCCAACTGAAGAGTCACGAGAGGGAGCAGCTTCCTGCTGCTCAAATGAGCATCGAGACATTGGCGACCAATCTCCTGCGCGGAGCCAGTGGTGGACATTCCACGACCCTATGGCTGAGGGGGGGGTGGCAGTACATCCATAGGTACCCCTAACTGTTGACTTACTCCCTCCCCACCCCCATCCCAGCATAAATAGTCGCTGCAAGCCTGGGGCGTGCCATTCAGACTCTGTCCTCTCGACAGACCTGTTCTCCACCTGAGGACGGCTGCTTGCGTTGCGGCCGAAACGTCGTGAGAATTATTTTATTATGTTTTATTTTTACTATTTTATTATTTCCCTTCTACGTGACGACTTTTCCGAAAGAACCGAGAAGAGAAAAGTGGTACTCATTCTATCAACCCAGGAGGGATGATGATGATGATGATGGGCCGGGTCAACCGCTAACCCCGCTCCCACCCCAATCAAGCGGAAATTGAACTCCGACCTTCTGACTGCGAGCCACCCGCCGCTCAACCGACAAACCACCACCCGGCCGCATCCAAATCTACAATCGGGCGGGGGCCAGGGTTGGTGGGACACGATGAGATGCGTGTCTTTACGCACCGGCCCATCCGTCGTCGGCCTCGCTCTCCAGCGTGTCGAACTCCTTCAGGTCGTTGACGTTGACGATGCAGGGACGCTCCAGCGGTTGCTCGCCGCCCGCTGGCGGCGTGGCGCCGCCCCCCGAGGACAAGGCTGCGGCTGCCGAAGACGCCGTGATCACGCACAGGCCTCCCACCACGCCCGGACCGCGTGGTACGGCGCGGCCAGCTCCCTGGGCAAACCTATGGGGGGCGGGGGAGCGCGTGACATCATCGTGCTGAGTCTACGGGCAGTGCTGGGTCTATTGGCAATGTTGAGTCTATTGGCAATGTTGAGTCTATGGGCAGTGCTGGGTCTATTGGCAATGTTGAGTCTATTGGCAGTGTTGAGTCTATGGGCAGTGTTGGGTCTATTGGCAATGTTGAGTCTATTGGCAGTGTTGAGTCTATGGTGCAGTGTTGAGTCTATGGGCAGTGCTGGGTCTATTGGCAATGTTGAGTCTATAGGCAGTGTTGAGTCTATGGTGCAGTGTTGAGTCTATGGTGCAGTGTTGAGTCTATGGGCAGTGTTGAGTCTATAGGCAGTGTTGAGTCTATGGGCAGTGTTGGGTCTATTGGCAATGTTGAGTCTATAGGCAGTGTTGAGTCTATGGTGCAGTGTTGAGTCTATGGGCAGTGCTGGGTCTATTGGCAATGTTGAGTCTATAGGCAGTGTTGAGTCTATGGTGCAGTGTTGAGTCTATGGTGCAGTGTTGAGTCTATGGGCAGTGTTGAGTCTATAGGCAGTGTTGAGTCTATGGTGCAGTGTTGAGTCTATGGGCAGTGCTGGGTCTATTGGCAATGTTGAGTCTATAGGCAGTGTTGAGTCTATGGTGCAGTGTTGAGTCTATGGTGCAGTGCTGAGTCTATGGTGCAGTGTTGAGTCTATGGGCAGTGTTGAGTGTACGGGCAGTGTTGAGTCTATGGTGCAGTGTTGAGTCTATGGTGCAGTGTTGAGTCTATGGTGCAGTGTTGAGTCTATGGTGCAGTGTTGAGTCTATGGTGCAGTGTTGAGTCTATGGTGCAGTGTTGAGTCTATGGTGCAGTGTTGAGTCTTATGGGCAGTGTTGAGTCTATGGTGCAGTGTTGAGTCTATGGGCAGTGTTGAGTCTATGGGCAGTGTTGAGTCTATGGTGCAGTGTTGAGTCTATGGTGCAGTGTTGAGTCTATGGGCAGTGTTGAGTCTATGGTGCAGTGTTGAGTCTATGGTGCAGTGTTGAGTCTATGGTGCAGTGTTGAGTCTTATGGGCAGTGTTGAGTCTATGGTGCAGTGTTGAGTCTATGGGCAGTGTTGAGTCTATGGGCAGTGTTGAGTCTATGGTGCAGTGTTGAGTCTATGGTGCAGTGTTGAGTCTATGGGCAGTGTTGAGTCTATGGTGCAGTGTTGAGTCTATGGTGCAGTGTTGAGTCTATGGTGCAGTGTTGAGTCTTATGGGCAGTGTTGAGTCTATGGTGCAGTGTTGAGTCTATGGGCAGTGTTGAGTCTATGGTGCAGTGTTGAGTCTATGGTGCAGTGCTGAGTCTATGAGCAGTGTTGAGTCTATGCTGCAGTGTTGAGTCTATGGTGCAGTGCTGAGTCTATGAGCAGTGTTGAGTCTATGGGCAGTGTTGAGTCTATGGTGCAGTGTTGAGTCTATGGTGCAGTGTTGAGTCTATGGTGCAGTGTTGAGTCTATGGGCAGTGTTGAGTCTATGGTGCAGTGTTGAGTCTATGGTGCAGTGTTGAGTCTATGGGCAGTGTTGCGTCTATGCTGCAGTGTTGAGTCTTATGGGCAGTGTTGAGTCTATGGTGCAGTGTTGAGTCTATGGGCAGTGTTGAGTCTATGGGCAGTGCTGAGTCTATGGTGCAGTGCTGAGTCTATAGTGCAGTGTTGAGTCTATGGTGCAGTGTTGAGTCTATGGTGCAGTGCTGAGTCTACGGGCAGTGTTGAGTTTATGGGCAGTGTTGAGTCTATGGGCAGTGTTGAGTCTATGGTGCAGTGTTGAGTCTATGGAGCAGTGTTGAGTCTATGGGCAGTGTTGAGTCTACAGGCAGTGTTGAGTCTATGGGCAGTGTTGAGTCTATGAGCAGTGCTGAGTCTATAGGCAGTGTTGAGTCTATGGTGCAGTGTTGAGTCTATGGTGCAGTGCTGAGTCTATGAGCAGTGTTGAGTGTATGGGCAGTGTTGAGTCTATGGGCAGTGCTGAGTCTATGGTGCAGTGCTGAGTCTATGGGCAGTGTTGAGTCTATGGTGCAGTGCTGAGTCTATAGTGCAGTGTTGAGTCTATGGTGCAGTGTTGAGTCTATGGTGCAGTGTTGAGTCTATGGTGCAGTGTTGAGTCTATGCTGCAGTGTTGAGTCTATGGTGCAGTGTTGAGTCTATGCTGCAGTGTTGAGTCTATGCTGCAGTGTTGAGTCTATGCTGCAGTGTTGAGTCTATGCTGCAGTGTTGAGTCCATGGTCCAGTGTTGAGTCTATGCTGCAGTGTTGAGTCTATGGGCAGTGTTGAGTCTATGAGCAGTGCTGAGTCTATGGGCAGTGCTGAGTCTATGGGCAGTGTTGAGTCTACGGGCAGTGTTGAGTCTATGGGCAGTGTTGAGTATATGGGCAGTGTTGAGTCTATGGGCAGTGTTGAGTCTATGAGCAGTGCTGAGTCTATAGGCAGTGTTGAGTCTATGGGCAGTGTTGAGTCTATGGGCAGTGTTGAGTCTATGAGCAGTGCTGAGTCTATGGGCAGTGTTGAGTCTACGGGCAGTGTTGAGTCTATGGGCAGTGTTGAGTCTGTGGTGGAGTGTTGAGTCTATGGTGCAGTGTTGAGTCTATGGGCAGTGCTGAGTCTATGGTGCAGTGTTGAGTATATGGGGAGTGTTGAGTCTGTGGTGCAGTGTTGAGTCTATGGTGCAGTGTTGAGTCTATGGGCAGTGTTGAGTTTATGGGCAGTGTTGAGTCTATGGGCGGTGTTGAGTCTATGGGCAGTGCTGAGTCTATGGGCAGTGTTGAGTGTACGGGCAGTGTTGAGTCTATGGGCAGTGCAGAGTCTATGGGGCAGTGTTGAGTCTATGGGCAGTGCAGAGTCTATGGGCAGTGTTGAGTCTACGGGCAGTGTTGAGTCTATGGGCAGTGTTGAGTCTATGGGCAGTGCTGAGTCTATGGGCAGTGTTGAGTCTACGGGCAGTGTTGAGTCTATGGGGCAGTGTTGAGTCTATGGGCAGTGCTGAGTCTATGGGCAGTGTTGAGTCTACGGGCAGTGTTGAGTCTATGGGCAGTGCAGAGTCTATGGGGCAGTGTTGAGTCTATGGGCAGTGCAGAGTCTACGGGCAGTGCTGAGTCTATGGGCAGTGCTGAGTCTACGGGCAGTGTTGAGTCTATGGGGCAGTGCTGAGTCTATGGGCAGTGCTGAGTCTATGGGCAGTGCAGAGTCTATGGGGCAGTGCTGAGTCTATGGGCAGTGCTGAGTCTACGGGCAGTGCTGAGTCTATGGGCAGTGCTGAGTCTACGGGCAGTGTTGAGTCTATGGGCAGTGCAGAGTCTATGGGGCAGTGTTGAGTCTATGGGCAGTGTTGAGTCTACGGGGCAGTGTTGAGTCTATGGTGCAGTGTTGAGTTTATGGGCAGTGTTGAGTCTATGGTGCAGTGTTGAGTCTATGGTGCAGTGTTGAGTCTATGATCAGTGTTGAGTCTGTGGTGCAGTGCTGAGTGTACGGGCAGTGCTGAGTCTGTAGTGGAGTGTTGCCCAATGTACAGGGGGAGTTGATTCCAGTGGAGGGGTGGCGATGAGCGTGAAGGAGCGTCAATGGGATCGGGCGCAGGGTGGACGCGGCGGGCTCGGCACACTCACTTGGCCGCCTCAGCCGGCGTGAACGGGAAGCGAAATTTCGTGGGACCAAAAGCCGGGGCGAATGTCATCCCTCGCAGAGACCCCGAGGGGTACCCCATCTGTGGTAAGGAGGGGGAGCGGGGGGGGGTGGTGGTGGTGGGGGGGGGTCAGGGGAAAACGGGGACGAAAATACAAAGCACGGTTTAATTTGTGGTGGTGAACCGGTGATAGCTGTGGAATTTTAGGCACGTGCCAACGTACAAAGGGCGCAACGGGACTCGCCGCTTCTCGGTTCAAACGGCGAGGGTGCAGCCCTGCAATCGCTCTGCTCGCTCACGCAAACGCCGGCCAAAGGGCCTCCGCTAGCGGGCGCTCTAAGAAGAGGTGTGTTTGTTCTCCACCCGTCAACAACAACAACAGCCGCACAACAACCACAACCCCTAACCACAACAACCGCAACGCCGCGCAATCCCACGACCCGCACACGATGTCGCCACGCTTACAAAAGGAGGCCCCCCCGGGCCACGGAAGGGCGCCGGCGAGAACGCATTGCCGACGGCGCCAGCAGCAGCAGCTGAGGAGGAGGAGGAGGAACCGGGCGCCATCATCTGCGGCGTCGCCAGCAGTCCCGGGCTGCTCGTCTCGTGCGCCGGCGCCCCCCCCACCCCCACCCCCCCCAGCACCCCTCCCCCTCGGGGGCCGACGCCGTTTGCGCCTCTGGGGGGCTCGGGGTCGCCGAGGCTGGCGCCAGGGGGGACGCCAGCGCCTACGGACCCCGCCGAGCCGGCGCCGGCTGCCGATGCCGACGATGATGATGATGCCGCCGCCGCCGCGTTTCCTCCAGCCGACGCTGCAGCTGCGCTTGCGATGCGCCCTCCGCCCTCCCGCCAGCTTGCCACGTCTGTGACGGGGGGGGGGGGGAAAGGAGATATTGCCACATCGGTGTGGGTGCCATCGTCATCCATCGACATCGGTACCATCGATAATTGTTTTTTTACCCTATTATCTGGAGTCATGTTTGCATGACTCCTCGTAAAAAAGGTGTCAGTTTTATTGCCAGATAAAAGGGTGAAAAAACTATTAGCATATTTTTTACTGGCAAATGAGGTTCCAATGGTGTAAATCGGTACCATCGTCATCCATCGTCGGTGTAGGTGCCATCGTCATGATCATCATCATCATCGGTGTAGGTACCATCGTCGGTGTAGGTGCCATCGTCATGATCATCATCATCATCGGTGTAGGTGCCATCGTTATGATCATCATCATCATCATCATCGGTGTAGGTGCCATCGTCATGATCATCATCATCATCGGTGTAGGTACCATCGTCATGATCATCATCATCGTCGGTGTAGGTGCCATCATCATCATCATCATCGGTGTAGGTACCATCGTCGGTGTAGGTGCCTTCGTCATGATCATCATCATCAGTGTAGGTGCCATCATCACCATCATCATCATCAGTGTAGGTGCCATCGTCATGATCATCATCAGTGTAGGTACCATTGTCGGTGTAGGTGCCATCGTCATGATCATCATCAGCATCATCGGTGTAGGTGCCATCGCCATCATCATCATCGGTGTAGGTACCATCATCGGTGTAGGTGCCATCGTCACGATCATCATCAGCATTATCACTGTACGTACTATCGTCATCATCATCAGCATCATCGCCGGTGTAGGTGCCATCGTTCAGCACCATTCCCGGCCGCCTGAGCCTCCCCACAGACAAAGATCCTCCATATAGCCTTCAACAGCCTGTTGGGGCAAGGCATCATGGACCCCCACTCACTCTGTGGGCGCAGGCTGGGACCGGGTCCGTACGCTGGCACGGCACCGTCGTGGACAGCATCCCCGCGTTGCTCCGCCTGCTGCTGCTGCTGCTGTTGCTGCTGCTGTTGCTGCTGTTGCTGCTGTTGCTGCTGCTGCTGTTGCTGCTCCCCGGCCGCCTGCAGACTGGGGAACTCCTGCTGAGACAGCCGCGAGCGCTGGCTCGGAGCAGCCACTACTGTGGTGGGGGCAAGGTGGGAGGGGGACGGGCAAGGGGGCAGAAGGAGGAGAGGTCACACACACAGTGGCGGGATGGAGGGGGGAGGCCTCGCAATCATAATAATTATCGTTTGTCAAGTGACGCGCGTTGTATCCGTAGATCCCACCAATGAGCGACCGTGTGTGGAAAGCCAGGAGATAATCAGAACCTGCAGGGTAGACAGCCAGCGTGGACAAGGACATGGTGGTTGTGAGGAGGAGGATGATGATGATGTTGTTGCGATGGGTTCGAGTACCAGGGCCATAAACATCACCAAGAACAATAACACGAACCTGACCACCACCACCACCACCACCACCGTCGTCATAATCGCTACCATCCCCCCAAGCGCCACAATCGTTACGTCGAAAATAACTATCCCCACCACCGCAACACCATCCCCGTCGCCAACAATCGTAATTTACATTTGGAAAGTGGCGCTTATCACGGATCTTCATGCGCCACCGCCGTGTATGGCAAGCCAGGAAATGAACACAGAACCTGCGGTGTAAACGGACCGAATCGGAAGATTGATTTGCACTGCAGGAGGAATCCGATGAGCTATGAAGCTCTTTAGCGCAGATGTCCAGTCGGGGCACGGGGTAACAACGTTACAACAAACAGTACAAAAAAACACGATAGTCGTACAAAGGTAAACAAACCAGCAAAATAATAAAAATAAAACATTATAAAATAATTCTCACGACGTTTCGGCCACAACTCAAGCAGCCGTCCTCAGGTGAAACCAGGTCTGTCGAGGCGACAGCGTCTGAATGAAACAGCACACGTGCTTGGAGCATATATATATGCATATATATATGCATATATATATGCTCCAAGCATATATATATATGCATATATATATGCTCCAAGCACGTGTGCTGTTTCATTCAGGGGGCAGAAGGAGCTGGTTTCACCTGAGGACGGCTGCTTGCGTTGTGGCCGAAACGTCGTGAGAATTATTTTATTATGTTTTATTTTTATTATTTTATTACTTCCCTTCTACGTGACTTTACCGAAAGAACCAAGAAGATGAATCCCTGCAGTCACGAAAGCTTTAAATCGAAATTTCAATCAGCTAAAGTACATAGCGAAACTAAACTAACCCCATCCTACCAGGCAAAGGCTTGAGGTATTAACGCATTTCGATTTAAAGCTTTCGTGACTGCAGGGATTCATCTTCTTGGTTCTTTATTTTATTATGTTTGATTTTTATTCTTTTATTATTTCCCTTCTACGTGACTTTACCTAAAGAACCAAGAAGATATGAACGTATTGTTTAAAAAGTGACTTGGCTACCACAAATGGTAGCCCAATAACAAATTGGTCCATCGCTTGGACATTTCTAGCACCAAATTAATCGAAATAATCCTCAACGCACGTTTTCTAAACGGGGAGGAAAAAAAATCCACGCGACCACGGGAAGAGAGACACGCAAACTCCAAATATGAAACTTAATTTGGAGCTATCGTGACTGCAGGAATTACCCTTTGGTTCTTTCGGTAAAGTCACGTATAAAGACAAAATAACAAATTAAATACTAGCATACGACGTTTCGATTGCAACACAAGCAATCATCATCAGGTATAAATGAAATAGCAACACAAATCTAGTATATTTAGAAATGTAATGTAATACAACAGAGAGTCAATGTAAGTAGGCGAGTTTTCAAGACGAGACTTAAACAGCGCTCACGACTCCGAATGTCTTGATCGCAAAGGCAACGCATGCCAAAGCACGGCAGCTGCACTGGCAAAAATCCCGATCGTGGTACAGTAATCCCTCGCCACTTCGCGGTTCAAGTTTCGCGGCCTCAGTGCATCGCGGATTTTTCGAACTGATTTAAAGGCCTCATTATACCTGTGCAGTAACACCATCATCATCATCATTCATCATCACATTCATCGAACTGCACAGGTCTGTCATCGTCGTCATTGTCATCGTCATTGTCATCGTCGTCGTCGTCATTACTGGAGTCAAGTCTCAAGATACTACTGTCATTGGTGAGTGTAGAACACCATAATACGTATCGTATGAGAGAGAGAGAGTGAATGTATAATATTAAGGTTTTATAATTAAATAGATTTAAGTAAAATATAAAGTATAAATATACATATTTTAAACATTCTGGTAGCCACACACACATATACGGAAATTCCTAGGGGGGCCAATCCCACTTCGCGGATTTTCACCTATCGCGACGGGGTTCCGGTCCCCATTAACCGCGATCAACGAGGGATCACTGTACTTTGGCAAGGCCACCCCTCGACATCTTGCCGCCCTATCCGCCCCCTGCTCCTCGTTTCCACCAAAAGCATAGCTGGGTAACTGGCTACGCTATCATTCACGTGGGATTAAACTGAGCACCAGGAAAAGAACGCAGCCATGTGCAGCAGCAGCTGCAGGAGCAGCTTAGCCACCACCGCCCCCACCACCACCAGCACCACCGCCAGCACCACCGCCAGCACCACCGCCAGCACCACCACCGCCAGCACCACCACCGCCAGCACCACCACCGCCAGCACCACCACCGCCAGCACCACCTCCAGCACCACCTCCAGCACCACCACCACCACCACCAGCAGCACCACCACCAGCACCACCACCACCACCAGCACCACCACCACCACCACCAGCACCACCACCACCAGCACCACCACCAGCACCACCACCAGCACCACCACCAGCACCACCACCACCAGCACCACCACCAGCACCACCACCACCAGCAGCAGCACCACCACCACCACCACCACCACCAGCAGCACCACCACCACCACCAGCACCACCACCAGCAGCACCACCAGCACCACCACCGCCAGCACCACCACCAGCACCACCACCACCAGCACCACCAGCACCAGCACCACCAGCACCACCAGCACCGCCACCACCGCCACCACCGCCAGCACCGCCAGCACCGCCAGCACCGCCAGCACCGCCAGCACCACCACCAGCACCACCACCAGCACCACCAGCACCACCACCGCCAGCACCACCACCGCCAGCACCACCACCGCCAGCACCACCACCGCCAGCACCACCACCGCCAGCACCACCACCGCCAGCACCACCACCACATCCACCGCCACCAGCACCACCACCACATCCACCGCCACCAGCACCACCACCGCCACAACGCACCCATCGCCGCCACCACCATCCGCACCCAGACCAGGGAGTCAAACCCCACAGATGTGGGCCACTCACCTTCTACGTGAACCTTGGTGCCCCTGGGAGCAGGTGGAGCCCAGGAGGTGACATTCGTCTTGCAGGTCGCACTCTGCCACCCAAACACGAGCAAAGAAACACACGAACCCCGGACAGAGTCAGAGGGGGGGGGGGGAGCGCCGGGGTGGGCGGGGGCTGGGGAGAGGGGGCGTCACGCCGGACAAACGCGATAACCCACGGCAACTTCAGCGCCCGCGGGAGAAGCCGGCTTGCGATTGGCGCGATGTAGCAGCTCGCAAATTACCGGCAGCGATCGTCGCGCGGTCGTCTACGGGGCGATGGTCAAATTATGACGGTAATAAGAAAAACCAGAGCTGGGATACAGCCGACTTATCTAGGAAATGGCCCCGGTGGCACTGGACATTGCCGCTGGACGGGAGGTGATGAGCGGCGCTCGGCAATACAATCGGCGTCGTCATTGGCGGCATTGCGACCCGCTGGGCGGGTGGGGGAGGTTACAATTCCACGGACCACGAGGACGGTCCATGTACATGCGCGCGTGCACACGTATGTACGTGCGCGTGTGCGTGTACACGTATGTACGTGCGCGCGTGTGTGTGCCTGGCACAAGCGTCGTGGTGACGTCACCGCCACTTAGTGGCGAATGGCGGTTGTTGTTGTTGTTGTGTGTGTGCCCTCACCTCTGTGGTGGTGGTGGTGGTAGTTGTGGTGGCGCTGGCGTTGGCCGAGGGGGGCGAGGGGGCGGAGGAGACGGCGCAGCTCGGCGTAGCCGGCGGCGGCAGCGACTCTGGCTGCAGTGGAGGCGGCGCCCGAGGCCTGTCAACACGAACGGCGACACGCGCAGACACAAACAACAACAACGACGACGACAAAAACGTTCCCCCGTCGAGCCTCACCAGTGCTCTAAGCGAGCAGCATCGCCTACCAAGCCCGGAACGGCACACCGAGGGGATGGGTGGCCAGCACCACGCCCGGCCGCCTTTGTCTCCACCGTGGAGATGTTTACCACACACAGCGCCAGGTACTCGTATGAGGCCGAGTCGATCTAGGCGAGGCCCAGGACCGGTTCAGATAATCGTCACTGGTGTTGGCCGTGAGCGGGAATCGAACTCAGGTCACGGGGTTCATAGCGCAGCGTAGCGCTAACCGTTACACGACCGCTCCCCAAAAACACACACACACAGATATAGACACACACGTAGATATAGATACACACACACGGAGATATACACACACGCAACCCACAAAATGGACATAAGTGTGTGTGCGTGTGTGTGCGTGCACAAGTGGGGAGCAGTGGCGTAGTGGTTGGCACTTGGGCGTAGCAGAGTGTGAGTGTGCCAGTGAGCAATTCGAGTGAGCGAGTAAGAGAGCGAGTGGGTGGGCGAGTGGGTGGGCGAGTGACCGAGCGTGTGAGCGAGTGAGCAGTTTAACGCGTGAGCAGGTGAGCGTGCAACTGAACGGGTGGGCGAGCAAGTTGGTGAGCGAGTGATATCGGTGAGTGATCGAGCAAGCGAGTAACGGGATGAGTGAGTGGGTGAGTGGGCGAGCGAGTAGGCGAGCGGGTGAGTGAGTGGGCAAGTGGGCGAGCGAGTGAGTGAACGAGTGGGCGGGCGAGTGAACGAACGAGTGGGCGGACGAGCGAGTGGATGAGCGAGTGAGTGAGTGGGCGAGCGAGTAGGCGAGCGGGTGAGTGAGTGGGCAAGTGGGCGAACGAGTGAGCAGGCAAGTGAACGAGCGGGCGGGCGAGTCGGCGAGTGAGTGAACGAGTGGGCGAGCGAGTGGGAGGGCGAGTGAACTGAGCGGATGAGTGAGTGGGTGAGCGAGCGAGTGGGTGAGGGAGTGAGTGGATGAGCGAGTGGGTGAGCGAGCAAACTGAGTGGGTGAGCGAGTGGGTGAGCGAGCGAGTGGGTGAGGGAGCGAGTGGATGAGCGAGTGGGTGAGTGAGCAAACTGAGTGGGTGAGCAAGTGAGTGGGTGAGCGAGCGAGTGAGTCGATGAGCGAGTGGGTGAGCGAGTGAGTGGGTGAGCGAGTGAGTGGGTGAGCGAGCGAGTGGGTGAGCGAACGAGTGGGCGAGCGAGTGGGCGGGCGAGCGAACTGAGCGAATGAGCGAGTGGGTGAGCGAGTGAGTGAGCGAGTGGGTGAGCGAGCGAACTAAGCGGGTGAGCGAGTGGGTGAGCGAGCGAGTGGATAAGCGAGCGAGCGAGCAAGTGGGTGAGCGAGCGAGTGGGGGTGAGCGATCGGGCACGCACGTCTTGTCGTCGCGAGGCTCCTGCTTGCTCGCCCATCCCGATCCGTCCTTGGGCACCAGCGTCACGTTGGGGTCGTTGCCTTTGTTCTCTGCCTTCAGGCTCGGCAGGTTGGCAGGTGGCGGCATGCGCCTCGCCGTGGCCACCTTCCCCAGGCTCTGCAGGCCATGTCTCGTAGCGACTGCATCACCATCACCGCCATCGGCACACGAGCATCCCCGGTTAGTCGGGGTCGAGCTCGCAGTCGGGTTTGCCAGTTGGTTCAAAAGAGCTTCACAGCTCACAAGATTTCTCCGGGGCAAATAACAATTGCATTTCCGGTTCACGGGCCGAAGGATCATCTCCTTGGTTCTTTCGGTAAAGTCATCACGTAAAAGGGAAGTAATAAAATAATAAAATTAAAACATAATAAAATAATTCTCACGACGTTTCGGCCACAACGCAAGCAGCCGTCCTCAGGTGTAAAGCATGTCTGTGTTCTTCACCTGAGGACGGCTGCTTGCGTTGTGGCCGAAACGTCGTGATAATTATTTTATTATGTTTATTTTTATTATTTTATTATTTCCCTTCTACGTGACTTTACCGAAAGAACCAAGAAGATGAATCCCTGCAGTCACGAAAGCTTTAAACCGAAGGATCATCTTCTTGGTTCTTTCGGTAAAGTCACGTAGAATGGAAACAATAAAAGTAATAAAATAAAACGTATTAAAATTATTCTCACGACGTTTTTTATGTTAGGTTTTATGTTTTATTTTATTATTTTTATTGTTTCCATTCTACGTGACTTTACCGAAAGAACCAAGAAGATGAATCCCTGCAGTCACGAAAGCTTTAAATCGAAGTTTAACCGGCCCGAAGGATTTTGATTATTTTTTTTTGCTTTTTGGTTTTCACGCCTCGACGCACCGGGCCGCAGGCTTATCCCTCCTCCGCACTGAGAACCGGCGTGCGTTCAGAGCAGCAGTCCCTGGTAGGTTACAAATTGTTCAGAACGCGGCAGTTATAGGGGTGATCACCCGAACCCCCCCCGGTTGCGTGACATTTCTCCGGGTTCTGTTATCATGACACTGGCTTCATTGTCTTGAAACGTGTAGAGTTCTAGAGCCTTCTAACTAGTACCGGTAGGAACCTCCTGGTTACACCAGCCGAGAGGGGATTATTGTGTCCGTCGTGCAGGGAGGGGAGGGTGGGGAGGGACTGGGTGGGGAGGGTGGGGCTGGGTGGGGGGGGAGGGTGGGGAGGGGCTGGGTGGGGAGGGGAGGGTGGGGAGGGGCTGGGGGGGGAGGGTGGGGAGGGGCTGGGTGGGGAGGGTGGGGCTGGGGGTGGGAGGGGAGGGGCTGGGTGGGGAGGAGCTGGTCACCCCGTGGTGCCCTTATAAAACTCAACGTTTCACCTACTCACGCCGGCTTGTGCCCGCCCTCACAGTCGGGCATATTTGCGGAATACACCACGCCGCCGTTGACCCTGCAGGCCATTGACCGAGCAACCCAACGTTCCTACCAGCTCCCTCCGCAGCAGGAATGTGTTTTTTAAAGACCTTGCATGGACTGGCACCAACACCATATATTCGCGAGTTAATGCATCCGTACAACCTCCCTGAAGGTCGTTAAGATCTACAGACTTCTTTGCGTACCTCGATCCCGGCTGCGTTCCTGGGGTGTGAGCGGGTCACTTCCTGCGTCTGTGCCACGGTTGTGGAATTCCCTACCGCTGGAAATTCGTTGATCCGACAACGTGGATACTTTTAAGCCTCGCCTTAAAAACACGTCCTCTTAAGTCCGTTTATTCTTCGATGTAAAGCTTTCGTGACTGCAGGGATTCATCTTCTTGGTTCTTTCGGTAAAGTCACGTAGAATGGAAATAATAAAATAATAAAAATAAACCTATTAAATAATTTCGATTTAAAGCTTTCGTGACTGCAGGTATTCATCTTCTTGGTTCTTTCAATTAAATAATTCTCGCGACGTTTCGGCCACAACGCAAGCAACCGTCCTCATGTGAAGAACAGCTTCTGTCTCTCCTAGCCTTTCCCCAACAATTATTCTTACAAAGGGGCCTTGAGACATCAGTGTATGGCAACTCGCATATAAATGTAAATTGATATTCTCACCCACCCCCCCCCTTGTTGAATTTGCATTGAGCCAACAGGAGTTCCGAAAAATGAATGCATTAATTATGAGAAAATCGATTTTTTTTTTTTTACCCGATTGTCCATTTTGTCAGGTATCCTCTAACTAGCTATGTAACTTCACGCAAAAAATAATCAACAAAGCATGTGATGTCATCTGTTCGCGCTTGCCGGTTACCCTTGTAAACCCGCATTGTTTAAGATCAGTGAGTTTAGAAAGGTCTTTCATATCATTCTCAGTAACCACCTGGATTTGTTATCATAGTTACCTTATCTTGGCAAATTCATACACGATAATTCACCAATGGGCTCGCGTGTGTATCAATTCACACGTTTATACATCACACTCGCGTACCCTCTGGGACATTGCCACGTACACCCCCAGGAGTCTGCGTACCCCCGGTTGAGAACCGATGGTTTTAGATTCTAGATTTGAAGCTTTCGTGACTGCAAGGATTCGTGCTCTTAGGTTTTTTCGGTAAAGTCACGTAGGTAAAAAATAAAATTGAAAGTTAATAAAAGTAATAATGGAAATAAATAAAATAATAAATTATAATTATTTTATTTCCATTAAAAGTTAATAAAAGTAATAATGGAAATAAAATAAAATAATAAATTATAATTATTTTATTTCCATTATTAGTTTTATTAACTTTTAATTTTATTTTTTACCTACGTGACTTTACCGAAAAAACCTAAGAGTATTTGGCTCCTACTGCTGCTGCTCCTATAAATTTCCACACTGTGATGATGAGCCACTCACTTCCTTGAGCTATCATTGGTGGTGGCCGAGCCGCTTCTGAAACAGAGCTACGTGGCGGGGCTCAGTGGGCCTCTGGTGGTGGAGACGTCTCTGGTCCTGCGACTCGCACAAAACCAGGTTGGTCTGCCCGTGTGTCCCCCTCGTCTGGCCGTGTCTCCCCCCCCTTGTCTTCCCGTGTCTCTCTGCGTATACCTCGTGTCTCCCCACGTTCGCCGTATCTCCCCGTGTCTCCCCGAATGTCCCCACGTCTCCCCACACGTTCCTCATGTCTCCCAGTGTCTCCCCGGATGTCCCTATGACTCCCCACACGTTTGCCATGTCTCTCCGTGTCTCCCCTGTATGTCCCCCATGTCTCCCCGTGTGTCCCCCCTTGTCTTCCCGTGTCTCTCTGCGTATACCTCGTGTCTCCCCACGTTCGCCGTATCTCCCCGTGTCTCCCCGAATGTCCCCACGTCTCCCCACACGTTCCTCATGTCTCCCCGTGTCTCCCCGGATGTCCCTATGACTCCCCACACATTCGCCATGTCTCTCCGTGTCTCCCCTGTATGTCCCCCATGTCTCCCCGTGTGTCCCCCCTTGTCTTCCCGTGTCTCTCTGCGTATACCTCGTGTCTCCCCACGTTCGCCGTATCTCCCCGTGTCTCCCCGAATGTCCCCACGGCTCCCCACACGTTCCTCATGTCTCCCCGTGTCTCCCCGGATGTCCCTATGACTCCCCACACGTTTGCCATGTCTCTCCGTGTCTCACCGCATGTCACCATGTCTCCCCACAAGTTGCCCGTGTCTCCCCACACATTGCCCGTGTCTCCCTGCATCTCTACCCACATGTCTCCACGTCTCCCCACACATTCCCCACACATTCCCCGTGTCTCCCCGTGTCTCCCCGTGTCTCCCCGTGTCTCCCCGTGTCTCCCCGTGTCTCGCCGTGTTTCGCCGTGTCTCCCCGTGTTTCGCCGTGTCTCGCCGTATCTCCCCGTGTCTCGCCGCACTTTACCCGTGTCTCCCCGTGCGTGTCCCCATGTGCGCCCCCCCCACTCCCCACCCAACGTACTGGTAGTCTTGTGGGTCTCGATGCTCTTGCCCTTGTAGGTGTTATAGAGGCTGAGCGACGCGTACTTGGTCTTGCCGTCCTTTCCCTTTGCGCTCTGCCCCGCACGCTCGGACATGGCTCAGAGCGATCATTGAGTACGGGTGGCTCACGGCGTCGCTCCCAGGACGCGGCCCCAACCTGCGCGGCGACAAACGGGAAGCGTGAAGTGGCGGCGACAGTGGCGGCAAGCAGGGGAAGCATCAGGAGGGGCAGCAGTAGCAGCAGCAGCTCCCACCACCACTCTCTTATCCCCACCAGGTGGAGGTAGGGGGTGGGCAGAACCACTCTTCCTTCCTCCCACGTCACCTCATCAATAACGTCATCACACCGCGGACTTCAATCCTCAGCAGTTAAAGGTAACTCGCATGATGTTATCGTTGTTAATTCAGCGATTTGAACACTCGCTGCTTTTTGTAATATCACTTGTGTTTTTATTTGTGCTTAGTGAAGGAACCGGCAATTTAGTTCGGCTTTTGACGAGTGCGACCGTGGCTTGCCCTAACCCCCTACATTACCCATAATGCCTTGGCGGTTTTGCCAACCACGGCGGTTATCAGGACGGTAAGCCCCGCGGTTGGCGAGGTGGATTGTTGCATGGTTAAAATTGCCACGGGCACATCAATTCCCAAGCTCGGGCGAAGCAGCAAGAACCGCGGCAAGATAACACACAGTCCCTTCGTAAGAATCGGAGTACAATGAAACGCAAAACGGAACGGCAGAAATTTCTAGAGGCAGCAGCAGCAACAGAATGAGAAGCACCAGTATGTGCGTGTGTGTGTGTTGAACTTCTTTCACGCCGTACGTAGCCAACGGTACTAATCGGAGGTGCGGGGGAAGGACAACAAACTAAACACGTAAAGGAGTTCTAAATAAATGAATGTTCTATTTGTATTTTAAAATGTGTAGCTCCAGCGGCTTCCAAATATCGGAAGAAGAGCGTTCCAGACGGCCGAAGAAGTGCATCTGAAATCGCGCGATTCGTCTTTGTTCGACGGCGAGCCAAAATCCGCTGCGAGGATGACCGTAGTTACAGTACGCGTAGGTTTTTTCGGTAAAGTCACGTAGGTAAAAAATAAAATTAAAAGTTAATAAAAGTAATAATGGAAATAAATTAATAAATCACGACGTTTCGGAGGCAACACAAGTCTCCGTCATCAGGTGGGACCGTCACAGCTAAAATTACTGCATCAAGGTTTTTTTTTTTAGCTGTGACGGTCCCACCTGATGACGGAGACTTGTGTTGCCTCCGAAACGTCGTGATTTATTATTTTATTTCCACTATTACTTTTATTAACTTTTAATTTTATTGTTTTACCTACGTGACTTTACCAAAAAAACCTAAGAGTTTGAATCCTTGCAGTCACGAATGCTTCAAACGTAGTTACAGCGATGGTTTATATTCCTTGATGAGATCGGCAAGATATTGTGCTTTTCGATTTAAAGCTTTCGTGACTGCAGGGATTCATCTTCTTGGTTCTTTCGGTAAAGTCACGTAGAAGGGAAATAATAAAATAATAAAAATAAACCAATTAAATAATTTCGATTTAAAGCTTTCGTGACTGCAGGGATTCATCTTCTTGGTTCTTTCAGTAAAGTCACGTAGAAGGGAAGTAATAAAATAATAAAAATAAAACATAATAAAATAATTCTCACGACGTTTCGGCCACAACGCGAGCAGCCGTCCTCAGGTGAAGAACACAGACCTGCTCTTCACCTGAGGACGGCTGCTTGCGTTGTGGCCGAAACGTCGTGAGAATTATTTTATTAGGTTTTATTTTTATTATTTTATTACTTCCCTTCTACGCGACTTTACCGACAGAACCAAGAAGATATTGTGCTTTGTTTGCGGCAAGCACTTTGCGCGTGCGTAACGAGAGCATGGCAGCAGCAGCAGCAGCAAGAGGATTGAGAAGAAGCGAGCTACAAGCAACGACAACAGAGGCAGCCGGAAAAGCAATAAGTATAACCAGCAAAAACAAAGTTTTTCACTATAAATCCTTTATATGCGTGGCGGCTAGAGTCCTCTCGTCCTCTGGCTTGAGATGGCTGCCACCTATGGGTCAGATGATTGCATTGCACCATTAAGCAATTGGTAATTAAATATAATATTTTTTGTCCTAAAAAGTGTAACATTTTGGAAAAATTTTCACGAACATTAATTGTCACGCACAACGAGTCTGTGTGCAAAATGTCAGCTCGATTGGATCACGGGAAGTGGGTTAAAAAACGACCGAAAGATTTGCACGGTCCTAAGCAAGCAAGTGAACTTAATATAAAGGATTTTAAAACGAGAGGCATCAGCGGAAGCCGGAGGGGGGGGGGGAGAAAGAGCAGCAGGAGGTGAAGCGGTCGAAGCGTGCGGCAGAGGTCGCAACCGGGTACCCGATACCCGTACCCTACCCGATACCCGGCTACCCGTACCCGGCCGGGTACGGGTACCCGTTTGCGACCCTGGTGCAGCCGGTTACGGGTACGGGTAGGCCGTGAGTCACTGGTGAGTAACCGTTTGTCACTCATTTCGGGTACGGGTACGGGTAGGGAACACGGGTACGGGTAGCCGTTTGCGACCCTGGTGCGGCCGGGTACGGGTAAGGAATCAAAACCCGTTTGCGACCTCTGGCGTGCGGTGAAGTGGAACGGAAGCAGGGAAGGTAAAGTGAAGCAGGAGTAGAGGAAGCAGCAGTTAAAGCAGCAGAAGCACGGGAGAAGAGACAGAGACGCAACAGCAGTCGCTTGAGCTGCACGTGCCGCTTGCCGTCTCGTACAATGCACGCGTGTACACGGTCAATTCCGTATTCAGTGCCGGATTAAGCGAGTGCGGGGCCTGCCTGTAGCCCATGTTATAAAGGGGCCCTAAATAATAAAAAACACACAAATATGAAAACACATTTTACTTGCATAGTAAAATAATTGTAGTTTTTCATTTGCTATACAGCCAGATAATACGACTAATCGCTAACCTTAAACACCCGGTCGTTCATAAAAGTTGAAGGCGGTATAGTACTATAGTAATAGAGCAAGTGCAGAATCGTTGAACAGGAATTGATAGATTTAAAGCTTTCGTGACTGCAGGGATTCATCTTCTTGGTTCTTTCGGTAAAGTCACGTTATTTTATTACTTCCCTTCTACGTGACTTTACCGAAAGAACCAAGAAGAGGAATTGATAGCTTGAAAGCATTTAGCGCGGGGCCCTTGAAAGTGCGGGGCCCGTAGCTACTGCTACTTTTGCTTCGAGGATAATCCGGCGCTGTCCACGTTCCTGTGACAGGGCCAAGGTTACCCATCACTGATCAAGGAGAAGAGAAGCAGCAGCAGCAGCAGCAGCAGCTGGCTTTCATTTCTCTGATGCGAGTGGTACCTATTTTATTCACCATGGAAATCATGACAACTATGACGACGATGTGCATAATTGACGGGCGCAAAATCCACGCGCGCACAGGAGGCAACCAACCTCTTGGGGGTTCAATCATCCCTGCCGGGTTCATAAAATCACAACCAAGTCAACATGTGATGCAGCGCTGCACAGCATCCGCTCGCTCTCGAAGAGAGGACAACGCAGAGAGAGAGGACGACTCGGAGAGAGAGGACGACTCGGAGAGAGAGGAGGATGACAGAGAGTGTGGACAAAGAACCACAAACCAGCGGGAAGGCAGCGGCAGCCACACAGCGACCCGTAGACCAGAGGTCACAACCGGGTACCCGATACCCGTACCCTACCCGATACCCGGCTACCCGTACCCAGCCGGGTACGGGTAGCCGTTTGCGACCCTGGTGCGGCCGGGTACGGGTACGGGTAGGCCGTGAGTCACTGGTGAGTCACCGTTTGTCACTCATTTCGGGTAGGGTACGGGTAGGGACCGGCTACCCGTACCCGGCCGGGTACGGGTACGGGTACCCATTTGCGACCCTGGTGCGGCCGGGTACGGGTAAGGAATCAAAACCCGTTTGCGACCTCTGCTGTAGACTCACTCTCACCCACAGATTCAAACACAGACACATCGACTATATAGGTACAACCACAGCATTGCATCGAAACCCATGTCGTCACGTAGAGATGTGATTAAACTGGATTCTCACGCGTAGTAAGTTGATGGTTTCAGCCCGGTGACAAGAGACCTGTAAACTCACACAGAGACCCGTAGACTCGCTTTACGCCATAAGATTCAAACACAGACACATAGACTAGCAGGTTGGTTACCCAGTCTTGCATTAGGCAATTATATCGTCTCGTAGACAACAGTCATTCTTCAATTGGCTTCTCCAGTGTAAATGTGGTTGGTTTTTGCACTCGATGTCACCAAATCCCAGCTACGAGAATTAAGGATACCAATTTGACCGTCGCGCAAATAGCAGTTTTCAGGGAGAATAAATTACGTGGTGCCTCTAAAAATAATTATTTTATAGGCAATACCAAACAAACTCATCAAGTTCATCAAAAACATTCTGATGTTAAAATGAGAAATATATCATAGGTAGCTAACATCTCGCCACGGTCGCTAGGTGATGTTAACTACCTCGCTTGGTATACAGGAGGTCGTGGGTTCGATCTCGACCCTGACGCCTGCTGCTGTATATGTAGAGTTTGCATGTTCTCCCCGTGGTCGCGTGGATCTTTCTCCGGGTCCTCCGGTTATTCCTTCCACATTTAAAGTCAACAACACGCGTATTTGGCTTGCGATACATTTCCACGTGATAAAAAGACACTTTATTGAGCTATAATTTGTGATACCCAGGTTGATTCTGAACAAGAGGCTACGTTGCTCAGTGGAGCCTTCCCTGGCAAATCAAAATAGTTAAAATGTAGTGTGTGGGTCTCGATGTATCTGTATGGGTCTCTATGCATCTGTATGGGTCTCTATGCGCCTCTGTGTCTCTATGGGCCTCTATGGGCCTCTATGCATTAATATTAATTGCCTGCTGCTATAAATCCCCATGTGATGATGATGATGAACGACTTCGTTGAGTTATCATTTGTGATATCCAGCTCGCTTCTGAAAAAGAGGCTACGTTGCTCAGTGGGGCCTTACATAGTGAAATAAAAATATAAAGTTTATCTTCTTGGTTCTTTCGGTAAAGTCACGTGGAATGGAAATAATAAAATAATAAAAATAATTCTCACGACGTTTCGGCCACAACGCAAGCAGCCGTCCTCAGGTAGAGAGCAGGTCTGTCGAGAAGACAGAGTCTGACTCTGTCTTCTGTTTTATTTGTATTATTTTATTATTTCCATTCTACGTGACTTTACCGAAAGAACCAAGAAGATGAATCCCTGCAGTCACGAAAGCTTTAAATCGAAATATGTAGTTTAGTTCAATTAAAACGTCTGGTGCCACAAAATAAAGAGGACACCAGAGGGTGATGACGCAAAGGCTGAGAAGGGCCCTTTCCCCCATCAAATGCTCGAGCTACATTTGATATGCAGATACATTGATAGATATTTCCACACACGATGTGCATATACATTGTATGTATAGACAAAGATTCCCCCCCCTCCCCCCCTCTGTATAGACTGAGCAAACCTTTGGGGAAAGTGCTGTTAAGTGATGCCATTTGTCCGAAACGCATACCTGTCAACCCACACGCGGTTTAGGCCATATTCTTGAACTGGGAAATTTAGTTTTTCAGGCCCAAACGGCGCGTACAGCCGTTTCAATCCGGGCAAAAAAAATGCGTTTGTCAATTTGTTTGAGGTCCTCCCTTGTGATGGGACTTTGTAGGATGAACGGTGAGGTTTATATGGGCACGCGGGGTGGCCAAAAATGTCTAAATTGGTCTGTAATAAGGTAGGACAACTGATAAGGGGTTGACAAGTATGTAGTAGTGTAGTGTACAGTGTAGTGTACAGTGTAGTGTATAGTGTAGTGTATAGTGTAGTGTATAGTGTAGTGGAGTGTAAAGTGGAGTGTATAGCTTAGTGTATAGTGTAGTGTATAGTGTAGTGTATAGTGTAGTGTATAGTGTGGTGTATAGTGTAGTAGTGTATAGTGTAGTAGTGTATAGTGTAGTGTGTAGTGAATAGTGTAGTGTGTAATGTATCGTGTAGTGGAGTGTAAAGTGGAGTGTATAGCGTCGTGTATAGTGTAGTGTGTAGTGTATAGTGTAGTGTATAGTGTAGTGTGTAGTGTAGTGTGTAGTGGAGTGTGTAGTGGAGTGTATAGTGGAGTGTATAGTGTAGTGGAGTGTAAAGTGGAGTGTATAGTGTAGTGTATAGTGTATAGCGTAGTGTATAGTGTAGTGTATTGGATGAACGTTGACATTCATGAGGGCACAGGGTGACCACCTATAAGGTCTGAATTGGTCTGTAATAAGGTACGGCAACTGATGAGGGGTCGACAGGTATGGAACACGTCACATTTGTCTTCTTTTTAAAGGGCATTTCTCGACGAACGCGTTTGCGTTAATGGTATTTTGTGCCAAAGCGGGAGGGTTGTCGCCAGATAAACGTTAATTTCAGCACTCCTAGACTCAACCAGATGTATCTTTCGACGAAATTCAGGGAGGGGGGGGGTAGAAGCGACACACGCTCTCTCACTATGCTCACAACCCCATTGGGACACAGCGGTCGTGCCAGGCTAGGTGCGCCAAAGAGGCCGCGTGACACAAAGGTTTGGTTGGGGAGGGGTGGTGGTGCAAATCTCACTCGCACTGGATGCGTTCTGCGAGCTCGGAAAATGAGCGGGCATTTGTTTGCGTTCGTGTACAGCAGCACATGGATACGTACAAAATATACACACACACACGGTACCGTTGTTCCCTCTATTAAATGTGTTTAACGCGTTTCTTTAGAACCGCTTGGTTGCGTTTCGTTTGCCGTCCTTCGCCCGCACACGCCGGCTACGTACGGCGCGAAAGAAGTCTAACATGCCTCACACGCACATTCCGTACTTGCACCAAGGCGCCTTCGTTTAAATAGGCAATGACCGGCGCGGTGAAGTATGGTTAAAGATCCCCTCCCTACAACAACATCCACCACCACCATCATGAGACATACATACGGGCGTGATGATGGAGAAAATCCCACCCCACCCCCCCATCTCTCCTCCACCCCCAATCTCATCCAGCAGTGGATAAAGCCGGTGGGGTGGTGGTGGTGGTAGTGGTGGTGGTGCTGTGCATGTTAACCACACGGCACAGAGATCGACGGCCGAGACGAAACGAAAGCAGCAAATGTGGATGGAGGGAGAAACGTGGTGGGTGACTGCATGGGTTTCATCCCACATCGCGTTGACGTTTTGACGGCCACGCACCACGCGTGAAAGCGACAGCGGTACCGTAATGCGAAGACAACAACAACAACAACAGCAGCAGGAGCAAGCAAGCAAGCAACAACAACAACAACAACGCCGAATGCATCAATCGTTCGATTAACTTGCGCACGAGAAAAATGACAAAGGCCGATGGTTAAGTCAGCCTCAGCCTCGCCACCCCCCCCACCGGCGTCATTTTACAGCCGCGATTACAATAAAGTCAACGCCTAGCGCCTCTTCGTACGCAAATAGTGTTGTTGTTACGAGTTGGGACGTTTAAATGTAAACAAAAAATGTTTTCTCGTTAATTTCAAGTCACTGTCTGCAGTCGCCATTTTGACACCCCCCCACCCCCTCTACAACCGCTAATCAATTAAAAGGAACACAATTGCAACTTATTACAACTGCATCTGAACGAGCTCCGTTTTCACGCGTTTCCCAATAGCTCCGTCACACGCGGCGTTTTTAGTTGCACGATGCAAAATTAATAGCGCGGCGATCGCACCTTTATCAATTTGGTATGCGTCACTTTTTTTTGTAAATTAATATCACACCAGGCCGCAAACGGGCCCTAGGCCCTCGCCTGAATCGGCTGCCTGCGCGCGTGGGGGGTCTCCCCCACCCGCCCGCCCGCCGAGCCCGGCACGGGGTTGAGAGGGAGTCGGCGTAATCGTGGGGTTAATTTTTTTCGCTACTTTTTTTTTAACGACGTGAATGTCCGACGCGAGTCGCGACAAGGATAGATATAGATCCACACGGGAGGTTTGATTAGAAATTCACCGTTTAAAAGAAGAGTCAGGCCGAGGGAAATCTGTGCGGCATCCGCTGGTTTAAGATGGCGGCGGCTGCTACGGGTCTCTCTCCACCCCCCCCCCCGTTAACAACACACACAAAAACCCTCTCGCGACGTGGAAATACAAACTCGAATTAGGCAGGAAAAAAATAACAAAAAATATACCGAGCAACGGTGAAGAGTACCGAATCGGAATCCGACGAGAGAAAGGCGCGACGGGTTAAGATGGGGGGGGGGGAATTTACAAGAAAATAGCAAACGTGACGGTGCGCCGCCGCCGCTCACCTTTAGTGTTATTCTTAGACGCGGGAGTTGACGGCACAGAGGCGGTTGACGTTTAGCCGATTGTAATCAATTGCGAATTAAATGTCTTTAAACTTGCTTTTTTGTTGTCCCCCCCACCCAACACCACCAACACGCTAGCGCTTTATTGTGTCGCTGTAAAATAACTGCAGGTGGATCGGCGTTCTTTTTTTTTGTGTGTTACTTTGCTATTTTGCCCAAATGTATTTCTTTTCTCTTTGCAAAGCGGGCCCCCGCGTGGAATGCGACCGACTATTGCGGTCCCCACAGATGCCCGCGCGCAAGCAGCAGCCGCCGCCGCTTTCGCATAAATTATGCTAATTTATGCTAAGTGTGAGCGTCCTCCAACCCGTCTGGAGGTGACGTCACGCGATTGTCGACATAAATTATGCTAATTTATGCTAAGTGTGAGCATCCTCCAACCCGTCTGGAGGTGACGTCACAGATTGTCGACATAAATTATGATAATTTATGTTAATCGTCCGCATCCTCCAACCCGTCTGGCGGTGACGTCACGCAATTGTCGACATAAATTATGCTAATTTATGCTAAGTGTGAGCATCCTCCAACCCGTCTGGAGGTGACGTCACGCAATTGTCGACATAAATTATGATAATTTATGTTAATCGTCCGCATCCTCCAACCCGTCTGGCGGTGACGTCACGCAATTGTCGACATAAATTATGCTAATTTATGCTAAGTGTGAGCATCCTCCAACCCGTCTGGAGGTGACGTCACGCAATTGTCGACATAAATTATGATAATTTATGTTAATCGTCCGCATCCTCCAACCCGTCTGGCGGTGACGTCACGCAATTGTCGACATAAATTATGTTAAGTTATGCTAAGTGTGAGCATCCTCCAACCCGTCTGGCGGTGACGTCACGCAATTGTCGACATAAATTATGATAATTTATGCTAAGTGTGAGCATCCTCCAACCCGTCTGGAGGTGACGTCACGCGAGTGTCGACATAAATTATGATAATTTATGCTAAGTGTGAGCGTCCTCAAACCCGTCTGGAGGTGACGTCACGCGATTGTAAACATAAATTATGCTAAGTTATGCTAAGTGTGAGCATCCTTTAACCCGTCTAGTGGTGACGTCACGCGATTGTAAACATAAATTATGCTAAGTTATGCTAAGTGTGAGCATCCTCCAACCCGTCTGGAGGTGACGTCACGCAAGTGTCGACATAAATTATGATAATTTATGCTAAGTGTGAGCATCCTCCAACCCGTCTGGAGGTGACGTCACGCAAGTGTCGACATAAATTATGCTAATTTATGCTAAGTGTGAGCATCCTCCAACCCGTCTGGAGGTGACGTCACGCGATTGTCGACATAAATTATGATAAGTTATTTCTAGATTTGAAGCTTTCGTGACTGCAAGGATTCATACTGTTAGTTCTTTCGGTAAAGTCACGTAGGTAAAAAATTGAAATTAAAATTAATAAAAATAAAACAATAAAAAAAATATCGATTTTTCTTTTTAATGATTTTTCTTTTTTATTGTTTTCTTTTTATTAATTTTTATTTCATTTTTTACCTACGTGACTTTACCGAAAATTAATAAAAATAAAACAATAAAAAAAAATCGATTTTTCTTTTTTATGATTTTTCTTTTTTATTGTTTTATTTTTATTAATTTTAATTTAATTTTTTACCTACATAGTGACTTTACCGAAAGAACTACGAGTATGAATCCTTGCAGTCACGAAAGCTTCAAATCTAGAAGAGTATGATAAGTTATGTTAATCATCCGGCAGACTCCAACCCGTCCGGCGGTGACGTCACGCGATGATTTACATTAATTATGTTAATTATTAGCGCGCTTCGAGCCGTCTAGCGATGACATCACGCGGGTGGTCTGCATAAATTATGCTAAGTTATGTTAATTTTTGGCACGCTCCGACCGTTTAGCGGTGACGTCACGCTACTGTCGACATAAATTATGTTAATTATTAACATCAAAGCTCGTTCGGCACGTGCGAACTTCTATCGCGCCGTACGTAAGCCAAACCGCGCGAATAATCGGAGATGCGGGTGAATCACAGCAGACCAAAGCTGTCTCGGGTGTGGACCAATCAACTTCAAGGACAGTGCATATCATTATCATCATCAGAGTTGTTTCTTTTTGTTTGCATTTTGACTGCTTGTGTTGTGGTTATTGCAAACATGATGCCTTGTACAAAGGTGTTAGTTTTTGTACCAGTTGAAAGGGTAAAAACCTATCACTATATTTTGCCACTGGTAAAGGAGATGTCTCAGCAGGAATAAGCGGTTCTGAAGAGATGAGTTTATCAATCTATTTGATGATGATGATGATTTAAAAGTGCACCGAAGTTCCAGTAGCTTCCTAATATGGGTCGGGTAAGAGCCAGTGCAGGATGAAGCGAGTGTGGGGCTTGTAGCAGATGTTTTACAGGGGCCCTACATTTTTTATTTTTAAACATAAATGTTAAAACACCTAAATTTTAAGTTGCATTGTAAAATAATTGTATTTTTTCATTTGCTATACAGCCGGATAATACGACAAATCGATAACCTTAAACACCCGGTCGTTCATAAAAGTTCAAGGCGGTATAGTACTATAGTAATAGAGCAAGTGCTCTATTACTGTGCCTAGGGCCTACTCACTCCCGCACTCACTCACCCACTCACCCACCCACTCACTCACACACCCACTCACTCACACACTCACTCACCCACTCACTCATCCACTCACTCACCCACTCACCCACTCACTCACCCACTCACCCACTCACTCACTCACCCACCCACCCACTCACCCACTCACTCACCTACCCACTCACTCATTCACCCACTCATCCACCCACTCACTCACCCACTCACTCACCCACTCACTCACCCACTCATTCACCCACCCACTCACTCATCCACCCACTCATCCACCCACTCACTCACCCACTCACTCATCCACCCACTCACTCATCCATCCACTCACTCACCCACCCACTCACTCAATCACACACCCACTCATTCACCCACTCACTCACCCACCCACTCATTCACCCACCCACCCACTCACCCACCCACTCACTCACCCACCCACTCACTACCCCACCCACTCACTCACCCACCCAATCACCCACTCACTCACCTACCCACTCACTCACTCGTTCACCCACCCACTCACCCACTCATTCACCCACCCACTCACTCATCCACCCACTCATCCACCCACTCACTCACCCACTCACTCACCCACTCACTCACCCACTCATTCACCCACCCACTCACTCATCCACCCACTCATCCACCCACTCACCCACCCACTCACTCACCCACCCACTCACCCACTCATTCACCCATCCACCCACTCATCCACCCACCCACTCATTCACCCACCCACTCACCCACTCACCCACTCACTCACCCACCCACCCACTCACCCACTCACTCACCCACTCACCCACTCACTCACTCACCCACCCACTCACCCACCCACCCACCCACCCACTCACTCACTCACCCACCCACTCACTCACTCACTCACCCACTCACTCACTCACCCACCCACCCACCCACTCACCCACTCACCCACCCACTCACCCACTCACTCACCCACCCACTCACCCACCCACTCACCCACCCACCCACCCACTCACTCACTCACTCACCCACCCACCCACTCACCCACTCACTCACCCACCCACTCACCCACTCATTCACCCAACTCACTCATCCACCCACTCATCCACCCACTCACTCATCCACCCACCCACCCACTCATTCACCCACCCACTCACCCACCCACCCACTCATCCACCCACCCACTCATCCACCCACTCACTCACCCACTCACTCACCCACTCACTCACCCACTCATTCACCCACCCACTCACTCATCCACCCACTCATCCACCCACTCACTCACCCACTCACTCATCCACCCACTCACTCATCCATCCACTCACTCACTCACCCACCCACTCACTCAATCACACACCCACTCATTCACCCACTCACTCACCCACCCATTCATTCACCCACCCACCCACTCACCCACCCACTCACTCACCCACCCACTCACTACCCCACCCACTCACTCACCCACCCAATCACCCACTCACTCACCTACCCACTCACTCACTCGTTCACCCACCCACTCACCCACTCATTCACCCACCCACTCACTCATCCACCCACTCATCCACCCACTCACTCACCCACTCACTCACCCACTCACTCACCCACTCATTCACCCACCCACTCACTCATCCACCCACTCATCCACCCACTCACCCACCCACTCACTCACCCACCCACTCACCCACTCATTCACCCATCCACCCACTCATCCACCCACCCACTCATTCACCCACCCACTCACCCACTCACCCACTCACTCACCCACCCACCCACTCACCCACTCACTCACCCACTCACCCACTCACTCACTCACCCACCCACTCACCCACCCACCCACTCACTCACTCACTCACCCACCCACTCACTCACTCACCCACTCACTCACTCACCCACCCACTCACCCACCCACTCACCCACTCACCCACCCACTCACCCACTCACTCACCCACCCACTCACCCACCCACCCACCCACCCACTCACTCACTCACTCACCCACCCACCCACTCACCCACTCACTCACCCACCCACTCACCCACTCATTCACCCAACTCACTCATCCACCCACTCATCCACCCACTCACTCATCCACCCACCCACCCACTCATTCACCCACCCACTCACCCACCCACCCACTCATCCACCCACCCACCCATCCACCCACCCACTCACTCACCCACTCACTCACTCACCCACCCACCCACCCACTCACTCACCCACCCACTCACTCATCCACCCACCCACTCACTCACCCACCCACTCACCAGGGCCCTATTATCCACTTGTGCCTAAGGCCTACGAAAACTAAAAGGACCTAAGAAAAATTATTTGACCATGTTTTTTTTTTATTTGTATGATAAAGAATGTAACCAATGTATACCTTCATGAATACATATATTTATTTATAGAAAGCAAGGATAGCTTGTCAATGTCAAACTTTTGTCTTCATTAGGTGAGTGGCAAATTAACACCGAGGATGAAACTGGTCTAGATTTTTAGTGACATTGCAAATTAACAATAACATCTTCAAGTGGCGTTTTTCGCACAATCTCAAGATTTTATTTGCAGCATGTATTGGGTTTAGAGGATGGCAGGAATAAATCAGATTTCAAGGTAAGGGGCCGTCCATAAATGACGTCACGCGATTTTGGACGATTTTTTACCCCCCCCCCTCGTCACACGGCGTCACAAAATGTCAGACCCCCCCCCTCAATTATGACGTCACAAAGCTCTGCCCCCCGCCCCCCCCAAAACCATATTTCCATTTTGAAAATAAAACATGCTTCAAATCGCTTTAAACTATTGTCATTGTAGTGTGTGTTTAATGCGGAGCTGCACTCTGATGTAGTAGGAGAAAACATTTATTAAAAAGTCAATTTAATTAAGCAGAACGTGTCGTCTATATTTATTTAAAGTTGCGCATTTTGATGTGACGTCACATTTCTCAAACCCCCCCCCCTCTCGTCACACATCGTCACAAATGTCTGACCCCGCCCCCCCCTAGGTGCGTGACGTCATTTATGGACGGCCCCTAACGATGCTCACAATTTAGTTCTAGATTTTGAAGCTTTCGTGACTGCAAGGATTCATATTCTAATTAATAAAAGTAAAATAAAAATCACGACGTTTCGGAGGCGGATGCTTGTGTTGCCTCCGAAACGTCGTGATTTTTATTTTTATTTTACTTTATTAATTTTAATTTTAATTTTTTACCTACGTGACTTTACCAAAAAAACCTAAGAACACAATTTAGTCATCGTGCGTCTTGCGTTCATACGCATGTCAGTTCACCAAAAACAAATCCTGGTGTTAAGCAGGAGCCCTAGGCACTTTTGTTTCGTAGTTACTGCTGCCCCATGTTACAACTACTACACTCTGTCTTCTTGGTTCTTTCGTTAAAGTCACGTAGAAGGGAAGTAATAAAATAATACAAATAAAACAATAAAATAATTCTCGATTTAAAGCTTTCGTGACTGCAGGGATTCATCTTCTTGGTTCTTTCGTTAAAGTCACGTAGAAGGGAAGTAATAAAATAATACAAATAAAACAATAAAATAATTCTCGATTTAAAGCTTTCGTGACTGCAGGGATTCATCTTCTTGGTTCTTTCGTTAAAGTCACGTAGAAGGGAAGTAATAAAATAATACAAATAAAACAATAAAATAATTCTCGATTTAAAGCTTTCGTGACTGCAGGGATTCATCTTCTTGGTTCTTTCGGTAAAGTCACGTAGAAGGGATGTAATAAAATAATAAAAATAAAACATAATAAAATAATTCTCACGACGTTTCGGCCACAACGCAAGCAGCCGTCCTCAGGTGAAGAACAGGTCTGTCAAGTAGACAGCATCTGAATGAAACAAAGCTGTCTCCCCGACAGACCTGGTCTTCACCTGAGGACGGCTGCTTGCGTTGTGGCCGAAACGTCGTGAGAATTATTTTATTATGTTTTATTTGTATTATTGTATTACTTCCCTTCTACGTTGACTTTACCGAAAGAACCAAAAAGATTACTACACTCCGCTTGATTCACACGGTACTTTCGTTGGCACTTTCTACCGGTTGGTAGGGCCGGATGAAGGTCCTTGTGGGCCCTAAGCACTTTTATTTCCTAGCTTCTTCAGTGATTATTTCCCAACAGTTGGTTATTGCTGCCCCATGTCACTACTACTACAGCCGGTGTCACTCCGCTTGGTTCACGCGGTCACTTTCGTTGGCACTTTCTACCGGTTGGTAGGGCCGGATGAAGGTCCTTGTGGGCCCTAAGCACTTTTATTTCCTAGCTTCTTCAGTGATTATTTCCCAACAGTTGGTTACTGCTGCCCCATGTCACTACTACTACAGCCGGTGTCACTCCGCTTGGTTCACGCGGTCACTTTCGTTGGTACTTTCTACCGGTTGGTTAGGGCCAGATGAAGGTCCTTGTAGGCCAAAACACTTCGATTTCGTCGTTACTGCTGCCCAATGTTCCTACTATGATTGTCGCCGTCACTGGCGACGCGGTCATGATTTAGCCTGTACCCCTGATTCGATGGGGAGAGCGCGCGGTGTGTGTCGCTGACGAGCAGATTTATTAATTGTTTTTTTACCCTTCTATCTGGCAACAAAACTGACACCTTTTTACAAGGAGTCATGTTTGCATAGACCGCAATACCTGCGGTCATAATACAAACAAAAAACACAACTCTGATAATGTGCACTGTCCTTGAAGTTGATTGGTCCACACCCGAGACAGCTTTCCTTAGAGCCTAGTCTCACATGGGTTTTGGCGTCATCTGGTCCAACCCATGTGAGACTAGGCTCTAAGGAAAGCTGTCTCGGGTGTGGACCAATCAACTTCAAGGACAGTGCATACATTATCAGAGTTGTGTTTTTTGTTTGTATTATGACTGCAGGTATTGTGGTCTATGCAAACATGACTCCTTGTAAAAAGGTGTCAGTTTTGTTGCCAGATAAAAGGGTAAAAAACCAATTATCATATTTTTACTGGCAAATGAGGTTCCCATAGTGTAGATGCTTGCCCCGAGCTCTCATACTCTGATGGTGCATTGTCTTTGAGTTGTGCGCCTTTTGGCGTCATCTGGTCCAACCCATGTGAGACTAGGCTCTGAGGAAAGCTGTCTCGGGTGTGGACCAATCAACTTCAAGGACAGTGCACATTATCAGAGTTATGTTCTTTTGTTTGTATTTATGACTGCAGGTATTGTGGTCTATGCAAACATGACTCCTTGTAAAAAGGTGTCAGTTTTGTTGCCAGATAGAAGGGTAAAGAACCAATTATCATATTTTTACTGGCAAATGAGGTTCCCATAGAGCAGATTTAATTTGAAATTATTGAAGAAAAAAACAAGGTAAGCCTAAAAAAATAGTATAAGCGAAGATTTCTTCAACTATATATTTTTTACTGATTATAACGTAGCTTTAAAAGGATGCCGTTAATTTTTTTTTGATCATACAAAAAAAAACAGGGTCACATTTTTCGTTTCCGTAGGCCCTTTTAGATTTCGTAAGCCCGAGGCACAGTGCCTAATGTGAAGTGAATTAATTATGTTAATTACACTGGTCAACAAAAAAGAACGTTTTTTGTGGCCCGGATTTTTGCAGCTGTTCTAGACTAATTTCAGGGTGCTGATTCCAAATCTGATCTCAGATTTGCTCTATCACATCTCATTTTATTGCTATCGGCATACCCCATTTTCATTGATTTTACCCGAAATTAACTCTGTCACTTATGATTGCAAGTTGTTGCGAGTCAGTGACTGCTTTAGTGTTAAAATATGGTGCTGTATTTTTAGGATGGTGTGTTTATAATATCATTTTATGTAGATATCCACATTTACTTAATATTTTTCTTCCGCAGTTTTTATTGAAAATGTAATATTTGATATCTCAAAAACCTGATGTGATAGACAAAAACCGATGCCAGATTTGGAATCAGCACCCCAAAATTACCATGTGACTGCTTTAGTGTTAAAATATGGTGCTGTATTTTAGTGTGTTTATAATATCATTTTATGTAGATATCCACATTTATTTAATATTTTTATTCTGCAGTTTTTATTGAAAATGCAATATTTGATATCTCTAAAACCTGATGTGATAGACAAAAACTGATGCCAGATTTGGAATCGGCACCCCCAAAATTACCTTAAAACCGTTGGAATACCTTATGCCAGAAAAAGTGTGTTGACCAGTGTTATCAAAATTCATGGTTAAATAATGGAAGCCAGCCACAAGACACAGACAATCTCAATGGGGGGAGGGAGGCACTGGGCATGGTTAAATAAAGGAAGCCATCCACAAGAAACAGCGGATATAGCATATGAAAGCCCAACGCAATGAATTTGAGAACGCGGATAAACCATCTCTTGTTTATTTCTGTGCAAAACTTTCCACAAACACAACATGCGCAAATCTAAAACTAAAAACACCAAATTAACGCCCCTCCCACCCGCCCCACCCCCACACCCTCCCGGCTAAATACAGCAACCAACCTTCAAACACCGTTGTCAACCTGTGAACTCGGAAAGGGCATCAATCCCCAGCAAAATATTTTTCAAAGTCAAATCTCTCTCAGCCCCTCCGCCGTCTCTCCCTGACGAAAGGAAACGCCATCGCGAACGCGTCACCGTTTAGCGGCGACAACGTCCGCGTGCCGACGTTGGACCGACGTTGGGCCGACGTTCAGTCGCAACCGCGTGCCAAAGATGGACCGACGTTGAACTGACGTTCAGTCGCAACCGCGTGCCGAAGTTGGACCGACGTTGAACTGACGTTCAGTCGCAACCGCGTGCCGAAGTTGGACCGACGTTGAACTGACGTTCAATCGAAACCACGTGCCGAAGTTGGACCGACGTTGAACTGACGTTCAATCACAACCGCGTGCCAAAGTTGGACCGACGTTGAACTGACGTTCAATCGCAACCGCGTGCCGAAGTTGGACCGACGTTGAACTGACGTTCAGTCGCAACCGCGTGGCGAAGTTGGACCGACGTTGAACTGACGTTCAATCGCAACCTCGTGCCAAAGTTAGACCGACGTTGAACCGACGTTCAGTCGCAACCGCGTGCCGAAGTTGGACCGACGTTGAACTGACGTTCAGTCGCAACCGCGTGCCGAAGTTGGACCGACGTTGAACTGACGTTCAGTCGCATCCACGTGCCAAAGTTGGACCGACGTTGAACCGACGTTCAGTCGCAACCGCGTGCCGAAGTTGGACCGACGTTGAACTGACGTTCAATCGCAACCGCGTGCCGAAGTTGGACCGACGTAGGTAAAAAAATAATGAAAATAAATTCATAATAAATGAAAATAAATCAATTAAATCACGACGTCTCGGAGGCAACACAAGTCTCCGGCTTCAGGTGGGACCGTCACAGCGTGTTGCCTCCGAAACGTCGTGATTTAATAGATTTATTTTCATTTTCTTAGGTTTTTTCGGTAAAGTCACGTAGGTAAATAAATTAAAATTAATAAAAGTAAAATAAAAATAAAATAAAAATCACGACGTTTCGGAGGCAACACAAGCCTCCGTCTTCAGGTGGAACCGTCACAGCACGATATATATATTATTTTATTTTTTCTTTTACTTTTATTAATTTTAATTTTTTTACCTACGTGACTTTACCGAAAAAAACTAAGAGTATGAATCCTTGCAGTCACGAAAGCTTCAAATCTAGATTTATTTTCATTTATTATTATTTTACTTTCATTATTTTCTACCTACGTGACTTTACCGAAAAAAAACTAAGAGTATGAATCCTTGCAGTCACGAAAGCTTCAAATCTAAAATTAAAAAAATAATTTTTAAATATTACTTTTTACTTTAACACATCCAAATCGACGGTTCCGTTTGCGCTTCGCGGCGATTGAAAATCTCGCCGAACTTGTGACTTTCCCGCGATTCGACGATTCGACGATTCGCAACGACGCTCCGTTTCTTTTTCTTGGCGAGAGGGATCATGAAATTACCGACGCAATCGGGACCCGGAAAGGATCGGATTGTGAATCGTAACAGTGATCGCGAACGCAAAACGGATATAAATACGTGCGTGTAATTCATCCACGATTACTATCTAAACGGATTTTTATTTTTTCTTCCCCCCTCCCCCCCCCAAGCGGTTTAACCTTCATACCGTGTCAACCCATCCCGTTCACCCCGTATTCTTGTACGGGGGAAATTTACCTTCTAGATTCATCCGGTGTACTGCCGTTTCAATGCGGGTATATTGCTATTGGCAATTTTTTGTGTTGCTACCTTGCGATCGGACTTTGTAGGATGAATGTTGAAGATTTATCAGGTCACGGAGTGGTCTGTAATGAGGGAGGGTTGACAGGTATGGTAGTGAGACACTGGGTAGTGAGACACTGGGTAGTGAGACACTGGGTGGTGAGACACTGGGTGGTGAGACACTGGGTGGTGAGACACTGGGTGGTGAGACACTGGGTGGTGAGACACTGGGTGGTGAGACACTGGGTGGTGAGACACTGGGTAATGAGACACTGCTAGTGAGACACTGGGTAGTGAGACACTGGGTAGTGAGACACTGGGTGGTGAGACACTGGGTGGTGAGACACTGGGTGGTGAGACACTGGGTAGTGAGACACTGCTAGTGAGACACTGGGTAGTGAGACACTGGTGGTGAGACACTGGGTGGTGAGACACTGGGTGGTGAGACACTGGGTGGTGAGACACTGGGTAGTGAAACACTGGGTAGTTAGACACTGGGTGGTGAGACACTGGTGGTGAGACACTGGTAGTTAGACACTGGGTAGTTAGACACTGGGTGGTGAGACACTGGGTAGTGAGACACAGATGGTGAGACACTTTGTAGTGAATAGCTGTCAACCCATACGATTTACCCCGTACAGTATTCTTGTAGAGGGGAAATTGAATTTTCAGGTCCATACGGTGCGTTTCTCCCTTGCTGATGGAACTTTGTAGGATGAACATTGCGGTTTATAAGTGGCACGGGATGACCAGTGAGGTCTGAGTTGGTTTGTAATAAGGTAGGCACTGATCCGCTTGGAGATAAACACCGACGTTAAAACCATTTCCGCAAAAACATTAAATCGCTCAAAAAAAACCCCCATTGTGGTCGTGGCGCGTTGAGTACGAAATTGCGTGTAAAAGTATTACAAACTTCTAGGATTTCACGATCTCCCCCCATTCTATCCGCTCGAAAAAAATGACGTTTCAACGAAACCCACGTCCAACCAGACGCAGCGACGACACCGACAAAAACAACGACCGCCGGTTCACCGCTAAGCGGCGGTGACGTCACCGCCGGCGCTTGTGCCATCACAGATGGCAGCGTCGTAGGCTGTCGGCGGCCGGAGGTCACCGGACAGACCCAGGCGGTGCGACGGGTCGACCGGCATGAGATGACCGGCAAATGGACCACTGCCCGTGCTTTGTAAACTCGCTCCGTTTTGTCCGCCCGGCGCTCCGCTCGTTGTTGTGAGCGTCGCTGCTCAGCCCTCTGCTGCTACTGGAGGCCTCAAAGTGCCCCACAGCCTCCTCCTCCACGGAGGGCGATCTTGACACCGCTGGTACCGGTCATCGGCAAGTCCGCTCAGCTCCACGTCCTCCCGTACCGCATCCGATTCAATCTCTTCTCCAGCCCGTGCCGCGCCGTTTAGCCACCACCACCAACTCACGGCAGCAGGTCTACAGCCCTGGCGAGGGCCTTGACACCGCCACTCTCAACCTTAACCACATTGCCTTTCACCACACCACCACACCACACCACCGCACCCCCACCACTCACGGCAGCAGGTCTACAGCCCTGGCGAGGGCCTTGACACCGCCACTCTCAACCTTAACCACATTGCCCCTCACCACACCACACCACCGCACACCCCCCTCCCCACCCACCACCACCATCACCCTACTCATCAACCAAACCACCCCTCACCACACCACCACACACCCCCTCCCCACCCACCACCACCACCACCCTACCCATCAACCACACCACCCCTCACCACACCACCGCACACCCCCCTCCCCACCCACCACCACCACCACCCTACCCATCAACCACACCACCCCTCACCACACCACCGTACACCCCCCTCCCCACCCACCACCACCACCACCACCACCCTACCCATCAACCAAACCACCCCTCACCACACCACCACACACCCCCCTCCCCACCCACCCACCACCACCACCACCACCCTACCCATCAACCAAACCACCCCTCACCACACCACCACACACCCCCCTCCCCACCCACCCACCCACCACCACCACCACCCTACCCATCAACCAAACCACCCCTCACCCTCACCACACCACCACCCCACAGCACACCTCACCCCCCCTCCCCACCCACCCACCACCACCGCTCACACAACTCACACCGGCAGCCCCACGGCCCTGGCGAGCGCCTGGAAGCCGGCGGCCGACACCCAGAGCGCCTCGACGAGGCGAGCCTCCGCGCAGCCGACGGCGAACCCGCACAGCACGTCGGTGACGTAGTGGTGGCCCAGCGCGACGCGCAGCAGCCCCACCAGCAGCGCCCACAGCAGCAGCAGCACCCGCAGCGGGAAGCCCAGCACCAGGTGGCGCGGCAGGAAGAGCACCAGCAGGGCGGCGCGCGTCGCCTGGTTGGCGGGGAACGAGAAGGCCGAAGCCTCCAGGGCCCGGCGGAGCAGCGGCGGGAGCAGGCGGCACGGGGCGGACGGGGCGGTGGCGGAGTTCCTGCCGCCGGCGCCGGCATAGAACGCCGGGGAGGCGGACGAGGAGTAGTAGGGGGCGGGCGGGGCGGAGGCGGCGAGGGAGACGGCGCTCGAGAAGGGGGAGGAGGAGGAGAGGGGCGAGGATGGCGCGCCGCGCTGGGGAGGGTGGTGAGGGGCGGCCGGGTCGCAGTAGGAGGGGCCCTTGCGGCGCACCAGGCCCTTGATGGTGACGGCGACGACGATGTCGAAGATCAGGGCTGGGAGCGCAGGGGCAAGGGCAGGAGCGGGGAGAAGACGCGGAGACTGAGACCCGGTGTCAAGTCACTGACCCCCTGAGACCCGGTCTCGAAACACTGACCCTGAGACCCGGTGTCTAGACACCGACCCTGAGACCCGGTCTCAAGACACTGACCCTGAGACCCGGTCTCAAGACACTGACCCTGAGACCCGGTGTCTAGACACCGACCCTGAGACCCGGTGTCTAGACACCGACCCTGAGACCCGGTCTCAAGTCACCGACCCTGAGACCCAGTCTCAAGTCACTGACCCTGAGACCCAGTCTCAAGTCACTGACCCTGAGACCCAGTCTCAAGTCACTGACCCTGAGACCCAGTCTCAAGTCACTGACCCTGAGACCCAGTCTCAAGTCACTGACCCTGAGACCTGGTCTCAAGTCACCGACCCTGAGACCCGGTCTCAAGTCACTGACCCTGAGACCCGGTCTCAAGTCACCATCAATGGGACGTCCGACCCGTGGCTCTGGGAGTGATGCAGCAGTGCTAACGGCAGGCACACGCAGGTCAGAGGTCGCAACCGGGTACCCGATACCCGTACCCTACCCGATACCCGGCTACCCGTACCTGGCCGGGTACGGGTACGGGTACCCGTTTGCGACCCTGGTGCGGCCGGGTACGGGTACGCCGTGAGTCACTGGTGAGTCACCGTTTGTCACTCATTTCGGGTAGGGTACGGGTAGGGAACGGGTACCCGTACCCGCCCGGCCGGGTACGGGTACCCGTTTGCGACTCTGGTGCGGCCGGGTACGGGTACGGGTAAGGAATCAAAACCCGTTTGCGACCTCTGACACGCAGACAGACAGCGGGCGGCGGTGTCGCAAACACTCGCTCCGCCAGGCGAGGTTATTTAGAATCGGCCCGTGGGGCCGCGTGACCACGTGACCCTCACCACCCACAGCCACCTCCCCACCGCCAACGCCAACCCCAAAAATATCCGCCCAGCTCTCGAAAACGTAACGGGCGACGACGAAAATAACGCAGATCTGGACCCGGTGTTCTGGCCTGGTTGTTTTTGCCGCTGCCATGTCTGCTGCTGTTGCCGTTTGAGTGACGATTTTATATACACACACACGCGCACACATTCGTATTTTTGGTATTATATTACGATTATTTATGTTCTTCTACTATGAGACATCTCCTTTAGCAGTGGCAAAATATAGTGGTAGGTTTTTACCCTTTCAACTGGTACAAAAACTGACACCTTTGTACAAGGCATCATGTTTGCAATAACCACAACACAAGCAGTCAAATGCAAACAAAAAAGAAACAACTCTGATGATGATAACGATATGCACTGCCCTCTAAGAAAAGCTGTCTCGGGTGTGGACCAATCAACTTCAAGGACAGTGCATATCATTATCATCATCAGAGTTGTTTCTTTTTGTTTGCATTTTGACTGCTTGTGTTGTGGTTATTGCAAACATGATGCCTTGTATAAAGGTGTCAGTTTTTGTACCAGTTGAAAGGGTAAAGACCTACTACTATATTTATGTTGTTCTGTCAAACCGCTGCTGGGTGAGAGGGGGAGCGGGGGGGGCATCGTGGGGCCGGGATGGCTGTATACAAGTGCTAGAGGCTGAGTGGGCGTGGTTATGTAAAAGTGGGCGGGGCATGATAATAAGGGGAGGGGCTGGCAGCTTCACCGTCATCACCACCGTCGTCATCACCGTCGTCAACATCGTCATCACCGATGTCACCATCGTCATCACCACCACCGTCACCATCGTCACCACCATCGTCACCATCGTCATCACCACCACCGTCACCACCATCGTCACCACCTTCATCACCACCGTCATCACCACCGATGTCACCACCGCCGTCATCACCATCACCACCATTACCACCATCGTCACCACCATCGTCACCACCGTCACCACCATCGTCACCACCGTCATCACCACCGATGTCACCACCGCCGTCATCACCATCACCACCATTACCACCATCGTCACCACCATCGTCACCACCGTCACCACCATCGTCACCACCGTCATCACCACCGATGTCACCACCGCCGTCATCACCGTCACCACCATTACCACCATCGTCATCACCGTCACCACCATCGTCATCACCGTCACCACCATCGTCACCACCGATGTCACCACCGCCGTCATCACCGTCACCACCATTACCACCATCGTCATCACCGTCACCACCATCGTCACCACCATCACCACCATCGTCACCACCGATGTCACCACCGCCGTCATCACCGTCACCACCATTACCACCATCGTCATCACCGTCACCACCATCGTAACCACCGTCGTCATCACCGTCGTCATCACCGTCGTCACCACCATCGTCACCATCGTCGTCACCACCATCGTCACCATCGTCACCACCGCCGTCATCACCGTCACCACCGCCGTCACCACCACCATCATCACCACCGTCGTCACCACCACCACCGTCACCATCGTCACCACCGTCGTCACCACCGTCGTCACCGCCGCCACGAGCGTCATCATCACCGTACATCATCGTCACCACCGTCATCATCACCGTCACCACCGTCATCATCACCGTCACCATCGTCACCACCGCCGTCATCACCGTCACCACCATCGTCATCACCGTCACCACCGCCGTCACCACCACCATCGTCACCACCGCCGTCACCACCACCA
>NC_136342.1:2551058-2611058 GCF_964198595.1 Lampetra fluviatilis | reverse complement strand
TGCTGGTGGTTGTGGTTGTTGTTGCTGGTGGTCCGAGCCGTCGCTTGCACCAGCAGCGACATGAACTCGGGTCTCAGCTCCGGCACAGCGCGACCGTGTCTCAGCCTCTGGCGGGATGAGAAGCTGGCCATGGCGTGGCCGTGTCTGTCTGTGTGTGTGTCTGTGTGTGTGTGTGGCTAGGTGTGTGTGTGTGGCTAGGTGTGTGTGTGTGTCTGTGTGTGTGTGGCTAGGTGTGTGTGTGTGTCTGTGTGTGTCTGTGTGTGTGGCTAGGTGTGTGTGTGTGGCTAGGTGTGTGTGTGTGTGTGGCTAGGTGTGTGTGTGTCTGTGTGTGTGTGTGTGTCTGTGTGTGTCTGTGTGTGTGTGGCTAGGTGTGTCTGTGTGTGTGTCTGTGTGTGTGTGGCTAGGTGTGTGTGTGTGTCTGTGTGTGTCTGTGTGTGTGGCTAGGTGTGTGTGTGTGTGGCTAGGTGTGTGTGTGTGTGTGGCTAGGTGTGTGTGTCTGTGTGTGTGTGTGTCTGTGTGTGTCTGTGTGTGTGGCTAGGTGTGTCTGTGTGTGTGTCTGTGTGTGGCTAGGTGTGTGTGTGTCTGTGTTGCTAGGTGTGTCTGTGTGTGTGACTAGGTGTGTCTGTGTGTGTCTGTCTGTGTGTCTGTCTGTGTGTCTAGGTGTGTCTGTGTGTGTGTCTGTGTGTGTCTGCGTGTGTGTCTATGTGCGTGTGTCCGTGTGCGTGTGTCTGTGTGTGTGTCTGTCTGTGTGTCTAGGTGTGTGTGTGTCTGTGTGTGTGTCTCGGTGTGTCTGTGTGTGTCTGTGTTGCAAGGTGTGTCTGTGTGTGTTGCTAGGTGTGTCTGTGTGTCTGTCTGTGTGTCTAGGTGTGCGTGTGTCTGTGTGTGTGTGTGTCTAGGTGTGTCTGTGTGTGTATCTAGGTGTGTGTCTGTCTGTGTCTGTGTGTGTTGCTAGGTGTGTCTGTGTGTGTCTGTGTTGCTAGGTGTGTCTGTGTGTGTCTGTGTGTGTGTCTGTTGCTAGGTGTGTCTGTGTGTGTGTGTGTGTTGCTAGGTGTGTGTGTGTGTCTGTGTTGCTAGGGGTGTCTGTGTGTGTGTTGCTAGGTGTGTCTGTGTGTGTCTGTCTGTATGTCTAGGTGTGTCTGTGGGTGTGTGTGTCTGTGTTGCTAGGTGTGTCTGTGTGTGTGTTGCTAGGTATGTCTGTGTATGTGTCTGACTATGTTGATAGGTGTGTGTGTGGGTGTCTGTGTGTGTCAAGTGATATTAATGTCGATGTCTGTGTGTGTGTGTCTGTCCAGAATTTCGTGTCTTTGTGGATGTGTAAACGGGTGTATGCCGTCTGCCTGTCTGCCTGCTCTGTCTCTCTGTCTCTTATCAGTCTACATATCTGGATGGTCTTGCCTGTCCCTTATCCTCTCTGTGTCTCCCCTGTCCTTGTGTGTATCTGTGTCTCCCCTTGTCTCTGTCTCGCAGTGTCTGTCTCGCAGTGTCTCTCTCCCTGTCTCTCTCCCCGTGTCTCTCTCTCTGTGTCTCTCTCCCTGTGTGTCTCTCTCTCCCCGTGTCTCTCTCTCCCCGTGTCTCTCTGTCTGTGTCTCTCTCCCCGTGTCTCTCTCTCTCCCCGTGTCTCTCTCTCCCCGTGTCTCTCTCTCTGTGTCTCTCTCCCCCCGTGTCTCTCTCCCCGTGTCTCTCTCCCCCCGTGTCTCTCCCCGTGTCTCTCTCCCCCCGTGTCTCTCTCCCCCCGTGTCTCTCCCCGTGTCTCTCTCCCCCCGTGTCTCTCTCTCCCCGTGTCTCTCTCTCCCCCCCGTGTCTCTCTCTCCGCGTGTCTCTCTCTCCCCCGTGTCTCTCTCTCTCTCCCCGTGTCTCTCTCTGTGTCTCTCTCCCCCCGTGTCTCTCTCTCCCCGTGTCTCTCTCTCCGCGTGTCTCTCTCTCCCCGTGTCTCAGTGTCTCCCCGAGTCTCCAAATGAAACAGCTGGTGTTGATGTTGGAATCGATTCCACGCGCCGGGAATCGAACGCGTCGATTGCAGCTTCGTCGAATTATCTCAATATTAAAGTTCCTTTCTGGGACCTGTGGCTCGTATCATGGCCATGGAATTCGCATAATGACATCCATAACCAACACTGCAGGTCACAACAACAACAACACCCACTTAAATTTCGATTGAAAGCTTTCGTGACTACAGGGATTCTTCTTCTTGGTTCTTTCGGTAAAGTCACGTAGAATGGAAATAAAAAAAAGATAATAAAATACAATTCTCACGACGTTTCGGCCACAACGCAAGCAGCCGTCCTCAGGTGAAGAACCGGTTTAAATTTATATTTAAAGCTTTCGTGACTACAGGGATTCATCTTCTTGGTTCTTTCGGTAAAGTCACGTAGAATGGAAATAATAAAATAATAAAAAATAAAACATAATAAAATACAATTCTCACGACGTTTCGGCCACAACGCAAGCAGCCGTCCTCAGGTGAAGAACAGGTCTGTCGGAAAGACAGCGTCTGAATGAAACACCATCACGCTTGGCAGCGTATATTTAAGCTGGGTTAGGGGAGGAAGGGCGCCTTGGCAAATGAATCTGCATATCAACAGAGGAATTTAGCATATTGATGGGAAATGCAGATATGGGATTAGTACTACTTGTGGAATGCGTAGGAGGTGAGGCGAGGGGTCTCAAAGTCATATTATGGCCGTGCATTATGTAGGATTAGCAGCATCAAAGGGAGGAGGTAGGGTTAGCTGAAGAGTTGGTAAGAAACCATTGATCGAGGGTCGAATTCGATCCGCGTTGTGTGATCGATATCGCGTTCGCTGAAGGTGTTGATGCCTTCAGGGAAATCGTGGACTCTGTATACGCAGTTTAACACGTAGCAGGCTTTCGCGACCAATATTATTAATAATCAACGTTTTTGGGTTTAGATCGTGGCGTTATTTATAAATGTGTCGTAACCCTCCACCACCCGACACGGCCAATCAGTAAAAAAGTGTCACGTTGACAAAAGACAAATTATTTCACTGCTTTAGCCCCACCCCGGTGTGTTGAAGCGCGAACCCACAACATTTACAATTTTAGTACGACGTTTCGCTGGCAATTGCATCCAGCATCATCGGGCAATTCGCTCACAATCCTGTGAGTCGCTTACAACTGCTGTGCCGTTACTTATCGCCAATAATACTGGTCAACAGAAAAAAAAAACCAAATTCTGGCCTGGACTTTTGCAGCTGTTCTAGACTAATTTCAGGGTGGTGATTCCATGATCTGATCTCAGATTTGCTCTATCGCATCTCATTTTTGTGCTATCGGCATACCCCATTTTCATTGATTTTACCCGAAATTAACTCTGTCACTTATGATTGCAAGTTGTTGCGAGTCAGTGACTGCTTTAGTGTTAAAATACGGTGCTGTACTTTTAGGATAGTGTGTTAATATCATCATTTTATGTAGATATCCACATTTATGTAATATTTTTCTTCTGCAGTTTTTATTGAAAATGCAATATTGGATTTCTCAAAAACCTTATGTGATAGACAAAAACTGATGCCAGATTTGGAATCAGCGCCCCAAAATTACCATGTGACTGCTTTAGTGTTAAAATATGGTGCTGCATTTTAGTGTGTTTATAATATCATTTTATGTAGATATCCACATTTATTTAATATTTTTATTCTGCAGTTTTTATTGAAAATGCAATATTTGATCTCTCAAAAACCTGATGTGATAGACAAAAACTGATGCCACATTTGGTGGAATCAGCACCCCCCAAAATTACCTTAAAACCGTTGGAATTATCTTATGCCAGGAAAAAGTGTGTTGACCAGTGTTATGGACTCAGACTATTGTCCTATCATCTCATAGAGTCCCTGACCACGTGATAATATGCTGCTACACGGTGGCAGTGTGGTTCGTAACATGCCGATGTATCACTAATAAACCCCAATGATCCGATCGAAATGAGGGATTTTTATGTGATCATGGGGGGGCAGGGGGGGGTCACGTGTCACCCCACCATCTATCGAAATTAAGGATTTTTATGGGATCATGGGGGGGAGGGGGGGGGGCGGTCACGTGTCACCCCACCATCTATCGAAATTAGGGATTTTTATGGGATCATGGGGGGGAGGGGGGGGGTCACGTGTCACTCCACCATCTATCGAAATGAGGGATTTTTATGGGATCATGGGGGGGGGGGGGAGGGGGTCACGTGCCACCCCACCATCTATCGAAATTAGGGATTTTTATGGGATCATGGGGGGGGGGAGGGGGGGGGGTCACGTGTCACTCCACCATCTATCAAAATTAGGGATTTTTATGGGATCATGGGGATGGGGGGGGGGGGTCACGTGCCACCCCACCATCTATCAAAATTAGGGATTTTTATGGGATCATGGGGGGGGGGCGGTCACGTGTTACCCCACCATCTATCAAAATTAGGGATTTTTATGGGATCATGGGGGGGGGGCGGTCACGTGTCACCCCACCATCTATCAAAATTAGGGATTTTTATGGGATCATGGGGGGGGGGGGGCGGTCACGTGTTACCCCACCATCTATCAAAATTAGGGATTTTTATGGGATCATGGGGGGGGGGGCGGTCACGTGTCACCCCACCATCTATCGAAATTAGGGATTTTTATGGGATCATGGGGATGGGGGGTCACGTGCCACCCCACCATCTATCAAAATGAGGGATTTTTATGGGATCATGGGGGGGCGGTCACGTGTTACCCCACCATCTATCGAAATGAGGGATTTTTATGGGATCATGGGGAGGGGGTCACGTGCTACCCCACCATCTATCGATCTATCGAAATTATGGATATCGATCGGATCATTGGGTGTGGGTGGCCAGCACCACGCCTGCCATTCTCTCGTGGCGATGTTGACACCGCTACACCAACAACAAGCCGCGCCATTCGCCACTAAGTGGCGGTGACGTATAACCACGTCGCTTGTGCCAGGCTAGGTGCACGTTGAGGCCACGTGGTCCTCCTAGCCCCCCGGATAGAAGGGCACAGGGCAGACCGAGGTGGTGACCACACACGGGGTCGACTGACCGAGATGACTTTTGCGCCCGTCACCCCCCCCCCCATTCCGCGTTCGTATGACCGGGGCTAAGTCCATCCATCCGTCTCCTCCTAACCCCAAAGTTGGAGCCAGACTCAACGTTGGGAAACCGCTCGTCGATTCCGGGGGGGTTGGAATCGACGTTGGAATCGAATCGAAACCCGATCTTAGAACGTCGCTCCAGGTTCTAATTTTAGCCTCCGGCCGGGAAAGGCGCCACTCGAGTTTTTTTTATTTTACAATCGCGTTTCTGTTTCTTCTTCTCTCTGTTTGCCTTTTTTTATCGCGCGCCAGCCACCGTACGCACCTGTCGCGTTGACGTCATTATGTCACCGGGAGCGATTGTGACGTCATCGGATTTTTTTAAATTTTACTTGGAGGGATTGCAACGTCATTGTTGTTGTTTTTTTACTGGGAGGGAGGGTGACGTCATCAGGTTATTTTGTTATTTTGCTTGGAGGGATTGCAACGTCATTGTTATTTTTTTTACTGGGAGGGATGGTGACGTCATCGGGGTTTTTTAAATTTTATTTGGAGGGATTGCAACGTCATTGTTATTTTTTACTGGGAGGGATAGTGACGTCATCGGGTTTTTTGTTATTTTACTGGGAGGGATTGCAACGTCATTGTTATTTTTACTGGGAGGGATGGTGACGTCATCGGTTTTTTTTTGTTATTTTACTTGGAGGGATTGCAACGTCATTGTTATTTTTTTTACTGGGAGGGATGATGACGTCATCAGGGTTTTTGTTATTTTGCTTGGAGGGATCGCAACGTCATTATGTTTTTTTACTGGTAGGGATGGTGACGTCATCGGTTTTTTGTTATTTTACTTGGAGGGATTGCAACGTCATTGTTGTTGTTTTTTTACTGGGAAGGATGGTGACGTCATCGGTTTTTTGTTATTTTACTTGGAGGGATTGCAACGTCATTGTTGGTTTTTTTTTACTGGGAGGGATGGTGACGTCATCAGGGTTTTTGTTATTTTACTTGGAGGGATTGCAACGTCATTGTGTTATCTTTTTACTGGGAGGGATGGTGACGTCATTACTTTTTAGCGGGAGGTATTGGAACGTCACAATTTTACTGGTAGAAACCTCCTGGTTACACCAGCCCACAGGGGATTATTGTGTTCGTCATGCAGGGAGGGGCTGGGTGGGGAGGGAGGGGCTGGGTGGGGAAGGGCTGGGTGGAGAGGGAGGGGCTGGGTGGGGAGAGGAGGGTGGGGAGGGGCTGGGTGAGGAGGGTAGGGCTGGGTGGGGTAGGGAGGGTGGGGAGGGGCTGGGTGGGGAGGGTGAGGCTGGGTGGGGTAGGGAGGGTGGGGAGGGGCTGGGTGGGGAGGGTGAGGCTGGGTGGGTAGGGGAGGGTGGGGAGGGGCTGGGTGGGGAGGGAGGGGCTGGGTGGGGAGGGGCTGGGTGGGGGGGGGGGTGGGGCTGGGTGGGGAGGGAGGGGCTGGGTGGGGAAGGGCTGGGTGGAGAGGGAGGGGCTGGGTGGGGAGAGGAGGGTGGGGAGGGGCTGGGTGAGGAGGGTAGGGCTGGGTGGGGTAGGGAGGGTGGGGAGGGGCTGGGTGGGGAGGGTGAGGCTGGGTGGGTAGGGGAGGGTGGGGAGGGGCTGGGTGGGGAGGGAGGGGCTGGGTGGGGAGGGGCTGGGTGGGGAGGGAGGGGCTGGGTGGGTGGGGAGAGGAGGGTGGGGAGGGGCTGGGTGGGGAGGGAGGGGCTGGGTGGGGGGGAGGGTGGGGCTGGGTGGGGAGGGAGGGGCTGGGTGGGGAAGGGCTGGGTGGAGAGGGAGGGGCTGGGTGAGGAGAGGAGGGTGGGGAGGGGCTGGGTGAGGAGGGTAGGGCTGGGTGGGGTAGGGAGGGTGGGGAGGGAGGGGCTGGGTGGGGAGGGTGAGGCTGGGTGGGTAGGGGAGGGTGGGGAGGGGCTGGGTGGGGAGGGAGGGGCTGGGTGGGGAGGGGCTGGGTGGGGAGGGAGGGGCTGGGTGGGTGGGGAGAGGAGGGTGGGGAGGGGCTGGGTGGGGTAGGGCATAAGTAGTACTAATCACATACCTGCATTTCCCATATCCCCTCCCTTTGATGCTGCTAATCCTGCATAATGCACGGGCATAAGTAGTACTAATCACACACCTGCATTTCCCAGAAATATGCTAAATTCCTCTTGATATGCAAATTCTTTTGTCAAGGCGCCCTTTCCCCCCCTTCCAACCCAGCTTAAATATATGCTCCAAGCACGTGTGCTGTTTCATTCAGACGCTGTCGCCTCGACAGACCTGGTTTCACCTGAGGACGGCTGCTTGCGTTGTGGCCGAAACGTCGTGAGAATTATTTTATTATGTTTTATTTTTTATTATTTTATTACTTCCCTTCTACGTGACTGTACCGAAAGAACCAAGAAGATGAATCCCTGCAGTCACGAAAGCTTTAAATCGAAATTTGATGGTGATTAAAACTTCCAGAAACCATGTAAGCAGTGGTCCATGCGCACGACGAGAAACACCGACTTGTGCTGCTTCCTTGAAATTTGGTAGACAGAGGGCAGAACAGAGGCAACTCTTCAAGCGCATCAGTCCACGCCCACTCTGAAGAAAACACCGACTTTTGTCTGCAACGAGACAAACGCACACGGACCGCGTATCACATTCATGGCAGTTACAGCATTTTAAAGCCATGGTCCAAGTTAACCTGTTAGAAAACACCGACTTTTGTCTCGAACGAGACAAACACACCGACCGCGTATCACATTTATTGCAGTAACTTCATTTTAACGCCATGGTCCACGTCAACTTGTTAGAAAACACCGACTTTTGTCTGCTACGAGACAAACGCACACCGACCGCGTACCACATTCATGGCAGTTACTGCATTTTAACGCCATGGTCCACGTCAACCTGTTAGAAAACACCGACTTTTGTCTCAAACGAGACAAACGCACACCGACCGCATACCACATTCATTGTAGTAACTCCATTTTAAAGCCATGGTCCATGCCAATCAGTTAGAAAACACCGACTTTTGTCTCAAACGGGACAAACGCACACCGACCGCATACCACATTCATTGCAGTAACTCAATTTTAAAGCCATGGTCCATGCCAATCAGTTAGAAAACACCGACTTTTGTCTCAAACGAGACAAACGCACACCGACCGCATACCACATTCATTGCAGTAACTTTATTTTAACGCCGTGGTCCACGTCAACCTGTTAGAAAATACCGACTTTTGTCTCACGACGGCTTATTAATGTCAGGCAGTTAAACTACATTGATTCAACATACCTGTCAACCTCTTACCAGTGCCCTCTACCTTATTACAGACCAATGCAGACCTTACTGGTCACCCCGGGCCCTTATACATCTCAACGTTTATCCTATACACTACACTATACACTACACTATACACTACACTATACACTACTATACACTACACTGTATACTACACTATACACTACACTGTATACTACACTATACACTACACTGTACACTCCACTATACACTACACTATACACTACACTACTATACACTACAGAATACACTACACTATACACTACTATACACTACACCACTATACACTACACTATACACTACACTATACACTACACTATACACTACACTACTATACACTACACTATACACTACACTATACACTGCACTATACACTCCACTATACACTACACTATGCACTCCACTATACACCACACAATACACTACACTATACACTACACTATACACTACACTATACACTGCACTATACACTCCACTATACACTACACTATACACTGCACTATACACCACACAATACACTACACTACACACTACACTATACACTACACTATACACCACACTATACACTATACACTACACTATACACTACACTATACACTACACTATACACTGCACTATACACTACACTATACACTACACTACACACTACACTATACACTACACTATACACTACACTACACACTACACTATACACTACACTATACACTACACTATACACTACACTACACTATACACTACACTATACACTACACTATACACTACACTATACACCACATTATACACTATACACTACACTATACACTACACTACACACTACACTACACACTACACTATACACTACACTATACACTCCACTATACACTACACTATACACTACACTATACACTACATTATATCAACGTTCATCCTACAAAGTCCCATCGCAAGGGAGAAACACAAACAAAGAGACACAAAAGTGTTTTGTGCTCATATTGAAACGGCTGTACGGGCCCGTGTGGACCTGAAAAGTCAACTTCCCTGTACAAGAATTATGTTCTTCTCTGTCTGTGTGTCTCCGTTCCTCTTGTTTTTATGTTTTGTCTTTCTTTAGAATGTTCACACTTAAATTCTAACTTAGCAATCTTTGAAATACGTAATCGACCAGGCTATGCGTTAATTGTGTGTTGACCGACTCTCTGTGTTGTATTACATAACATTTCGATATATTTTGCTAGGTTATTTAATTTAGTGTGTGTCTTTCTCTAACCCCCCTCCCTCTCTCTGCCTCCGCCCCCCCTCTGTCTATTTAAGGCCACCCCACAGAGACGACCTCCCTCTCTGTACCTGTGTTACTCTCTCTGTGTGTATCTTGGTGATATCTGTCTGCTTATAGGTCTGTCTATAGTTTTCTGGTTAGATTTTTGTTGCTATTTCTTTTATACCTGATGACGATTGCTTGTGTTGCAATCGAAACGTCGTAGTATGCTATTATTTAATTTATTATTTTATCTTTATACGTGACTTTACCGAAAGAACCAAAGAAGAATTACGGGGTAAATCGTACAGGTTGACACGGTATGCTTCAAAGCCATGGTCCACTACACCACGCGGTATAAGAAACACCGACTGTTGTTTGGGGCCGTCCATAAATGACGTCACGCGATTTTGGACGATTTTTGACCCCCACCCTCCCTCGTCACAAAAAGTCAGACCCCCCCCCTCAAATATGACGTCACAAAGCTCTGCCCCCCCCCCCCAAAACCATATTTCCATTTTAAAAATAAAACATGCTTCAAATCATCTTCTTGGTTCTTTCGGTAAAGTCACGTAGAATGGAAACAAGAAAAATAATAAAGTAAAAGATAATAAAATAATGTTTTATTTTGTTTTATTTTACGTGACTTTAGAATATGAATCCCTGCAGTCACGAAAGCTTTAAATCGAAACATGCTTCAAATCGCTTTAAACGATTGTCATTGTAGTGCGTATTTAATGTGGCGCTGCACTTTGATGTTGTAGGAGAAAACATTTATTACAAAGTCTATTTAATTAAGTAGAACGTGTTGTCTATATTTATTTAAAGTTGCGCATTTTGATGTGACGTCACATTTCCCCCCCCCCCTTTGTCACACATCGTCACAAATGTCTGACCCCCACCCCCCCCCCTAGGTGCGTGACGTCATTTATGGACGTTCTACTTAATGAAATAGACTTTGTAATAAATGTTTTCTCCTACAACATCAGAGTGCAGCGCCACATTAAATACGCACTACAATGACAATAGTTTAAAGCGATTTGAAGCATGTTTTTTTTATTTTTTTGGGGGGGGGCAGAGCTTTGTGACGTCATATTTGAGGGGGGGTCTGACTTTTTGTGACGTCGTGTGACGAGGGGGGGGGGTCAAAAATCGTCCAAAATCGCGTGACGTCATTTATGGACGGCCCCTATGCTTCAAAGCCATGGTCCACCACTCCACGCGGTATAAGAAACACCGACTGTTGTGTCACACGAGGCTGTGATTAATATTTATGTACCAACGATCAGACAGAGGGGTTAGTCTTCATTTCTTTCAAAGCCATGGTCCAAGGCCCCACTTTGTGAGAAACACCCGACCTTTGTCTCACGGTAGCTTATTTAAACAACGTATGAACAAGCAGACAAAGATAATTAAATCAATCAATGTAATTCCAATTTTTTTTGTTTAATATAAATTAAGTAATTACATTTAATTATTGAGGTAATTAAATTGCATTAAAATCCCAACCCACTCTATATACACACAAGAGAAACACAGACTCCTGTCTTACGCCGTGGCGACAGAAGGTAAGTTAAATAATTTCAAAGCCACGGTCCACTCCCCTCCCCCTCCATAAGAAACACCGACCTCTGTCGCCCACCGGGACTTATAAGGCGGGACAGAGGCGATTAGCGAGTTCATTTAACCATCAGGAAGCCAATACAGTACCTCTCTGTGCGTGTGTATTAGTTTACATTATTTAAACATAGAGTTTACATCGTTTATCGCACTACGGTAATATATAGAGATATATATAAGTATTTTTTACGAGTGTATTGTCAATTATACGACGGCGCTTTCCCTATTGGCGTTATCGATACGATCATCGATTTGTGTGAGGTGTACAGTAAGTGTAAGTGTGTGTGTTCATTCATAGATCGTGTTGTTGTTGTCAAGGGGTTGTCGGAAATGTGTTAAAGGATGTGTGGTGTTCAGTGAGTATACAATGCAGTGTGTGAATGTGTACACGTGGCTGAATATGTAAAGTCTTAAGTGTCTATGAGTATTGATTTGTCAATTGCCATGCCGATGTATGTGGTATTCGGATCGATTATAATTTAATGAATGCATATACTTTACGTAAGAAAAAAAAACTGTATTATTTGATTCTACAACAGTATTTTAAATATCCAAGTTTTATATATTTTTTTAAAAGTTATCGTAGCGTTAGGCCAATTACATGATATGAGCCATTTAATATCTTAACGTCTACAACTCTGAGGTATAAACTTAGCAACTAATAACTGCTTATAGAATATAATTGTACGATTTAACGTAGCGTAATTGTACACATTAACACGCTATTTGTACCGCTGTTGGATGTTAGGGCCGGCTTTAACTTTCCCTCAGACTAACCGCAGGACTTTTATATTATAAATGTGTAATTATTATACTACACAATTCTGACGTACGCGTTGACAAATCTCTTTGTTAAACACTCGACAACCAAATTGTATTGTTAATAAGATTAATAAGAGGCACTGTACTCCCAGCGTGACAGGCGTACAGTACAACAAGTGGTTAATTGCCGCCAAAATAACCCCCCCCCCCTTTCGTTAAAATTACTCAAAATATTTACACGATTTTTGAAGACTTCGATAATAAAAGTTGTTATTTTGTGCAACATTTTCCTCAAAAAGTGCGCGCTGTGAGGAATTTATACATTATAAGACGTATTAAAAGCTTTAACATTGCAAGGTAACAATCAGCAATCGTTGTTACACTACCAAAATGACGGACGTACAACTTTACGTTTATTTTAATTGTATCAATTAATCTTCGTTGTTACCTTACAATGCAATATTGATTGTATTATACATTGACTTGCTGATATACACAGCGCTACATATTCAATGAGGTATGTAACCTTTACCATACGGCTTTAATTATAGAGAGATTTACGCGAAAGGATTAATTAAATATTCACGGTAATTACTGTAATACTCGCTAATCATAGGAAATAAATCGGACAAGCCTCTTTATACTACAGTATAGTAGGGGGCATCGCTGTGGTACTTATATATGTGTCCGTATGTACTTGCACAATCTATCACACTACATAATCACTACAGCAAGTCGTATAGAGACTCCAGTTAATTCTAGATTTGAAGCTTTCGTGACTGCAAGGATTCATATTCTTAGGTTTTTTTCGGTAAAGTCACGTAGGTAAAACATTAAAATTAATAAAAGTGAAAATAAAATAAAAATCACGACGTTTCGGAGGCAACACAAGCTTCCGTCTTCAGGTGGAACCGTCACAGCCACGACAGCTGTATCAAGTAAATGAGAGATTGCAAGAGCTACCACTCCGTATATATAATGGTTGGAGAGGGGGGAAGGGCCAAGTACGGCACACTTTTTATTAATATGGTAAGGTGAGGTTTAAGGTGAGGCTTAAGAGGGTGACGTCGTGTGTAGGTGTGTGTGCGTTCAGTCTCATTCCCATCCCACATTCGCAACGTACGGCGCCAAAGAAGTTCGGCACGCATGTGGGTTGGGGCAGTAGGCGTGTAGTGGTTGCTTATTGGACGTCGTAGGTGGCCTGCCCTGGCCACAGACGGACCCACAAGGCCAGCAGCTGATCGATGGCATCTTTGACAAGCTCCAGAGTGTTTCATCGATCTCCAACTCCCGTCAGGATCCAACCAATCGCCAACGTGTGACGGTTTCCAGAAGATTTCGCCATCAGCAGCATCGCCGTCACCACATCGATCTCAACCATCATCAGCAGCATCGCCGCCACCACCACCGCCACCTCGATCTCAACCATCATCAGCAGCATCGCCGCCACCGCCACCTCGATCTCAACCATCATCAGCAGCATCGCCGCCACCGCCACCTCGATCTCAACCACCATCAGCTTCACCGACATCACCTCCGCTACCTTCATCGCCACGGACACAATCTCCACTGCCTCCCGTCTCCACCGATATCACATCCACCCGCCCGTTACCTCCGGATCTCCGAAGCCACCAACTAATATAACGATATATATCTTGACCAAGACCACCTCCACCATACCAAACCGCGCAAACATCTCCGCTACCTTCACCGGCACGACCTTTCGTCTCCATTCGCACCGCCGCCACCACCACCATCACCACCAGCAGCAGCAGCACAACCTCTGTGTCTAACCAGCGCCTCGGATTCTCACGGTTGGCCACGCACGGCGCGAAAGAAGTTGGACGTGCGATCGCTGCCGTCTTCTTCACCACCGTCGGCGGCACCACCACCACCACCACGTTCGTCACCGCGAGGGTTGTTCGGAGCATGCGTGCGCGCGCATGGGCTGCGTGTGCTCGAGAGGCGGGGACACCCCCGACTTTCTGGGCGCCGCTCTTCCCGGCTACGCGTGGAATCGCGAGCGCCTCGCCTGGGAGGTGAGGAGGGATGGAGACCTTCCTTCGTAACGCGAGCACGGCACGGTGTTAAGTTCCATCGCCGCGCCAAATCTAGAAATTGATTAGATTGTTTGAAAAAAAAATCAACGGTCGAAATCGTTGTAGATTTTAAGTTTTCGTGAGTGCAAGGATTCGTAATCTTCTTGGTTCTTTCGGTAAAGTCACGTAGAAGGAAAATAATAAAATAATAAAAATAAAACATTTAATAATTCTCACGACGTTTCGGCCACAACGCAAGCAGCCGTCCTCAGGTGAAGAACAGGTCTGTCGGAAAGACAGCGTCTGAAACTTCAGGTCTGTCGGAAAGACAGCGTCTGTTTTTTGTTTGCATTCCGACCGCAAGTATTGCGGTCTATTCAAACATGACTCCTTGTAAAAAAGGTGTCAGTTTTGTTACCAGATAGAAGGGTAAAAAACACAATTATATTTTTTACTGGCAAATGAGGTTCCAATGACGTTTTTATTTATTAATGTAACGACGACCCTTGACGATCCGTGAACCCCTTCCCTCCTCCTCCCTCCTCCTCCGCCGTGAGACCAGTTGGAGGAGTTCCGCGTGGAGGTGGAGCGCGAGGCGACGGTGCTTGACGAAAGCTCCCCGCTGGTGCTGCGCTACCGCACGCCGCTGTTCCGCGGGTTCGCGCGCGTCCGCTGGCCTCCCGTTCGTGCCGGCGAGGCGTGGGACGTGGGCTGGGTGCAGGCGTGCACGCGCATGATGTTCCGCAACACCTACGGCAACGCCGGCGCGTGAGTCCACCGCCCGGCATTCACGGCGCATTGGTGGGGTTCGGGGGGAGGAAATGCGTTCCGGAGATGCTCGTGAATGGCAAATGTTAGCGGGTGATTGTGTTGGCCGACGAAAATGTATTCGTGGATTTACCTTAAGTGAATAGTGTAAGCGATTATTATAAATATCGATTTAAAGCTTTCGTGACTGCAGGGATTCATCTTCTTGGTTCTTTCGGTAAAGTCACGTAGAATGGAAATAATAAAATAATAAAAATAAAACATAATAAAATAATTCTCACGACGTTTCGGCCACAACGCAAGCAGCCGTCCTCAGGTGAAGAACAGGTCTGTCGGAAAAACAGCGTCTGAATGATCAGCAATCAGGCTGTCTTTCCGACAGCCCTGTTCTCTTCACCTGAGGACGGCTGCTTGCGTTGTGGCCGAAACGTCGTGAGAATTATTTTATTATGTTTTATTTTTATTATTTTCCTTCTACGTGACTTTACCGAAAGAACCAAGAAGATGATTATAAATAGTTATAATAATAATAACGCATCTCGTCTTTTTATCTCGTCGCTTCAACTCTCGTAGAGAGATTCGCATAGCAGACCCATAGACTCGCGTAGAGACTCATAAGCTCGCGCAGAGACTCGCTAACAACGAGTTGGGAGTGAACGGGTTCTCCATCTTGGCGAGCGGATGGTCACAGCGCGCTTGCCATTGACCGCGCGCCGTGTAGTCTCCGCGTCAAGTTTGTTGAGTCACGCACGACGGCCGGATACCGGTTGGACCGTCACGCGGTGAGCATCACCTGGCATCAGGGGCGGGTTTGGGGGGAGGGGGGGTGAAAGCTCTTCCCGCCCTCGCCCTCACCCCACCCGCCCCCGACTGTGCGGGACAGCGCGTCGCTCGGAGATGGGATGTGGGGAAGGGAGTCTCGGCAGTAGCTCTGTGATGTTCGGCTCCACGGGGGGAGGAGGGGGCCCTGTAGCGCAGTCGGGCACCGCAGTGGCTAGGAGATGTTGACCACCTCGTCTGGTATGCAGGAGGGTGTGGGTTCAATCCCAACCCTGACACCTGCTGTGTATGTGGAGTTCACGTATCTCTCTCTCTCATCATCATCATCACAGTGGCTAGGAGATGTTCACTCCCTTGTCTGGTATGCAGGAGGGCGTGGGTTCAATCCCAACCCTGACGCCTGCTGTATATGTGGAGTTCACGTATCTCTCATCATCATCACGGTGGCTAGGAGATGTTCACTACCTCACCTGGTGTACAGGAGGGCGGTGGGTTCAATCCCAACCGTGACACCTGCTGTGTATGTAGAGTTCACGTATCTCTCATCATCATCACGGTGGCTAGGAGATGTTAACTACCTCGTCTGGTATGCAGGAGGGCGTGGGTTCAATCCCAACCCTGACACCTGCTGTGTATGTGGAGTTCACGTATCTCTCATCATCATCACGGTGGCTAGGAGATGTTCACTACCTCGTCTGGTATGCAGGAGGGCGTGGGTTCAATCCCAACCCTGACACCTGCTGTGTATGTGGAGTTCACGTATCTCTCTCTCATCATCATCACGGTGGCTAGGAGATGTTCACTACCTTGTCTGGTATGCAGGAGGGCGTGGGTTCAATCCCAACCCTGACACCTGCTGTGTATGTGGAGTTCACGTATCTCTCTCTCATCATCATCACGGTGGCTAGTAGATGTTGACCACCTCGTCTGGTATGCAGGAGGGTGTGGGTTCAATCCCAACCCTGACACCTGCTGTGTATGTAGAGTTCACGTATCTCTCATCATCATCATCACGGTGGCTAGGAGATGTTCACTACCTCGTCTGGTATGCAGGAGGTCGTGGGTTCGATCCCGACCCTGACGATACCTGCTGCTGTATATTTGGTGTCTGCGTCTCTCTCTCCCCCCCGTGGACGTGTGGATTTTTCTCCGGGTCCTCCGGGTTTTCCCTCCACATTTAAGAATAGGCATCGCACGTTTAGAGTATTTGCCTGCTGCTATCAATTTCCACGTGGTGATGATGATGATGATTATGCCACTTCGTCGAGCTATCATTTGTGGTCGCCAGGTCGCTTCTGAAATATTTGTACCGGTCCCGGAACCCCCCATTAGGTCTACTCCGCCTTAAACGGGTGCTAAAACATCATCGATAGAGACACAAAAGCGGGGCGTGCATGCGTGGTCCTTCATAGGTGCTACTGATATTCGCCTTAACAGCACTTGCCCCGGACAGTCTGTTGAAGGCAAAAAAAAAATCTTTCGTTTAGTTACATATGTTTATGTATGTTATCATTCTTTCGCAAAGTACGTAGCCCAAACGTGCTAATCGGACGTGCAGAGAAGGATGACAATCTCAACACAGAAATCCGTTCCAAAGAAATTCGTTTTCAATCTAGATTGATTCATTAAAAGTGCATAGCTCCAGTGAGCTCCGAATACAGGACGGAAGAGCGCTCCAGACGGTCGCAGATGCGCATCTGAAACCGCGCGATGCGGTGACCACCGCTTTTGTTCGATGGCTTGGCCAAAAGCCGCCGCTGCTGCTGCTGCTGCTACGAGGATGACGGACCGGAGTTTGTTTGAGTTGCCGCAGGAAGAGCGAGCGACTTCTGTTGTGCGAAGGTGGACAGCAGGCAGGCAGTCGGTCACCGTCTCCCCTCGCGTTCCTGAGCGTCCGTGGCGTAGCACGCGCATAGTTGGCTTAATGCGATCGGGGGTAGATTAAAGCTTAACCATGAAATATAGGCTACGTCGGCAAAGCGGGGTTTGACATGAAACAATTAGGCTGCGATTACGTCAAGGACATGGATATTGCGTGCGTCCGTGTGTGTGTGTGATCTGGACACGGTCCCATCGGTGAGCTCCTCCGGCAGGCAAGGCTGCGTTGGCTGGGTCATGTAGCTCGCATGCCCAGCCAGCGCATGCCCAAACAGCTTCGATTCGGCTGGATAGAGGGGGCTAAACGGGCGCGGCACGGGCTGGAGAAGAGATGGAATGATGTGGTACGAGAGGATATGGAGCTGAGTGGACTTGCCGATGACTGGTACCAGCGGTGTCAAGATCGGCCTCTGTGGAGGAGGCTCGTGAAGGACGCTACTGGGCAGAGGAGCGATGCTAACAACAATGAGGGCAGCGCCGGGTGGCTGAAACACAGCAAGTTGGCACAGTAGGGGGCACAGGTGGTGCATCGGTCAGTCATCTCCGTCAGTCGACCCGTGGCACTTGGGTCTGTCCCGTGACCTCGATACTCCACATGTCCTTAAAGTGCACATAGCCTGGCACAAGTGCCCTCGTGATGTCACCGCTACTTAGTGGCCAATAGCGGGTTATTGTTGTACGTGTGTGTGAACACACAGTGGGGAGCGGTCGGATAGACACAGATCCCTCGTGTAGTCTAAACAGACTGTTGGGGCAAGTGCTGTTAGTGAGCAGCACCTATGAAGGCCGGTATGGTGCACGAGAGGGGGTGGGTGGCCAGCACCACGCCCAGCCGCCTTTGTCTCCCCAGTGGCGATGTTCACACACCTCACCAGGTACTCATTTGAAGTCGAGTCGACCTAGGGGAGGCCCAGTACCAGTTCAGTTATTCGTTGCTGGTGTTGGTCGCGAGCGGGAATCAAGCCCGTGTTGCCGGGTTCGTAGTGCAGCGCGCTCACCGCTACACCACCGCTCCCCATGACAGTCGGGTACACGCACGGGTACACGCACGGATACATGCGCATATACACACACAGATACACGCACGGGTACACGCACACACACGGTAGATGGCAGCACTTTCCCACCCGCTCCACCATAAGAGAGGAAAGGCTCCGTCACACGACGTTACAAGAGACGTTTAATTCTCAGATGTGGTAAAAAAAAAAAATTGCCGGTTGGCATCGAAACTTCCCATTCATTGTTTGTGCCCCCCCCCTCTCTCTTCCCTCTTCCTCCTGCTCATCGTCGCCAACTTCCCCCCCCCCCTCTCTCCCCTGGCTCCCTCTGCCGCCGCCGCCACCACCACCACCGTCACCACCACCGCCGCCACCGTCACCAACGCCGCCACCACCGCCGCCACCACCACCGCCGCCACCACCACCACTGCCACCACCACCGCCACCACCACCGCCGCCACCACCACCACCGCCGCCACCACCGCCGCCACCACCAACGTCGCCGCCGCCACCACCACTGCCACCACCACCGCCGTCACCACCTCCACCACCGCCACCACCACCGCCGTCACCGCCACCACCACCGTTACCACCACCACCACCGCCGCCCGTCAGTTCGAGCTGGGAGCTGCCGCAGCTGCGAGGCGGCACGTGCGCGTGCGTGAGCGACTCCGACGGCGCGCGGTACCCCTTCTACGGCGCCACCTCGGAGGTGGCGCAGCTGCGCGGACCGGACGCACGCGCCGAGACGCTGCGCCTCTCCATGGCGGATGGCTTTGCCCCCAGCGTCACGTGGCTGGCGCCCGTCTCCGGAGCCGGGGCGGCAGGTCGCGGCGGCGGCGACGCTGGCGCTGCTACGGCGGTGGGGCTGACGCGCGTGAAGCGGGAACAGGACTTCACGACGTGGCTTGTCGCGCTCAACGTCCACACCAAGGAGGTGGAGGTCATCCGCACGGTGAGGGTCAACCCCCCCCCACGCCACCCCCCCCCCCCTGCAGCGTGCGTGCGTTGGCAGCGGGAGGGAGACTTTTGGAAGCTTTTAAATCCTTTATATTAAGTTCACTTGCGCGCTTGCTTACTCAAGAAAAACAGAAATGAATAATAAAATGAAACCGATGCCACGCATATAAAGGATTTATAGTGAAAAACTTTGTTTTTACGGGTTAATTTTTTTAAAATCCTTTATATTAAGTTCACTTGCGCGCTTAGGACCGTGCAAATCTTTCGGTCGTTTTTTAACCCACTTCCCGTGATCCAATCGAGCTGACATTTTCCACACAGACTCGTTGTGCGTGACAATTAATGTTCGTGCAAATTTTTTTCCTAAATTTTCCACTTTTTAGGACAAAAATATTATATTTAATTACCAATTGCTTAATGGTGCAATGCAATCATCTGACCCATAGGTGGCAGCCATCTCAAGCCAGAGGACGAGAGGACTCTAGCCGCCACGCATATAAAGGATTTATAGTGAAAAACTTTGTTTTTACGGGTAAATTTTTTGTTTGCTGGAATCGATCGTCGGTTATTCGGGGAAGGGCACGCCGGATTTTCAAACATCGCTACTTCATCATTATTTAACATGGCTTATTTTTGCAACATTCTTGCATAGCGTTGTGTTTTTTTAGGTGTTGTGTGTGTGTTTTTTTTGCAGCGTTTTAAATTAGTTTACTGTGTGAAATTGGCATAAATAAACGTACAAATAGACAAACGAAACAGATCCTGTTTAAAGTGATTGTATTTACGCGACCATACTTACCACTCCAAACTCGAAGACTCTGCATGGGTTGATGTACCTACGCCGTTGTTTCAACAACTCGTGTTTAACGATTGCCAGGCTGGTTTTACAGCCTTTGGAGCGGTTTTTGCCGGTTTTGCCGGATCGCCCCGGGAGCGCCGGATAATGTTGGAAAGCCGGATAACACTGGTCAACACACTTTTTCTGGCATAAGGTAATTCCAACGGTTTTAAGGTAGTTTTGGGGTGCTGATTCCACCAAATCTGGCATCAGTTTTTGTCTATCACATCAGGTTTTTCAAATATTGCATTTTCAATAAAAAATGCGGAAGAAAAATATTAAATAAATGTGGATATCTACATAAAATGATATTATAAACACACTAAAATACAGCACCATATTTTAACACTAAAGCAGTCACTGACTCGCAACAACTTGCAATCATAAGTGACAGAGTTAATTTTGGGTAAAATCAATGAAAATGGGGTATGCCGATAGCATATAAAAATGAGCAAATCTGAGATCAGATTTGGAATCAGCACCCTGACATTAGTCTAAAACAGCTGCAAAAGTCCAGGCCAGAAAAAAAGTTTTTTTTTGTTGACCAGTGTAATTGATGATCGAATGTATTTTTCGATTTAAAGCTTTCGTGACTGCAGGGATTCATCTTCTTGGTTCTTTCGCTAAAGTCACGTAGAATGGAAATAATAAAATAATAAAAATAAACCAATTAAATCATTTCGATTTCAAGCTTTCGTGACTGCAGGGATTCATCTTCTTGGTTCTTTCGCTAAAGTCACGTAGAATGGAAATAATAAAATGATAAAAATAAACCTATTAAATAATTTGGATTTAAAGCTTTCGTGACTGCAGGGATTCATCTTCTTGGTTCTTTCGGTAAAGTCACGTAGAATGGAAATAATAAAATAATAAAAATAAAACAATATTTAATAATGTTTTATTTTTATTATTTCCATTCTACGTGACTTTAATAAAAATAAAACATAATAAAAAATGTTTTATTTTTATTATTTTATTATTTCCATTCTACGTGACTTTACCGAAAGAACCAAGAAGATGAATCCCTGCAGTCACGAAAGCTTTAAATCCAAATTATTTAATAGGTTTATTTTTATTATTTTATTATTTCCATTCTACGTGACTTTACCGAAAGAACCAAGAAGACGACTGTATTTTGTTTGACCAGGCAAAGGCCCGCTGAGCCATGTAGGTCTTTTTCAGCAGCGACCTGGCTATCGCGAATGATAGCTCAACGGGAAGTGAATTATCGTAGTGTGCAAATTCATAGCAGCAGCCAAATACTCTGAACGCACGTTGATTCTAAATGTGGCGGGAAAAACCGGAGGGTCTGGAGAAAAATCCACGCGACCACGGGGAAAGCGAGAGAGAGACCTCCTGCGTGCAAGGCGAGGTAGTTAACATCTCCTAGCCACCGTGATGATGATGAGAGAGAGAGAGACATGCAGAATCCAAATATACATCAGGCGTGAGGTACGGCATCGAGCCCACGCCCTCCTGCATAACAGACGAGGTAGTGAACATCTCCTAGCCACCGTGATGATGATGAGAGAGAGAGATACGTGAACTCCACATACACAGCAGGCGTCAGGGTCGGGATCGAACCCACGGTCTCCTGCATACCAGACGAGGTAGTTAACATCTCACCACCGTGACTTCGCAACGCTGGTGTGTTCATCTTCTTGGTTCTTTCGGTAAAGTCACGTAGAAGGGAAATAATAAAAATAAAACGTAATAAAATAATTCTCACGACGTTTCGGCCACAACGCAAGCAGCCGTCCTCAGGTGGAGAACAGGTCTGTCGAGAAGACAGCGTCTGAATGACACGCCCCAGGCTTGGAGCGACTATTTAAGCTGGGTTGGAGGGGGAAGAGCGCCTTGACAAAATAATTTGCATATCAAGAGGAATTTAGCATATTAATGACAACAGCAGAGGTTAGTTTAAATGCGATTGGTATTACCTTAGAGTCGCGGCATCTCTTCAGAAAGGTGAGAGACTCCATTAGCTGAGCCTTCTCATCCCGGAGTTTGTTGAAAGATCTTAAAGTTTTGTGGAATCTGCGACTAAGGTAATACCAATCACATTTACACCAACCTCTGCTGCTGTCATAAATATGCTAAATTCTTCTTGATATGCAAATTCTTTTGTCAAGGCGCTCTTCCCCCTCCAACCCAGCTTAAATAGTCGCTCCAAGCCTGGGGCGTGTCATTCAGACGCTGTCTTCTCGACAGACCTGTTCTCCACCTGAGGACGGCTGCGTGCGTTGTGGCCGAAACGTCGTGAGAATTATTTTATTATGTTTTATTTTTATTATTTTATTACTTCCCTTCTATGTGACTTTACCGAAAGAACCAAGAAGATGAATCCCTCCATAATATTTATTTTTATTATTTTAATACTTCCCTTCTACGTGATGACTTTACCAAAAGAACCAAGAAGATGAATCCCTGCATAATATTTATTTTTATTATTTTATTATTTCCCTTCTACGTGACTTTACCGAAAGAACCAAGAAGATGAATCCCTGCAGTCACGAAAGAAACTTTAAATCGAAATTCATCGCTGCGTGTTCGCTGCGTCCTCCCCCACGGCACGCAGGTGAAGTGGGGCGTCCGGGTGGACATCGTGGTGGACACGGGCAGGCCGCTGGGTCAGCGGGCGACTCTGCTGGGCGATGTCCACCAGGCGCGCCCTGCCGTGGTGTTCACCCGTGAACCCGTGCCCCTCTCGGCACTGAACCCGCCCTCCGCCAACGACTCGCAGGTGCCTGCCGCACATCCACCACACTACCGCCACACTACCGCCACACTACCGCCACACTACCGCCACACTACCGCCACACTACCGCCACACTACCGCCACACTACCGCCATACTACCGCCACACTACCACCACACTACCGCCACAACACCACACTACCAACAACAACAACCACTGCCATTCGCCACTAAGTGGCGGTGACGTCACCACGACGCTTGTGCCAGGCCATGTGCACCTTGAGGCCACGTGAAGTGTCGAACGTCCGCTGGCAGGAGGTCACGGGGCAGACCCAGCAGGTGCCACGGGTCGACTGACCGAGATGACCGAGATGACTGGCTACCACCACACTACTAACACACACACACCCACCACACTGCCCACCACACTACCACCACACAAACACACCCACCACACTGCCACCAAGAACCACACACCCACCCACCACACCACCACCACCACACTGCCATCACCATGAACCACACACACCCACCACCACACTGCCATCACCATGAGCCACACACACACACCCACCACCACACCACCACACTGCCATCACCACGAACCACACACACACCCACCACCACACCACCACCACACTGCCATCACCATGAACCACACACACACACACCCACCACCACACCACCACCACACTGCCATCACCATGAACCACACACACACACCCACCACCACCACGAACCGCACACATCCACCCACCACATATCTTTCTCTCCATCTCTCTCTCTCTCTCTCCCTCCTCGCTAGGAGTTTCTGTGGCGCCCAGCCTCCGGCAGCCCCATTATTCTCATCCCCGCGCGCAAGCAGCACCAGCTCGGCGACGGCACCGGCGCTCAGCCGGCACAGGCGGCAGCGCTTCACCGCAACGGCACGGGCGACGCGCCCGCAAGCCAGCAGCAATCGGGCTACGCCATGTAGTCTCGCCCTGCCGGGGGGGGGGGGGGGGGTCAAAAATTGCCGGCTCTCACCGGAGAAGGGGGGGCAGAGACTGCGGCCGGGCCGGAGACGATGACGACGCCGCCGCCGCCGCTGAGCGGCGATGGACGTGTGGAAAACGTTGTGCCGGCAACGCTGAAGGCCTGGGTTCGAGCCCTGGGTCGTCTGGGTGTTCTCTGTACTGGGGGATTACAATGGACATTTGGAAGATGCTGAGCTGGCAACGCTGAAGGCCTGGGTTCGAGCCCTGGGTCGTCTGGGTGTTCTCTGTACTGGGGGATTACAATGGACATTTGGAAGATGCTGAGCTGGCAACGCTGAAGGCCTGGGTTCGAGCCCTGGGTCGTCTGGGTGTTCTGTGTACGGGGGTTCACGATGGACGTGTCAGAGACTGAACCAGCTACGTTCAGGTTCTGGGTGTCTTGGGGGGGGGGGGGGGGGAGTGATGTTGAGGAAGGGGGGGGGGGGCAGTTCACAATGGCTGTGTTTAAAGCAACGCCTGAGCCAGCAATCTCTAAAACACTTTGGTTTGACTCTTGGTTGTTTTGTAGGAGGTGGGGGGGGGGGGGGGGGGGGGCTTCGCGATGGCCATCTACGAGAAGTGGATGAGCCTGCAGCTTTAGAAAGCCTAGGTTCAAGTTCCGTGCAATGGATGAGTCTGTTACTAGACAGGTTTCATCGTGGCCATGTCAGGGAACTGAGCCGACCAAGCCCAGCGAACGACGTCCGGGTTCGATTCCCGCATCTGGGTTCGATCCCCGCATCTGGGTTCGATCCCCGCATCTGGGTTCGATTCCCGCATCTGGGTTCGATCCCCGCATCTGGGTTCGATCCCCGCATCTGGGTTCGATTCCCGCATCTGGGTTCGATTCCCGCATCTGGGTTCGATCCCCGCATCTGGGTTCGATCCCCGCATCTGGGTTCGATTCCCGCATCTGGGTTCGATTCCCGCATCTGGGTTCGATTCCCGCATCTGGGTTCGATCCCCGCATCTGGGTGCCTCTCAGGGAGGGAAGGGGGGGGGGGGGGTCACTATGGCCAGCTGGAAGCGATGACTGAGCCGTTAATGTGAGCAACCTGGGTTCAATGCCCGGGTCGTAATCTCGTGTGTTCAAGTGTTACTGTGACTGTTACGCAACTTTGATGGGTTAAAAAAAAAAACACTCCTATAATTTGAAGTGATAAAGCGGGTGGCCGAGAGGTTTTGACGACACGGAGCTGATGGGCACCGCTGGGTTCCTATCCGGGTCACGGTTCCAACCACAGAGAGGACACCGGGGTCTCTTAGACTCGCACAGAGATCCACACTCGCACACAGACCTGTAGGCTTCCAGACTTCCAGACTCGCACAGAGACCCACAGACTCGCACAGAGACCCACAGACTCGCACAGAGACCCACAGACTCGCACAGAGACCCACACTCACGCACAGAGACCCACAGACTCGCACAGAGACCCACAGACTCGCACAGAGACCCACAGACTCGCACAGAGACCCACAGACTCGCACAGAGACCCACAGACTCGCACAGAGACCCACAGACTCGCACAGAGACCCACAGACTCGCACAGAGACCCACACTCGCACAGAGACCCACAGACTCGCACAGAGACCCACACTCGCACAGAGACCCACAGACTCGCACAGAGACCCACAGACTCGCACAGAGACCCACACTCGCACACAGACCTATAGACTTCCAGACCCGCAGACTCGCACAGAGACCCACACTCACGCACAGAGACCCACAGACTCGCACAGAGACCCACAGACTCGCACAGAGACCCACAGACTCGCACAGAGATCCACACTCTCCACACGGACCTATAGACTTCCAGACCCACAGACTCGCACAGAGACCCACACTCGCACACGGACCTATAGACTTCCAGATTCGCAGACTCGCACAGAGACCCACACTCGCACACTGACCTATAGACTTCCAGATTCGCAGACTCGCACAGAGACCCACACACTCGCACAGAGACCCACAGACTCGCACAGAGACCCACAGACTCGCACAGAGACCCACACTCACGCACGGAAACCCACAGAGACCCACAGACTCGCACAGAGACCCACAGACTCGCTTAGATTGAGCTGCCATTAAACCGAGTTCAAGTGTAGCAGCTTTATATTCTCAACCTTGGCGACTACCTTATATGGGTGGCCGTCATTTCTGACCGCCAGGTCGCTTGAGAAAAAGATCTGCATAGTTCAGTGAGCCTTACCTGGTTAAAAAAAAATAAACATTTAGTTCAGGTGGGCTCAGCCATAACTACCCTGGGGGAGTGACCGTGCCACCTCTAGGTTGGCTCAGCCATAACTACCCTGGGGGAGTGACCGTGCCACACCTCTAGGTTGGCTCAGCCATAACTACCCTGGGGCAGTGACCGGGTCACCTCTAGGTTGGTTCCGAGTCTCGCGCTGTGGGAAGACTAAATGTTCGCGGATTGGGGAGTGGTGGGGGGGAGGGGGGGTTGTATTGGGATGGGTGGTGGAAGAGTAGACCAAGCACTACGCTTGGAAGAGGGGGGGGGGCTACTTACCGTGCCCCCCCCCCTCTTTGCTAAGCGAGCAGTTGCAGGGGTTGCACCTTTACCTGTGGAACGGCGGTGCTCAATCGCTGTGGGTGCGTGCGCTGTATTAGAATGGAGTAAAATATAGCGAGAGATGTGGCTACCGACTCTACGCCCAGCGGGTTCTGTTTGGTTTCTTGTGGGTCACTTCTTGGGTCGACGATGGTGTGGGCGGGCATAGGTGGCTGCAACGTGGTGCTGGCCACACACCCCCTCGTGTGTGTGTGGTGCTGGTTACCCACCCTCGTGTGTGTGTGTGGTGTCACTCACCCACCCCCTCGTGTGAGTGTGTGTGGTGTCACTCACCCACCCCCTCCTGTGTGTGTGGTGTCACTCACCCACCCCCTCGTGTGTGTGTGTGGTGTCACTCACCCACCCCCTCGTGTGAGTGTGTGTGTGTGGTGTTGCTCACCCACCCCCTCCTGTGTGTGTGGTGTCACTCACCCACCCCCTCGTGTGTGTGTGTGGTGTCACTCACCCACCCCCTCGTGAGTGTGTGTGGTGTCACTCACCCACCCCCTCGTGAGTGTGTGTGTGGTGTCACTCACCCACCCCCTCGTGTGAGTGTGTGTGTGTGGTGTTGCTCACCCACCCCCTCCTGTGTGTGTGGTGTCACTCACCCACCCCCTCGTGTGTGTGTGTGGTGTCACTCACCCACCCCCTCGTGAGTGTGTGTGTGGTGTCACTCACCCACCCCCTCGTGTGAGTGTGTGTGTGGTGTCACTCACCCACCCCCTCGTGTGAGTGTGTGTGTGTGGTGTTGCTCACCCACCCCCTCCTGTGTGTGTGGTGTCACTCACCCACCCCCTCGTGTGTGTGTGTGGTGTCACTCACCCACCCCCTCGTGTGTGTGTGTGGTGTCACTCACCCACCCCCTCGTGAGTGTGTGTGTGGTGTCACTCACCCACCCCCTCGTGTGAGTGTGTGTGTGTGGTGTTGCTCACCCACCCCCTCCTGTGTGTGTGGTGTCACTCACCCACCCCCTCGTGTGTGTGTGTGGTGTCACTCACCCACCCCCTCGTGAGTGTGTGTGGTGTCACTCACCCACCCCCTCGTGTGTGTGTGTGGTGTCACTCACCCACCCCCTCGTGTGAGTGTGTGTGTGTGGTGTTGCTCACCCACCCCCTCCTGTGTGTGTGGTGTCACTCACCCACCCCCTCGTGTGTGTGTGTGGTGTCACTCACCCACCCCCTCGTGAGTGTGTGTGTGGTGTCACTCACCCACCCCCTCGTGTGAGTGTGTGTGTGTGGTGTTGCTCACCCACCCCCTCCTGTGTGTGTGGTGTCACTCACCCACCCCCTCGTGTGTGTGTGTGGTGTCACTCACCCACCCCCTCGTGAGTGTGTGTGGTGTCACTCACCCACCCCCTCGTGAGTGTGTGTGTGGTGTCACTCACCCACCCCCTCGTGAGTGTGTGTGTGGTGTCACTCACCCACCCCCTCGTGTGAGTGTGTGTGTGTGGTGTTGCTCACCCACCCCCTCCTGTGTGTGTGGTGTCACTCACCCACCCCCTCGTGTGTGTGTGTGGTGTCGCTCACCCACCCCCTCCTGTGTGTGTGTGAGTGTGGTGTTGCTCAACCACCCCCTCCTGTGTGTGTGTGTGGTGATGCTCACCCACCCCCTCCTGTGTGTGTGTGTGGTGTGGCTCACCCACCCCCTCTGTGTGTGTGGTGTGGCTCACCCACCCCCTCTGTGTGTGTGTGTGGTGTGGCTCACCCACCCCCTCCTGTGTGTGTGTGTGGTGTGGCTCACCCACCCCCTCCTGTGTGTGTGTGTGGTGTGGCTCACCCACCCCCTCTGTGTGTGTGGTGTGGCTCACCCACCCCCTCTGTGTGTGTGTGTGGTGTGGCTCACCCACCCCCTCCTGTGTGTGTGTGTGGTGTGGCTCACCCACCCCCTCCTGTGTGTGTGTGTGGTGTGGCTCACCCACCCCCTCTGTGTGTGTGGTGTGGCTCACCCACCCCCTCTGTGTGTGTGTGTGGTGTGGCTCACCCACCCCCTCCTGTGTGTGTGTGTGTGGTGTGGCTCACCCACCCCCTCTGTGTGTGTGGTGTTGCTCACCCACCCCCTCGTGTGTGTGTGTGGTGTGGCTCACCCACCCCCTCGTGTGTGTGTGTGGTGTGGCTCACCCACCCCCTCGTGTGTGTGTGGTGTGGCTCACCCACCCCCTCGTGTGTGTGTGTGGTGTGGCTCACCCACCCCCTCGTGTGTGTGTGGTGTGGCTCACCCACCCCCTCGTGTGTGTGTGTGTGGTGTTGCTCACCCACCCCCTCCTGTGTGTGTGTGTGGTGTGGCTCACCCACCCCCTCCTGTGTGTGTGTGTGTGGTGTGGCTCACCCACCCCCTCCTGTGTGTGTGTGGTGTGGCTCACCCACCCCCTCGTGTGTGTGTGTGTGGTGTGGCTCACCCACCCCCTCCTGTGTGTGTGTGTGGTGTGGCTCACCCACCCCCTCCTGTGTGTGTGTGTGGTGTGGCTCACCCACCCCCTCCTGTGTGTGTGTGGTGTGGCTCACCCACCCCCTCCTGTGTGTGTGTGGTGTGGCTCACCCACCCCCTCGTGTGTGTGTGTGTGGTGTGGCTCACCCACCCCCTCCTGTGTGTGTGTGTGGTGTGGCTCACCCACCCCCTCCTGTGTGTGTGTGGTGTGGCTCACCCACCCCCTCCTGTGTGTGTGTGGTGTGGCTCACCCACCCCCTCGTGTGTGTGTGTGTGGTGTGGCTCACCCACCCCCTCCTGTGTGTGTGTGTGTGGTGTCGCTCACCCACCCCCTCCTGTGTGTGTGGGTGGTGTCGCTCACCCACCCCCTGTGTGTGTGTGTGTGGTGTTGCTCACCCACCCCCTCGTGTGTGTGTGTGTGGTGTTGCTCACCCACCCCCTCCTGTGTGTGTGGGTGGTGTGGCTCACCCACCCCCTCCTGTCTGTGTGTGTGTGTGGTGCGGGCCACCCACCCACCCTGGCATGTCCCAGTTCCGGCCTTCCATCGGTGCTTGCCTAACACCACTTGATCCAACAGTCTGTTACGTCTACAGAAGGATCTTTTATATGGACGTGTGTACGCGTGTGTGCGCATGACATTGACAACGGCAACAAGATTCATGTTTTTATTATTAATTTGCAACCTAGAATTGAAAATACAACAACCTCTGAAAGCAGCCTCTAGCGTGGCTGTTGGTGGAGCCCGCCCCCTCCCCGCCCCCTTGTAGGGATTTCACAGACAGCCCCACGCCCCTCCCCAAACATCCTTCGCTCGGCTCCGCGAGCAAAACGTCGGACACCGTGCGCCGAAACGGAAGGCGCGAGAGCGTAGAAACGAACGCAGGGAGGATGGGCGGCGGACTGTCTTGCCGTTCCATCCCTAGGCGTCGCCGCTGGACTGGGTCAGCATCTTCTCGAAGATCCGCATCGCCTCGGTGATCTTCTGCAGCTCCGCCTGCAGCTGGTTGAGCTGCGAGAGAGTGAGAGAGCGAGAGAGCGCGAGAGAGAGCGTGAGCGAGAGAGAGAGTGAGTGAGTGAGTGAGAGAGTGTGAGAGCGTGAGAGAGAGAGAGAGTGAGTGAGTGAGTGAGAGAGTGAGTGAGTGAGAGTGTGAGAGCGAGAGAGTGAGAGCGTGAGAGCGTGAGAGAGTGAGTGAGTGAGTGAGAGTGTGAGAGCGAGTGAGTGCGAGAGAGAGAGAGTGCGAGAGAGAGCGAGAGTGAGTGCGAGAGAGAGCGAGAGTGAGTGCGAGAGAGAGAGAGAGAGCGAGAGACCAAGATCCACAGCCGTGTAGCCCCATTAACAGAGCGCAGCGGGGCAGCAACTACAGAAGGTCGCCACGACTGGGTGGGTGGGTGGTCAGCACCACGCCCGACCGCCTTTGTCTCCCCAGAAGCGTGGTTTTACTACAGCAGAGGTCACCAACCTTGTTGGCACCAGGGACCGGTTTTGTGGAAGACAATTTTGCCACGGACCGGGTGGGTGGGGGGGGTCATCATTGGGTCATTCCCCCTTTTCAAAGAAGCTCTCTGGCGACGTTTGTTTTTTACTCATTGTGGCTACTAGGGGTTAGAGCTCGTGGCAGAGGTCGCAACCGGGTACCCGATACCCGTACCCTACCCGATACCCGGCTACCCGTACCCGGCCAGGTACGGGTAGCCGTTTGCGACCCTGGTGCGGCCGGGTACGGGTAGGCCGTGAGTCACTGGTGAGTCACCGTTTGTCACTCATTTCCCAACGTCTTGTCTCTTCTCACAATTCAAGTTCCTAGAATCAACCCACCCGCGCCCGCAACACGGCTTCATCCCAGAGGTCGCAATCAGGTACCCGATACCCGGCCGGGTACGGGTAGCCGGGTATCGGGTAGGGTACGGGTAGGATACCCAATTGCTACCCTGGTGCGGCCGGGTAAGGAATCAAAACCCGTTCGCGACCTCTGCCCCAGGTTAAGACCCGCTGACGTAGAACATTAACAACAACACAAAAAAATTAACCCGTAAAAACAAAGTTTTTCACTATAAATCCTTTATATGCGTGGCGGCTAGAGTCCTCTCGTCCTCTGGCTTGAGATGGCTGCCACCTATGGGTCAGATGATTGTCTGCCACCATTAAGCAATTGGTAATTAAACATTTTTCCCTAAACAGTGTAAAATTTTGGAACACGAAAATTAATTGTCACGCACAACGAGTCTGTGTGGAAAATGTCAGCTCGATTGGATCACGGGAAGTGGGTTAAAAAACGACCGAAAGATTTGCACGGTCGTAAGCGCGCAAGCAAGCACGCAAGCGAGCGAACTTAATATAAAGGATTTTAAAAACCCACTGATCCATGAAACTCTTTACCTTCTCCGTGTCGGCGCTCTGTACGCTCTGGGGGACCCGCTCCGCGTACTCCGCAGCGCTCCGTCTCTCCCCGAGACGTTCCGCGGAGCGCTCCACCTCCCCGTGTCGCCGCCGCAGCTTGGCCAGCTCCTTACCGGCGTCGATGAGACCCTGGCGCGGCGCGGGAGAGACGAGGGGGGGGGGGGGTGGGAGTTGCGTGTCGGGCTGTGTCGCGTGTCGGCTGCGATGGGTAACGCAGTCGTTGAGAGAGAACAGAGTTGGGGGGCGGGGGGGGGGCGGGCGCTCCCCTGGTGGTCTACGTCATTCGACGTCGGAGAACAAGACGGTTTCTTCGCTCGGGAGAGATTCGGAAGGGCACCTGTGTGCGTGTGTGTGCGTTGTCGTGAGGAGCGGTGGTGCAGCGGTTAGCGCGCTCGCTCTGCTGACCTACGAACTCCGGCAACGAGCGAGATTCCCGCGTTTCGCAGCCACCAACATCGGTGACGAATTCTCTGAACCAAATCCTGGGCCTCGCCTAGGTCGGCTCAGCCTTAAATGAGGTGGACGTGGAGCTGAGTGGACTTGCCGATGACTGGTACCAGCGGTGTCAAGATCGGCCTCAGTGGAGGAGGCTCGTGAAGGACGCTACTGGGCAGTTGGAGGCAGTCGCCCTCCAGCAACAACGGACGGCGGAGGAGCGACGCTCACAACAACCAGCGGAGCGCCGGGCGGCTAAAACACAGCGGGGGGCACAGGTGGTGCATCTTGCCAGCCACCTCGGTGAACCCATTGGGCCTGTCCCGTGACCTCCTGCACCTAGCCTGGTACATCGGTCAATTCTTAGCACTTGGGTGCGTCCCGTGATCTCCCACGACCTCCCACCAGCCGGGCGTCCCTTTGACGCTTACGCGCGACGCCATCGGGGTGCACCCAGCCTGGCGCAGGAGCCGCCCCGCCACCGTCTCCACGCTCGCTCTCGCTCTCTCGCTGTCTCTCTCGCTCACTCTCGCTCGCTCACTCACTCGCACTCTCTCGCTCACTCTCTCTCGCTGTCTCTCTCGCTCACTCTCGCTCACTCTCGCTCTGTCTCTCTCGCCACTGACCGTGAGCTGCATGTGGACGGTGCAGCGGTCGTTGACCACGGCGACGGCGCACCCGGCGAGGGTGAGCGCGTGGGCGGCGTCAGCGAGCGACACGGAGAGCGAGGAGGAGAGCGTGCGCACGTGAGGCAGCAGCGGCTCGAGCAAGGCGCCCGCCTGCGGGTCGCTGCACACCACGAACACTGCACACGCGCACACGCACACACGCACACACACGCGCACACACACGCACGCACACGCGCACACACGCGCACACACACGCGCACACATGCGCACGCACACACGCACGCACACGCGCACGCACACGCACACGCGCACGCACACACGCACACACGCACACACACGCACGCACACGCGCACACACGCGCACACACACGCACACACACGCGCACACACACGCGCGCACACACACGCACACACGCGCACACGCACACACGCGCACACGCGCACACACACGCGTGGTGGTGAGTGAGTGGTGGGTGAGAGAGTAGTGGTGGTGGTGAGAGATTAGTGGTTGGTGAGTGGTGGGTGAGAGAGTAGTGGTGGTGGTGGTGAGTGGTAGTGGGTGGTATAGTGAGTGGGTGGTATAGTGAGTGGTGGTGGTGAGTGTGGTGGTGGTGTTGGGTGGTGGTGAGTGAGTGGTGATGAGTGAGTGGTGGTGGTGGTGAATGGTGGTGAGTGGTGGTGAGTGAGAGTGGTGGTGAGTGAGAATGGGGGTGAGTGAGTGGTGGTGAGAGAGTAGTGGTGAGTGAGTGTTGGTGAGTAGTGGTGGTGGTGAGTGAGTGGTGGTGAGAGAGTGGTGGTGAGTGAGTGTTGGTGAGTAGTGGTGGTGGTGAGTGAGTGAGTGAGTGGTCCATAATAAACGTTTTTAAACTGAGTGAGTGGTGTTGGTGAGTGTGGTGGTGGTGAGTGTGGTGGTGAGTGAGTGGTGGTGGTGAGTGAGTGGTGGTGAGAGTGAGTGGTGGTGGTGAGTGGTGGTGGTGGTGAGTGGTGGTGAGTGATGGTGGTGAGTGAGCAGTGGTTAGTGGTGAGTGAGTGGTGAGTGTGGTGGTGAGAGAGTGGTGGTGAGTGGTGGTGGTGAGTGAGTGGTGGTGGGTGAGTGAGTAGTGGTGGTGGTGGTGAGAGAGTAGTGGTGGTGAGTGGTGGTGGGTGAGTGAGCGGTGGTGAGTGGTGGTGAGTGAGTGGTGGTAGTGAGTGGTGGTGGTGAGAGAGTAGTGGTGAGTGAGTGAGTGAGTGGTGGTGGGTGAGTGAGTTGGTGGTAGTGAGAGAGTAGTGGTGAGTGAGTGGTGGTGGTGTTGAGTGAGTAGTGGTGGTGGTGAGTAGTGGTGAGTGGTGAGTGAGTGGTGGTGGTGAGTGAGTGGTGGTGGTGGTGGTGGTGAGTGAATGGAGGTGGTGGTGGTGAGTGAGTGTTGGTGAGTAGTGGTGGTGGTGAGTGAGTGAGTGGTCCATAATCAACGTTTTTAAACTGATTGAGTGGTGGTGGTCAGTGTGGTGGTGGTCAGTGGGTGGTGGTGAGTGAGTGGTGGTGGTGAGTGAGTAGCGGTGAGTGGTGGTGGTGGTGAGTGGTGGTGGTGAGTGAGTGAGTGGTGGTGAGTGGTGGTGGTGGTGAGTGAGTGAGTGGTGGTGGTGGTGAGTGGTGGTGGTGAGTGAGTGAGTGGTGGTGAGTGGTGGTGAGTGGTGGTGGTGGTGAGTGGTGGTGAGTGAGTAGTGGTGGTGAGTGGTGGTGGGTGAGTGAGTAGTGGTGAGTGGTGGTGGTGGTGGTGAGTGGTGGTGGTGGTGAGTGGTGGTGAGTGAGTAGTGGTGGTGAGTGAGTAGTGGGTGGTGAGTGGTGGTGAGTGGTGGTGGGTGAGTGAGTAGTGGTGAGTGGTGGTGGTGAGTGGTGGTGAGTAGTGGTGGTGGTGAGAGTAGTGGTGAGTGAGTGGTGGTGAGTGAGTGGGTGGTGAGTGGTAGTGGTGAGTGAGTGGTGGTGAGTGAGTGGTGGTGAGTGGTAGTGGTGAGTGAGTGGTGGTGAGTGAGTGGTGGTGGTGTTGAGTGAGTGGTGGTGGTGGTGTTGAGTGAGTGGTGGTGGTGGTGAGTGAATGGAGGTGGTGGTGTTGAGTGAGTGGTGGTGGTGGTGAGTGAATGGAGGTGGTGGTGAGTGAGTGGTGAGAGAGTGGTGGTGAGTGAGTGTTGGTGAGTAGTGGTGGTGGTGAGTGAGTGAGTGGTCCATAATCAACGTTTTTAAACTGAGTGAGTGGTGGTGGTCAGTGTGGTGGTGGTCAGTGGGTGGTGGTGAGTGAGTGGTGGTGGTGAGTGAGTAGCGGTGAGTGGTGGTGGTGGTGAGTGGTGGTGGTGAGTGAGTGAGTGGTGGTGAGTGGTGGTGGTGGTGAGTGAGTGAGTGGTGGTGGTGGTGAGTGGTGGTGGTGAGTGAGTGAGTGGTGGTGAGTGGTGGTGAGTGGTGGTGGTGGTGAGTGGTGGTGAGTGAGTAGTGGTGGTGAGTGGTGGTGGGTGAGTGAGTAGTGGTGAGTGGTGGTGGTGGTGGTGAGTGGTGGTGGTGGTGAGTGGTGGTGAGTGAGTAGTGGTGGTGAGTGAGTAGTGGTGGTGAGTGGTGGTGAGTGGTGGTGGGTGAGTGAGTAGTGGTGAGTGGTGGTGGTGAGTGGTGGTGAGTAGTGGTGGTGGTGAGAGTAGTGGTGAGTGAGTGGTGGTGAGTGAGTGGTGGTGAGTGGTAGTGGTGAGTGAGTGGTGGTGAGTGAGTGGTGGTGAGTGGTAGTGGTGAGTGAGTGGTGGTGAGTGAGTGGTGGTGGTGTTGAGTGAGTGGTGGTGGTGGTGTTGAGTGAGTGGTGTGGTGGTGAGTGAATGGAGGTGGTGGTGTTGAGTGAGTGGTGGTGGTGGTGAGTGAATGGAGGTGGTGGTGAGTGAGTGGTGAGAGAGTGGTGGTGAGTGAGTGTTGGTGAGTAGTGGTGGTGGTGAGTGAGTGAGTGGTCCATAATCAACGTTTTTAAACTGAGTGAGTGGTGGTGGAGAGTGGGTGGTGGTGGTGAGTGGTGGTGAGTGAGTGGTGGTGGTGAGTGGTGGTGAGTGGGTGGTGGTGGTGAGTGAGTGGTGGTGGTGAGTGAGTGGTGGTGGTGAGTGGTGGTGAGTGAGTGGTGGTGGTGAGTGAGTGGTGGTGAGAGTAGTGGTGAGTGAGTGGTGGTGGGTGAGTGTGGTGGTGAGAGAGTAGTGGTGAGTGAGTGAGCAGTGGTGAGTGAGTGGTGGTGAGTGGTGGTGAGTAGTGGTGGTGGTGAGTGAGTGGTGAGTGAGTGGTGGTGAGTGAGTGGTGGTGAGTGATGGTGAGTGAGTGAGTAGTGGTTAGTGGTGAGTGAGTAGTGGTGGTGAGTGAGTAGTGGTGGTGAGTGAGTGGTGGTGGTGAGTGAGTAGTGGTGGTGAGTGAGTAGTGGTGGTGAGTGAGTAGTGGTGGTGAGTGAGTAGTGTGGTGAGTGAGTGGTGGTGGTGAGTGAGTGGTGGTGGTGAGTGAGTGGTGGTGGTGAGTGAGTGGTGGTGAGTGAGTAGTGGTGGTGAGTGGGTGGTGGTGAGTGAGTGGTGGTGAGTGAGTGGTGGTGGTGAGTAGTGGTGGTGAGTGAGTGGTGGTGAGTGAGTAGTGGTGGTGAGTGGGTGGTGGTGAGTGAGTGGTGTTGAGTGAGTGGTGGTGGTGTTGAGTGAGTGGTGGTGGTGAATGGGTGGTGGTGAGTGAATGGAGGTGGTGGTGGGTGAGTGGTGGTGGTGTTGAGTGAGTGGTGGTGGTGAATGGGTGGTGGTGAGTGAATGGAGGTGGTGGTGGGTGAGTGAGTGTGGTGGGTGGGGGTGAGTGAGTGTGGTGGTGGTGAGTGAGTGGTGGTGGTGGTGAGTGAGTGGTGAGTGAGTGATGGTGAGTGAGTGGTGAGTGGGTTACGTGGAGCCTTGGTCTTGGTGAGGCTGTAGTCGGCACGCAGCGAGCGCGCCGTGCGCACCACGCTCAGCGCAAACTCAACACGCACCTCCACATCCACGTCGCGGAACGAGAACTACACACACACAGACACGCACACAGACACACAGACACACACAGACACACAGACACACACAGACACACAGACACACGCACACAGACACACACACAGACACACGCACACACAGACACACGCACACACAGACACACACGCACACAGACACACGCACACAGACACACACACGCACACACACAGACACACACACAGACACACACGCACACAGACACACGCAGACACAGACACACACGCACACACAGACACACACGCACACAGACACACACACAGACACACACACACGTGTGTAGGTACACACACAAACTACATTCTCCCCCACACTACCCCCCCTCTCCCCACTAACCCCCCCACTCTCCCAACGAACCCCTCCCCCACTAACCCCCCCCACTCTCCCCACTAACCCCCCCTTCTCCCCCCACTAACCCACTCCACTCTCCCCACTAACCCCCTCCACTCTCCCCCCACTGAACCTCTCCCCACTAACCCCCCCCCACTACTCTCCCCACTAACTCCCCCTCTCCCCCCCCACTAACCTCTCCCCACTAACCCCCCCACTAACCCCCCCCCACTCTCCCCACTAACCCCCCCCTTCTCCCCCCACTAACCCACTCCACTCTCCCCACTAACCCCCTCCACTCTCCCCCCACTAACCTCTCCCCACTAACCCCCCCCCACTAACCCCCCCACCACTCTCCCCACTAACTCCCCCTCTCCCCCCACTAACCTCTCCCCACTAACCCCCCCACTAATCCCCCCTCTCCACTCTCCTCACTAACCCCCCCACTAACCCCCCCCCTCTCCGCCACTCTCCCCCACTAACCCCCCCCCACTCTCCCCACTAACTCCCCCTCTCCCCACTAACCCCCCCACTAACCCCCCCCCCACTCTCCCCACTAACCCCCCCCTTCTCCCCCCACTAACCCACTCCACTCTCCCCACTAACCCCCTCCACTCTCCCCCCACTAACCTCTCCCCACTAACCCCCCCCCCACTAACCCCCCCCCACCACTCTCCCCACTAACTCCCCCTCTCCCCCCACTAACCTCTCCCCCACTAACCCCCCCCACTAACCCCCCCCCTCCACTCTCCCCACCACGCCCCCCCCACCACCCCCCCCCGCCCCACACCACCCCCCCCCCCCACACCACCCCCCCCCCCCCACTCACCTCGTGCTCCTCCGGGTATGGGCTCACAGCGATGGACCCCGGCGGGGGCCGTGCCGCCACCGCCGGCACCGGCCTGCGTGGCAGACGCTGGTACAGCTCCTCGGTGAGGAAGGGCATGAGGGGGGCGGCCAGACGCAGGCCCCTGTCCAGCACGAGTAGAGGGCCTCGCGGCACGCGGCCAGGCCCGGCGACGGGGGGGGCGGCGCCCTCCGCGGAGCTCCCGCCAGCGGCTTCACGCACTCCTGCGGCGGGGACACGGCCGCGGAGACAAGGGAAGCCGGTCATCTGGTTGTGTCTTATCTGGTTGTCTGGTTGTGTCTTATCTGGTCATCTGGTTGTGTCTTATCTGGTTCGCCGGATAGCGAGTAAGCCGGTTATCTGGTTGTCTATCTGGTTGTCTATCTGGTTCGCAGGATAGCCAGTAAGCCGGTCATCTGGTTGTCTATCTGGTTATCTGGATAGCCAGTAAGCCGATTATCTAGTTGTCTATCTGGTTCGCTGGCTAGCCAGTAAGCCGCTTATCTGGTTGTCTATCTGGTTCGCTGGATAGCCAGTAAGCCGGTTATCTGGTTGTCTATCTGGTTAGCAGGATACCCAGTAAGCCGGTTATCTGGTTGTCTATTTCGTTCGCTGGATACCCAGCAAGCCGGTTATCTGGTTGTCTATCTGGATACCCAGTAAGCCGGTTATCTGGTTGTCTATCTGGTTGTCTATCTGGTTCACTGGCTAGCCAGCAAGCCGGTTATCTGGTTGTCTATCTGGTTCGCTGGCTAGCCAGTAAGCCGCTTATCTGGTTGTCTATCTGGTTCACTGGATAGCCAGTAAGCCTGTTATCTGGTTGTCTATCTGGTTAGCCAGTAAGCCGGTTATCTGGTTGTCTATCTGGTTCGCTGGATACCCAGCAAGCCGGTTATCTGGTTGTCTATCTGGATACCCAGTAAGCCGGTTATCTGGTTGTCTATCTGGATACCCAGTAAGCCGGTTATCTGGTTGTCTATCTGGTTGTCTATCTGGTTCGCTGGCTAGCCAGCAAGCCGGTTATCTGGTTGTCTATCTGGTTCGCTGGATAGCCAGTAAGCCGGTTATCTGGTTGTCTATCTGGTTGTCTATCTGGTTGTCTATCTGGATACCCAGTAAGCCGGTTGTCTGGTTGTCTATCTGGTTCGCTGGATAGCCAGTAAGCCGGTTTTCTGGTTGTCTATCTGGTTCGCTGGATACCCAGTAAGCCGGTTGTCTGGTTGTCTATCTGGTTGTCTATCTGGATACCCAGTAAGCTGGTTGTCTGGTTGTCTATCTGGTTCGCTGGATACCCAGTAAGCCGGTAATCTGGTTAGCCATCTGGCCGGTCAGGAGGCTACGTGGTTGCCCAACTAGCGGGTTAAGCCGGCCACCCCGGCCGTCCGGCCGCCGGGGCTCACCAGGTAGACGTCGCACAGCTCGTAGAGCCAGAAGCTGTAGATGGCCGTGGTGATGGCGGGGAAGTCGTAGGAGCGGAACGCCGCGTCGCAGGCGCTCACTGGCGGCGCTCAAGCGGCTCAGGACCCAGCGTTCCATCTCGCCGGCACCGTCCGGCACCTGCACACACGCACGCACGGGCGCGCGTCCCCCCCCCCGCCGGTGAAGTACGGTTCAAGTCGCCCTCCCGCTTGACGCGGAATGCGCGCGGCGTACGTACGTACGTACGTATTGTGTGTGTGTGGAGGCAGCGGTTAGTGCTGCGCTGCGCTATGAACCCAGCGACACGGGTTCGATTCCCGCTCACTGTCAACACCAGTGACGATTATCTGAACCGGTCCCGGGCCTCCCCTAGGTCGACTCAGCCTCAAATGAGTAGTACCTGGTGCGGTGTGTGTAGTAAACATCGCCACTGGGGAGACAAAGGCGGCCGGGGCGTGGTGCTGGCCACCCCACCCCCCTCGTGTGCCACAGTGCCGGCCTTCATAGGTGCTGCTCGCTAACAGCACTTGCCCCTACAGTCTGTTAAGGCTACACGGGGGGGCCTTTGTCTTTGTGGTGGCGGGCGGTGGCGGCACTCACCGCGGCCGTCGCTGCCGGACGGAAGTCCGGGCCGAGCACCTTGAGACAGAACCGTGTGGCGTTCCACATCTTGTTGCAGAAGTGGCGGTAGCCGAGAATCCGGTTCACATCCAGGTTGATGTCTCGGCCTGGGTCAGGGCGGGGGGTGGCGGAAACGGATGGAGGCGGGAAATGGGGAAGAGGGAGGGTGAGATCGTTTAGACTCCAAGCCTGGTTCGGCCGTTGCACCATTTTGACTGTGAGGAGATTCGCAATCCTTGGATCCTTACCTGGCCGACGCCACGTGCACCCATCCCACATCTGGTTCCTGTCTGGCTCCTGGCAGTCCCACATCTGGTTCCTCCCCATCCCACATCTGGTTCCTCCCCATCCCACATCTGGTTCCTCCCCATCCCTCATCTGGTTCCTCCCCATCCCACATCTGGTTCCTCCCCATCCCACATCTGGTTCCTCCCCATCCCACATCTGGTTCCTGTCTGGCTCCCGGCGGTCCCACATCTGGTTCCTCCCCATCCCACATCTGGTTCCTGTCTGGCTCCCGGCGGTCCCACATCTGGTTCCTCCCCATCCCACATCTGGTTCCTCCCCATCCCTCATCTGGTTCCTCCCCATCCCACATCTGGTTCCTCCCCATCCCACATCTGGTTCCTCCCCATCCCACATCTGGTTCCTCCCCATCCCACATCTGGTTCCTCCCCATCCCACATCTGGTTCCTCCCCATCCCACATCTGGTTCCTCCCCATCCCACATCTGGTTCCTCCCCATCCCACATCTGGTTCCTCCCCATCCCACATCTGGTTCCTCCCCATCCCACATCTGGTTCCTCCCCATCCCACATCTGGTTCCTCCCCATCCCACATCTGGTTCCTCCCCATCCCACATCTGGTTCCTGTCTGGCTCCCGGCGGTCCCACATCTGGTTCCTCCCCATCCCACATCTGGTTCATCCCCATCCCACATCTGGTTCCTCCCCATCCCACATCTGGTTCCTCCCCATCCCACATCTGGTTCCTCCCCATCCCACATCTGGTCCCCCGTGTGATCTCCACGCGACGCCTCACCCTGTGCCGTGTAGGCGCACAGCGCGAATCTCAGGGCGTCCGTGCCGCACTCCGGGATTCCGTTGGGGAAGTCCGCTTTCTACGGGACAGGGGAGGGGAGAGAGGGGTTAGACATGATTTTACTGGTAGGAACGAAGTGGACCAGACCACCAATAGATTAATGTGTCCGTCCGTCCATCCGTCCGCGTCCGTCCGTCCGTGTATCAACATCGCCCCCTACTGCAAACACTTGGCATGACCCTGTCCGACAAGATGGCCGCCCGCTCTCCCTGCGATCTGTGAATTAAACAAGATGGCCGTCGCTTCCGGCGCATCACGGCAAAACTTTAAACTTCGCTTCAAAATTACTTTACTGAAACGCAGCACGTTTATTTAAAAAAAAATTACTTTACTGAAACGCAGCACGTTTTTTTAACACAGAGACAAGAAACATTTATTAACACAGAGACGAGATACATTTAATCGCCTTATTTGTGCACGAAAAGCATGGCGCGAGGCCTAGTGCGGCAGGCTTCGCGAGGCCTAGTGCAGAAGGTGGGGTTGGGTGGTGGTGGGGGGTGGTGGTGGGGGGTGGTGGTGGGGGGTGGTGGTGGGGGGTGGTGGTGGGGGGTGGTGTTGAGGGTGGTGTTGGGGGGTCTTTAAATCTCACAGCGTTTCTTGTCAAAACAAACACTTTTAATTAACGTTACACTAGAATACAGTTAAATTTTTTCTTTAACTCCTCTATACCCGGTCGATATCCCTGTACCGGTACTAAGTATTATTCCTACCAGCCCACCCCGCAGGGTCCTGTTTGTTATTTGACCAGGGTAAGGCCCCCCAACTGGGCTGCTGATGTAGCTCTTTGGTCAACAAGGGACCCGGTTGTTTTGTTTGTTGCGGTTGCACCCGATTCAAGAGCCGAATGGCTCACAGGGCTATACACTAGATTTAAAGCTTTCGTGACTGCAGGGATTCATCTTCTTGGTTCTTTCTGTAAAGTCACATAGAAGGGAAGTAATAAAATAATAAAACATAATAAAAATAATTCTCACGACGTTTTGGCCACAATGCAAGCAGCCGTCCTCAGGTGAAGAACAGGTATAAATTTCGATTTAAAGCTTTCGTGACTGCAGGGATTCATCTTCTTGGTTCTTTCGGTAAAGTCACATAGAAGGGAAATAATAAAATAATAAAACATAATAAAAATAATTCTCACGACGTTTCGGCCACAACGCAAGGACGGCTGCTTGCGTTGTGGCCGAAACGTCGTGAGAATTATTCTATTATGTTTTATTTTTATTATTTTATTACTTCCCTTCTACGTGACGACTTTACCGAAAGAACCAAGAAGAGGGCTATACCTAATAAATGAACTTTGAACAAACGAGAGCTCAACGGAGCGGCTCATCGTCGCGTAGAAATTAAACCGGGGCCGCCAAATGTTTGAAGGCGCCGGTGAGGGTCGGAGTTCACGGTGCTCACCGATGTTGGGAGGGATGACGGTGGTGGTGTGTGTTAGGGGGCAGGGGTAGAGCTATGATGGTGATGGTGGTGGGGGTAGGGTGATGGTGGTGATGGCATCACCTGCCCCTCGATGGCTTTCTGCACTTCGACAGGGTCGAGGTTTCCATCCTGCAGGGAGTCGTGTAGCTCCTGGAACGTCACCATCGTCACCATCAATATCAACATCATCACCATCATTAACATTACCACCATTAACATCATCACCACCATCAATATCAACATCAATATCACCACCAACAATATCAACACCATCAAGATCATTACCATCAATATCAACACCATAAATATGAACATCATCAATATCAACATCACCACCATTAACATAAATATCACCATCAACATCACCATCAACATCATCAACATCAACCGCCATCATCGTCACCATCAACATCAGGTCAGCCGAGGCACCGGGGCACCCTTTCGTGGTGTTCGTTGAGGCGGCGACCTCACATCGGCGCGACCTCGCCGGTGACCCCGGCGCGACCTCGCCGGTGACCCCGGCGCGACCTCGCCGGTGACCCCGGCGCGACCTCGCCGGTGACCCCGGCGCGACCTCACCTGCAGGGTGATGCCGTGGATGACGCTGACCGGGTCGATGACGTTGCCCAGGGACTTGCTCATCTTCCGCCCGTGGGCGTCGCGCACGATCGCGTGCAGGTACACCTGCACAGACAAAGGCGCCCCGCCACGCGCGTAGCCTCAATGGGATCGCTGGGGCAAGTGCCGTTGCCGTGCCGCTGACGGCGGCGGGTGCGGAGAGAAAGCCGCTCAGAGTCGGGGTGAGGGTGTCTCCGACACGGTGATCGTGGACCCAGGGAGGTAGAGAGACGCGGCACATTGTGAACCCCACGGGAGAGAGACACGGCCATTGTGAACCCAAAGAGAGGGACACGGCACAACGTGAACACAGAGAGAGACACGGCACATCGTGAACACAGAGAGAGACACGGCACAACGTGAACACAGAGAGAGACACGGCACATCGTGAACACAGAGAGAGACACGGCACATCGTGAACACAGAGAGACACGGCACATCGTGAACACAGAGAGACACGGCACAACGTGAACACAGAGAGGGACACGGCACATCGTGAACACAGAGAGAGACACGGCACAACGTGAACACAGAGAGAGACACGGCACATCGTGAACACAGAGAGAGACACGGCACAACGTGAACACAGAGAGAGACACGGCACAACGTGAACACAGAGAGAGACACGGCACAACGTGAACACAGAGAGGGACACGGCACATCGTGAACACAGAGAGAGACACGGCACAACGTGAACACAGAGAGAGACACGGCACATCGTGAACACAGAGAGGGACAAGGCACATCGTGAACACAGAGAGGGACACGGCACATCGTGAACACAGAGAGGGACATGGCACATCGTGAACACAGAGAGGGACACGGCACATCGTGAACACAGAGAGACACGGCACAACGTGAACACAGAGAGGGACACGGCACAACGTGAACACAGAGAGGGACATGGCACATCGTGAACACAGAGAGAGACACGGCACAACGTGAACACAGAGAGAGACACGGCACATCGTGAACACAGAGAGACACACGGCACATCGTGAACACAGAGAGGGACACGGCACATCGTGAACACAGAGAGACACACGGCACATCGTGAACACAGAGAGACACACGGCACAACGTGAACACAGAGAGGGACACGGCACATCGTGAACACAGAGAGACACACGGCACATCGTGAACACAGAGAGGGACATGGCACATCGTGAACACAGAGAGACACACGGCACATCGTGAACACAGAGAGACACACGGCACATCGTGAACACAGAGAGACACGGCACATCGTGAACACAGAGAGACACACGGCACATCGTGAACACAGAGAGACACACGGCACATCGTGAACACAGAGAGACACGGCACAACGTGAACACAGAGAGACACACGGCACATCGTGAACACAGAGAGACATGGCACATCGTGAACACAGAGACACACGGCACAACGTGAACACAGAGAGAGACACGGCACATCGTGAACACAGAGAGACACACGGCACAACGTGAACACAGAGAGAGACACGGCACAACGTGAACACAGAGAGACACACGGCACATCGTGAACACAGAGAGGGACATGGCACATCGTGAACACAGAGAGAGACACGGCACAACGTGAACACAGAGAGAGACACGGCACATCGTGAACACAGAGAGAGACACGGCACAACGTGAACACAGAGACACACGGCACAACGTGAACACAGAGACACACGGCACATCGTGAACACAGAGAGACACGGCACATCGTGAACACAGAGAGGGACACGGCACATCGTGAACACAGAGAGACACGGCACAACGTGAACACAGAGAGGGACACGGCACAATGTGAACACAAAGAGGGACACGGCACATCGTGAACACAGAGAGGGACACGGCACAATGTGAACACAGAGAGGGACACGGCACATCGTGAACACAGAGAGGGACACGGCACAACGTGAACACAGAGAGGGACACGGCACATCGTGAACACAGAGAGGGACACGGTACAATGTGAACACAGAGAGGGACACGGCACATCGTGAACACAGAGAGGGACACGGCACAACGTGAACACAGAGAGGGACACGGCACAATGTGAACACAGAGAGAGACACGGCACATCGTGAACACAGAGACACACGGCACAACGTGAACACAGAGAGACACACGGCACAACGTGAACACAGAGAGAGACACGGCACATCGTGAACACAGAGACACACGGCACAACGTGAACACAGAGAGACACACGGCACAATGTGAACACAGAGAGAGACACGGCACATCGTGAACACAGAGACACACGGCACAACGTGAACACAGAGACACACGGCACAACGTGAACACAGAGAGAGACACGGCACAATGTGAACACAGAGAGAGACACGGCACATCGTGAACACAGAGAGACACGGCACATCGTGAACACAGAGAGGGACACGGCACAACGTGAACACAGAGACACACGGCACAACGTGAACACAGAGACACACACGGCACAATGTGAACACAGAGAGAGACACGGCACATCGTGAACACAGAGAGACACACGGCACAACGTGAACACAGAGACACACGGCACAATGTGAACACAGAGAGGGACACGGCACATCGTGAACACAGAGACACACACGGCACAACGTGAACACAGAGAGGGACACGGCACAATGTGAACACAGAGAGGGACACGGCACATCGTGAACACAGAGAGAGACACGGCACATCGTGAACACAGAGAGGGACACGGCACATCGTGAACACAGAGACACACACGGCACAATGTGAACACAGAGAGAGACACGGCACAACGTGACGCGCCCACCTCCTTGAAGGGCAGCTTCCCGAGCAGCCGCAGTCCCAGCATGACCATCCGCGCCACCCAGAAGAAGAGGATGTCGTGACCCGTCTCCAGCAGCGCGCCCGGGTAGAACACGCGCAGCTCTTCCGTCTACGTCGTCACCATCGTCACCACCAGCAACATCGTCACCATCGTCATCACCATCGTCATCACCATCGTCATCGTCATCACCATCGTCATCACCATCGTCACTACCAGCACCATCGTCATCACCATCGTCACCATCGTCACCATCGTCATCACCATCGTCATCACCATCGTCATCGTCACCACCATCGTCACTACCAGCACCATCGTCACTACCAGCACCAATCGTCACTACCAGCAACATCGTCACCGGCATCACCATCGTCATCACCATCGTCATCACCATCGTCATCACCATCGTCATCGTCGTCGTCGTCATCATCGCCACCAACATCGTCACTACCAGCAACATCGTCACCGGCATCGCTGGCAGCAACATCACCAGTGGAGCGTCACCGTCACCGTCATCATCGCCATTGTCATCGTCATCGCCATCGTCAGCACCATCGTCATCACCATCGTCATCGCCAGTGGAGCGTCACCGTCATCATCACCATCGTCATCACCATCGTCATCACCACCGTCATCACCACCGTCATCACCATCGTCATCGCCATCGTCATCGCCACCGTCATCACCACCGTCATCACCACCGTCATCACCATCGTCATCACCATCGTCATCACCATCGTCATCACCATCGTCATCACCACCGTCATCACCACCGTCATCACCACCGTCATCACCACCGTCATCACCACCATCATCACCATCGTCATCGTCATCGCCATCTCCACCACCATCGTCATCACCATCGTCATCACCATCGTCATCACCATCGTCATCACCATCGTCATCACCATCGTCATCGCCATCGTCATCACCATCGTCATCACCATCACCATCTCCACCACCATCGTCATCACCATCATCATCGCCATCTCCACCACCATCGTCATCACCATCGTCATCACCATCGTCATCACCATCGTCATCGCCATCGTCATCGCCATCGTCATCGCCATCGTCATCGCCATCTCCATCACCATCGCCATCGCCATCGTCATCGCCATCGTCATCGCCATCGTCATCACCATCGTCATCACCATCATCATCGCCATCTCCACCACCATCGTCATCACCATCATCATCGTCATCACCATCGTCATCACCATCTCCACCACCATCGCCATCTCCACCACCATCGTCATCACCATCGTCATCATCATCACCATCACCATCTCCACCACCATCACCATCACCATCTCCACCACCATCGTCATCACCATCACCATCTCCACCACCATCTCACCTCGTCGGGCCAACCGAAGATGGAGAAGGGGAAGAGTCCGGATGAGAACCACGTGTCCAGCACATCCTCGTCTGCAACAACAACAACAACAACCACAACAACAACAAGCACAACAACAACAACAACAACGACAACAAGGACACAGGGTGAACACAATCAGTGCAAGCAGTGGATAGAGCATCACCATCACCACCACAACCACCACCACCGTCATCAACGTCACCACCATCATCACCATCATCACCATCATCACCATCATCACCACCACTACCACCGTCATCGCCACCATCGCCATCATCACCACCACCATCACCATCATCACCACTACCATCGTCATCGCCACCATCACCATCATCACCACCACCATCACCATTGTCACCACCATTACCACCGTCATCACCACCGTCACCATCGTCACCACCATCACCATCGTCACCACCATTACCACCGTCATCACCACCGTCACCATCGTCACCACCACTACCATTGTCATTGCCACCGTCACCATCATCACCACCACCACCACCACCATCATCACCACCACCACCACCACCACCATCGTCACTGCCTCCATCACCACCACCACCATCGTCACCACCACTACCATCGTCATTGCCACCGTCACCATCACCACCACCATCACCATTGTCACCACCACTACCATCGTCATCGCCACCACCACCACCACCATCACCACCACCATCACCACCGTCACCGTCACCACCACCACCACCACCACCATCACCATTGTCACCACCACTACCATCGTCATCGCCACCATCGCCACCACCACCACCACCGCCGCCGCCACAATGTGGGTGCAGGCTGCTCATAACGGTGGCGGTGTTGAGCGCGTTGTTGATGGCGACGATGCGAATGCTGACGACGTTCAGGGCGATGTTGCAATTGCTGGTGGTGATGACCACGATGGGGGTCACGATGGGGTCACGGTAGGGTCACGGTGGGGGTCATGATGGGGGTCACGGTGGGGTCACGATGGGGTCACGATGGGGGGGTCACGGTGGGGTCACGGTGGGGGGGGTCACGATGGGGTCACGGTGGGGGTCACCTTGCCGCAGTTGGATGAGCTGGGGGTCAACGTTGAATTTCTTCGCCGCTTTTGCCCTCGCCTCCTCCTCCGAGCGCCCGCTCACCCACAGCTCGTCCACATCGTCACCCTGCGTCCACCACCATCACAACAACAACAACCACCACCGTCACCACCACAACCACAACCACCACAACCACCGCTCACCCACAGCTCGTCCACATCGTCATCCTGCATCCACCACCGTAACCACCACCGTCACCACCACAACAACAACCACAACAACCACCACCACAACCACCACCACAACCACCACTCACCCACAGCTCGTCCACATCGTCACCCTGCATCCACCACCACCACAACAACAACCACAACAACAACCGCCGCTCACCCACAGCTCATCCAAATCGTCACCCTGCATCCAGCACCACCACCGTCACCACCACCATGACCACCACAACAACCACAACAACAACCACCGCTCACCCACAGCTCATCCACATCGTCACCCTGCATCCACCACCGTCACCACCACAACAACAACCACAACCACCGCCACAACAACCACCACAACCACCACCGCCACCACCGCCGTGCGGTAGTGCCGAGTGTCTCACCGGGCTGGCGGTGGTGTGGCCGCCCCCCTGGATGGTCACATGGTACGCGGGGATGCGATGCCCCCACCACAGCTGCCGGGAGATGCACCAGTCCCTGTGGGCACACGGGGCGGCCGGATCGGCGCCGACGTTCACCGAGATCATCAGCAGGAGCGCGGCCACGCGACACAGATACAGAGGCGTGCGTGTCACCCTTCAATGGTAACAGCCATGCACGCTCAAACGCGCAGCCAGCCACCTACCCCGCTCACTCACTCACTCAGCCACTCACTCACTCAATCACTCACTCAATCACTCACCCACCCACTCACCCAATCACTCACTCAATCACTCACTCAATCACTCACTCAATCACTCACTCACTCACCCACCCACTCACCTACCCACCCACTCACCCACTCACCCACCCACCCACCCACTCACTCACCCAAACACCCACCCACCCACTCACCCACCCACCCACTCACCCACCCACTCACCCACCCACTCACCCAACCCACCCACCCACCCACCCACTCACCCACCCACCCACTCACCCACCCACCCACTCACCCACCCATCCACCCACTCACCCACCCATCCACCCACTCACTCACCCACCCACCCATCCACTCACTCAATCACTCACCCACCCATCCACCCACTCACCCACCCACCCACCCACCCACTCACTCACCCACCCATCCACTCACTCAATCACTCACTCACCCACCCACCCACTCACCCACTCACCCACCCACCCACTCACTCACCCACCCACTCACTCACTCACTCACCCTCCCACCCACTCACCCACCCACTCAATCACTCACCCACCCACTCAATCACTCACCTAACCACTCACCCACCCATCCACCCACCCACCCACCCACCCACTCACCCACCCACCCACCCACCCACCCACCCACCCACTCACCCACCCACCCACCCACCCACTCACCAACCCACCCACCCACCCACTCACCCACTCACCCACCCACCCACTCACCCACTCACTCACCCACCCACCTACCCACCCACCCACTCAGTCACTCACCCACCCACCAACCCACCCACCCACCCACCCACTCACCCACTCACCCACTCACCCACCCACCCACCTACCCACCCACCCACTCACCCACCCACCCACTCACCCACTCACTCAATCACTCACCCACCCACCCACCCACCTACCCACCCACTCACCCACTCACTCACCCACCCACCCACTCACTCACCCACCCACCCACTCACCCACTCACCCACCCACTCACCCACCCACCCACCCACCCACTCACCCACCCACCCACCCACCCACTCACCCACTCACCCACTCACCCACCCACTCACCCACCCACCCACCCACCCACCCACTCACCCACTCACTCAATCACTCACCCACCCACCCACCCACCTACCCACCCACCCACTCACCCACTCACTCACCCACCCACCCACCCACCCACCCACTCACTCACTCACTCACCCACCCACCCACCCACTCACCCATCCACCCACCTACCCACCCACCCACCCACTCACCCACTCACTCAATCACTCACCCACCCACCCACCCACCCACCCACCTACCCACCCACTCACCCACTCACTCACTCACCCACTCACCCACCCACCCACCAATTCACCCACTCACTCAATCACTCACCCACCCACCCACCCACCTACCCACCCACCCACCCACCCACTCACCCACCCACCCACTCACCCACTCACTCACCCACTCACCCACTCACTCACCCACTCACCCACCCACCCACCCACTCACTCACCCACCCACCCACCCACTCACCCACTCACCCACCCACCCACCCACCCACTCACCCACCCACCCACTCACCAACCCACCCACCCACTCACCCACCCACCCACTCACCCACTCACTCACTCACCCACCCACCCACCTACCCACCCACTCAGTCACTCACCCACCCACCCCACTCACCAACCCACCCACCCACCCACCCACTCACCCACTCACCCACCCACCCACCCACTCACCCACTCACCCACCCACCCACCTACCCACTCACCCACCCACCCACTCAATCACTCACCCACCCACCCACCTACCCACCCACTCACCCACTCACTCACCCACCCACCCACTCACTCACCCACCCACCCACCCACCCACTCACCCACTCACCCACCCACCCACCCACTCACCCACTCACCCACCTACCCACCCACCCACCCACCCACTCACCCACCCACCCACCCACTCACCCACTCACTCAATCACTCACTCACCCACCCACCCACCTACCCACCCACTCACCCACTCACTCACCCACCCACCCACCCACTCACTCACCCACTCACCCACCCACCCACCCACCCACCCACTCACCCACTCACCCACCCACCCACCTACCTACCCACCCACTCACTCACTCACCCACCCACCCACCTACCCACCCACTCACCCACCCACCCACCCACTCACCCACCCACCAACTCACCCACTCACTCAATCACTCACCCACCCACCCACCTACCCACCCACCCACCCACTCACCCACTCACTCACCCACTCACCCACCCACCCACCCACCCACTCACCCACCCACCCACTCACTCACCCACCCACCCACCCACCCACTCACCCACTCACTCAATCACTCACCCACCCACCCACCCACCTACCCACCCACTCACCCACTCACTCACTCACCCACCCACCCACTCACCCACCCACCCACCAATTCACCCACTCACTCAATCACTCACCCACCCACCCACCCACCTACCCACCCACCCACCCACTCACCCACTCACTCACCCACTCACCCACCCACCCACCCACTCACTCACCCACCCACCCACCCACCCACCCACCCACCCACCCACTCACCCACTCACCCACCCACCCACCCACTCACCCACCCACCCACTCACCAACCCACCCACCCACTCACCCACCCACCCACTCACCCACTCACTCACCCACCCACCCACCTACCCACCCACCCACTCAGTCACTCACCCACCCACCCCACTCACCAACCCACCCACCCACCCACCCACTCACCCACTCACCCACCCACCCACCCACTCACCCACTCACCCACCCACCCACCTACCCACCCACCCACCCACCCACCCACTCACCCACCCACCCACTCAATCATTCACCCACCCACCCACCTACCCACCCACTCACCCACTCACTCACCCACCCACCCACCCACCCACTCACTCACTCACCCACCCACCCACTCACCCACTCACCCACCTACCTACCTACCCACCCACCCACCCACCCACTCACCCACCCACCCACCCACTCACCCACTCACTCAATCACTCACTCACCCACCCACCCACCTACCCACCCACTCACCCACTCACTCACCCACCCACCCACCCACTCACTCACCCACTCACCCACCCACCCACCCACCCACTCACCCACTCACCCACCCACCCACCTACCTACCCACCCACCCACTCACTCACTCACCCACCCACCCACCCACCTACCCACCCACTCACCCACCCACCCACCCACTCACCCACCAACTCACCCACTCACTCAATCACTCACCCACCCACCCACCTACCCACCCACCCACTCACCCACTCACTCACCCACTCACCCACCCACCCACCCACCCACTCACCCACCCACTCACCCACCCACCCACCCACTCACTCACCCACCCACCCACCCACTCACCCACCCACCCACCCAACATCATCATCATCCACCGTCGTCACAACACATGGCCCTCAGCCGTAGTAATCGCAGCTGGTGTGCGTCACACCGCGCGCCCACGTTTAGTTTCTTCCGCACACAAACCCCCGACTGTGTCCCCGCACCTGATGTTGTCCATCCAGGAGAACCACGTCTTGCGGAAGGCGTGCGGCACGATGGCGAGCTCGCCGCTGCGCACCGAGGCCGATGCGGCGGCGGCCATGTCGGCACAGCGGACGTACCACTGGGGCCGCAGCAGCGGCTCCACCACGTCCTTGGAGCGACTGCGGGCGGGGAGAGGTCGGCGGTGATGTTGGTGATGTTGGTGATGGTGGTGGTGGTGATGTTGGTGATGTTGGTGATGGTGGTGATGTTGGTGGCGGCGACGACAGTGGTGGTGCTGGTGGTGCTGGTGATGGTAACGATGTTGGTGATGATGGTGATGTTGGTGATGTTGGTGGTGGCGGCGGCGATGGTGGTGGTGATGTTGGCGATGTTGGCGGTGGTGGTGATGTTGGTGATGATGGTGGTGGTGGTGATGTTGGTGATGTTGGTGACGATGTTGATGGTGGCGACGGTGGTGATGGTGACAATGTTGATGGTAGTGATGATGATGGTGGTGACGATGATGGTGGTGATGTTGGTGAAGATGTTGATGGCAGTGATGATGATGATGATGGTGGTGATGTTGGTGAAGATGATGATGGTGGTGACGATGATGGTGGTGGTGGTGATGTTGGTGAAGATGTTGATGGTGGCGATGGTGGTGATGTTGGTGACGGTGACGGTGGTGGTGATGGTGACAATGTTGATAGTAGTGTTGATGGTGGTGATGATGATGATGCTGGTGGTGATGTTGGTGAAGATGATGATGGTGGTGACGATGATGGTGGTGACGATGATGGTGATGGTGGTGGTGATATTGGTGATGTTGGTGATGTTGGTGATGTTGGTGGCGATGTTGATGGTGGTGACGATGATGGTGGTGACGATGATGGTGGTGGTGGTGATATTGGTGATGTTGGTGATGTTGGTGGTGATGTTGGTGGCGATGTTGATGGTGGTAACGATGATGATGGTAACGATGATGATGATGATGGTGGTGGTGATGTTGGTGATGTTGTTGATGGCAGTGATGATGATGGTGACGATGATGGTGGTGATGGTGGTGATGATGATGGTAGTGATGATGATGATGTTGGTGATGGTGATGTTTGTGATGATGTTGGTGATGTTGGTGATGATGTTGGTGATGTTGGTGATGGTCACCTGCAGATGGGCACCACCATGGGGTTGTCGGTGACTCCGCGTGCCAAACCACGTTCCTCCAGCGCACGCAGCACCGACACCCTAGCGTCAAACCTGCGCATTCCCCTACACCAACATCACCACCACCATCACCACCATCAACACCATCAACATCACCATCATCATCACCATCATCATCACCATCACCACCATCACCACCATCACCACCATCATCATCATCAACACCATCACCACCACCATCATCATCATTAACACCATCACCACCACCATCAACACCACCATCAACATCAACACCACCATCAACACCATCACCACCATCATCGCCACCATCACCACCATTGCCACCATCACCACCACCACCATCACCACCATCGCCACCATCATCACCACCACCACCACCATCGCCACCATCACCACCATCACCACCATCATCACATTATCATCGCAACCATCATCACCACCATCACCACCATCATCAACATCAACACCATCACCACCGTCATCACCAACACCATCGCCACCATCGCCACCACCATCACCACCATCACCACCACCATCATCACCATCACCACCATCGCCACCATCACCATCGCCACCATCACCACCATCACCACCATCATCATCATCAACACCACCATCGTCACCACCACCACCACGGGTCACCGTCGTTGTCACCACCACCATCATCATCATCAACACCACCACCACCACCGCCACCCACCACGGTCACCGTCGTCACCACCACCGCCACCACCGTGGTCACCGTGGCGATGGTGGCGATGCCGGCTCACCAGGAAGGGTGGCGGCACGTTGATGAGGGTGCCGCTCGAGTCCAGGATGGTGACGGTCTCCAGGCCGTGCCGCGACCCGCACTCAAAGTCCGTGGGGTCGTGACCCGGAGTGAGTTTCACCGCGCCTGGCGCACACACACGCACACACACACACATACATACGTACATACACACACACGCGCACACGTACACACACACGTACACACACGTACATACACACACACGTACACACGTGTACACACGCACACACGCACACGTACATACACACGCGCACACACACGCACCCACACACACGCACGCACACACGCACACGTACACACACACATACACACACGTACATACACACACACGTACACACGTGTACACACGCACACACGCACACGTACATACACACGCGCACACACACGCACCCACACACACACACGCACACACGCACACACACGCACGCACGCACGTACACACACGCACGCACACACGTATATACATGCACGCACACACACGTGTACACGTACGCACACACACGCACGTACGCACACGCACGTATGTACATACACACATACACGTCTGTCTGTCTAATGTGTCTCTCTGTCTGTCTTTGTCTCGCTGTGTCTGTCGGCTCATAATGTGCAAAGTGTGGCCGTGTGGGTGAGTTCACGGTGGGTGGGGGGTTGAGTGGGTGGGTGGGGAGGTGGGGAGGTGGGTGGGGTGGGTGGGTGGGGAGGTGGGTGGGTGGGGGGGTCACGGTGGCCGTGTGGGTGGGGGGTGGCCGTGTGGGTGGGTGGGTGGGTGGGGGGGTGGGGGGATGGGGGTGGGGTGTGGGGGGGGTGGGGGGAGGTGGGGGGTGGGTGGGGGTGGGTCACCTGTCCCGAAGTTGGTGTCCACGAAGTCGTCGTGGACGATGGGCAGGCGGCGGCCGCAGAACGGGTGCAGTACGAAGCGACCTCGCAGGTGCTGTCAGCCGCAACAACCACCACCACCACCACCACCACGTTAACCCCATCAACAACCACCACCACCACAACCACCACCACGTTAACCCCATCAACCACCACCACCACCACGTTAACCCCATCAACAACCACCACCACCACAACCACCACCACGTTAACCCCATCAACCACCACCACCACCACGATAACCCCATCAACCACCACCACCACCACGATAACCCCATCAACCACCACCACCACCACGATAACCCCATCAACCACCACCACCACCACGTTAACCCCATCAACCACCACCACCACCACGATAACCCCATCAACCACCACCACCACCACGATAACCCCATCAACCACCACCACCACCACGATAACCCCATCAACCACCACCACCACCACCACGTTGACCCCATCAACAACCACCACCACCACGATAACCCCATCAACCACCACCACGTTAACCCCATCAACCACCACCACCACCACGATAACCCCATCAACCACCACCACGTTAACCCCATCAACCACCACCACCACCACGTTAACCCCATCAACAACCACCACCACCACGTTAACCCCATCAACCACCACCACCACCACGATAACCCCATCAACCACCACCACCACCACCACGTTGACCCCATCAACAACCACCACCACCACGATAACCCCATCAACCACCACCACCACCACCACGTTGACCCCATCAACAACCACCACCACCACGATAACCCCATCAACCACCACCACGTTAACCCCATCAACAACCACCACCACCACCACGATAACCCCATCAACCACCACCACGATAACCCCATCAACCACCACCACCACCACGATAACCCCATCAACCACCACCACCACGATAACCCCATCAACCACCACCACCACCACGTTAACCCCATCAACCACCACCACCACCACGATAACCCCATCAACCACCACCACCACCACGCTAACCCCATCAACCACCACCACGCTAACCCCATCAACCACCACCACCACCACGTTAACCCCATCAACCACCACCACCACCACGATAACCCCATCAACCACCACCACCACCACGATAACCCCATCAACCACCACCACCACCACGATAACCCCATCAACCACCACCACGATAACCCCATCAACCACCACCACCACCACGATAACCCCATCAACCACCACCACGCTAACCCCATCAACCACCACCACCACCACGCTAACCCCATCAACCACCACCACCACCACGCTAACCCCATCAACCACCACCACGCTAACCCCATCAACCACCACCACCACCACGATAACCCCATCAACCACCACCACCACCACGATAACCCCATCAACCACCACCACCACCACGATAACCCCATCAACCACCACCACGATAACCCCATCAACCACCACCACCACCACGATAACCCCATCAACCACCACCACGATAACCCCATCAACCACCACCACCACCACGCTAACCCCATCAACCACCACCACCACGTTAACCCCATCAACCACCACCACGTTAACCCCATCAACAACCACCACCACCACGCTAACCCCATCAACCACCACCACCACCACGCTAACCCCATCAACCACCACCACCACGTTAACCCCATCAACCACCACCACGTTAACCCCATCAACAACCACCACCACCACGCTAACCCCATCAACCACCACCACCACGTTAACCCCATCAACCACCACCACGTTAACCCCATCAACAACCACCACCACCACGTTAACCCCATCAACAACCACCACCACGTTAACCCCATCAACCACCACCACGTTAACCCCATCAACAACCACCACCACGTTAACCCCATCAACAACCACCACCACCACGATAACCCCATCAACCACCACCACGTTAACCCCATCAACAACCACCACCACGTTAACCCCATCAACCACCACCACCACCACGTTAACCCCATCAACCACCACCACCACGTTAACCCCATCAACCACCACCACCACCACGTTAACCCCATCAACAACCACCACCACCACGATAACCCCATCAACCACCACCACCACGTTAACCCCATCAACCACCACCACCACCACGATAACCCCATCAACCACCACCACGTTAACCCCATCAACCACCACCACCACCACGTTAACCCCATCAACAACCACCACCACCACGCTAACCCCATCAACCACCACCACCACGTTAACCCCATCAACCACCACCACCACGTTAACCCCATCAACCACCACCACCACCACGTTAACCCCATCAACAACCACCACCACCACGATAACCCCATCAACCACCACCACCACGTTAACCCCATCAACCACCACCACCACGTTAACCCCATCAACCACCACCACCACCACGTTAACCCCATCAACAACCACCACCACCACGATAACCCCATCAACCACCACCACCACGATAACCCCATCAACCACCACCACCACGTTAACCCCATCAACCACCACCACCACCACGTTAACCCCATCAACAACCACCACCACCACGATAACCCCATCAACCACCACCACCACGTTAACCCCATCAACCACCACCACCACCACGTTAACCCCATCAACAACCACCACCACCACGTTAACCCCATCAACAACCACCACCACCACGATAACCCCATCAACCACCACCACCACGTTAACCCCATCAACCACCACCACGTTAACCCCATCAACCACCACCATGTTAACCCCATCAACCACCACCACCACCACCATGTTAACTCCATCAACCAGCACCACGACAACCACCACGTTAACCCCATCAACCACCACCACCACCACGTTAACCCCATCAACCACCACCACCACGTTAACCCCATTAGCCAATGCAACAACCACCACCACGTTGACCCCATCAACCAACGCGTCGACCACAACATCAACCACAATGTTCACTATGGCCACAGAGAGAGACGCAAACCACCGAGACCTGCCGTGACCTCCCATGACCTGCCGTGACCTGCCGTGACCTTCCGTGACCTCCCGCGACCTCACCGTGTAGCGGGGATCGTCGGGGTGGACTGCGACGCCCGTGTCTCCCAGCATGGTCTCCACTCGCGTCGTCGCCACCACCACCTCCTCGTCTACGCCGGAGGGACAACGGGGGGAGACAAGGGGGGGGGACAAGGGGGGGGGGACAAGGGGGGGGGGGAGACAAGGGTGAGACGTGAATGGAGACAAGGGTGAGACGCAGGGAGACACAGGAGAGACGCGGGGAGACGCGGGGGAGACGCGGGGAGACACGGGGAGACACGTGGAGAGACACGAGGAAGACACGGGGAGACACGGGGGGGAAGCGGGGAGACACGAGGAAGACACGGGGAGACACGGGGGGACAGGGGGAGACGCGGGGGAGACACGGGGAGACAAGGGTGAGACGCAGGGAGACACGGGGGAGAAACGGAGAGACACGGGGAGACACGGGGAGACACGGGGAGACACGGGGGAGAAACGGGGAGACACGGGGGAGACGCGGGGAGACACGGGGGAGACGCGGGGGAGACGCGGGGAGACACGGGGAGACACGGGGGAGAAACGGGGAGACACGGGGGAGACGCGGGGAGACACGGGGGAGACGCGGGGGAGACGCGGGGAGACACGGGGAGACACGGGGAGACACGGGGAGAAACGGGGAGAAACGGGGAGACACGGGGAGACACGGGGAGACACGGGGAGACACGGGGAGACACGGGGAGACGCGGGGGAGACGCGGGGGAGACACGGGGAGACACGGGGAGACGCGGAGAGACGCGGGGAGACACGGGGAGACACGGGGAGAAACGGGGAGAAACGGGGAGACACGGGGAGACACGGGGAGACACGGGGAGACACGGGGAGACACGGGGGAGACGCGGGGGAGACGCGGGGAGAAACGGGGAGACACGGGGAGACACGGGGAGACACGGGGAGACACGGGGAGACACGGGGAGACACGGGGAGACACGGGGAGACACGGGGGAGAAACGGGGAGACACGGGGAGACACGGTGAGACACGGGGAGACGCAGTGAGACACGGGGGGAGACACGGGGAGACACGGGGGAGACCACCACCACCACCACCACCCTCACCACCACCACCACCACACTCACCACCACCCTCACCACCACCCTCACCACCACCACCACCACCACCACACTCACCCCTACCACCACCACCCTCACCACCACCATCACCACCCTCACCCTCACCACCCTCACCTGAGTCCTCCACCTTGTAGGCGAAGGACACCAGGACTCCTCACCACCACCACCATCACCACCACACTCACCCTCACCACCACCACCACCACCACCCTCACCACCACCCCCACCACCACCACCACCCTCACCACCCTCACCACCACCACCCTCACCACTACCACCCTCACCACTACCACCACCACCACCCTCACCACTACCACCACCACCACCCTCACCACCACCACCCTCACCACCACCACCCTCACCACCACCCTCACCACCACCACCACCCTCACCACCACCACCCTCACCACCACCACCACCCTCACCACCACCACCCTCACCACCACCACCCTCACCACCACCACCACCCTCACCACCACCACCCTCACCACCACCACCACCACCCTCACCACCACCACCACCCTCACCCTCACCTGAGTCCTCCACCTTGTAGGCGAACGACACCAGGACTCCTCACCACCACCACCATCACCACCACACTCACCCTCACCACCACCACCACCCTCACCACCACCACCA
>NC_136342.1:2448558-2546058 GCF_964198595.1 Lampetra fluviatilis | reverse complement strand
CTGCAGGACCAGTTGACGAGGCGGTTGCCACGGTAGATGACGCCGTCGTCATGGAGACGCACAAACGCCTCCTGCACGGCGCGCGACAGCTTCTACGCAGGGAGACGCGTGGACACGCGTCAGCGCACACACGTCAGCGCACACACGCGTGCGTGTGTGCGTGTGTGTGTGTACGCGTGCGTGTGTGTACGTGTGTGTGTGTACATGTGTGCGCGTGCGTGCGCGTGTACACGTGTGCGCGTGTGTGTGTGCGCGTGCGTGCGCGTGTACACGTGTGCGCGTGTGTGTGTGCGCGTGCGCGTGTACACGTGTGCGCGTGTGTGTGTGCGCGTGTGTGCGCGTGTACACGTGTGCGCGTGTGTGTGTGCGCGTGTGTGCGCGTGTACACGTGTGCGCGGGTGTGTGCGCGTGTGTGCGCGTGTACACGTGTGCGCGTGTGTGTGTGCGCGTGCATGTGTGCGTGTGCACGTGTGTGTGTGCACGTGTGTGTGTGTGTGCGCGTGCGTGCACGTGTACACGTGTGCGCGTGTGTGTGTGCGTGTGCGCGTGCATGTGTGCGTGTGTACGTGTGTGTGTGTGTGTGCACGTGTGTGTGTGCCAGAGGTGGGACAAAGTCATTGTTATGCAAGTCCAAGTCGAGTCGCAAGTCATCAAATTCATGACTCGAGTCTGACTCGAGTCCAAGTCACATGACTCGAGTCCACACCTCTGGTGTGTGCGTGTGTGTGTGCGTGTGTGTGTTGGCACAGTAGGGGGCACAGGTGGTGCATCAGCCAGTCATCTCGGTCAGTTGACCCGTGGCACCTGCTGGGTCTGCCCCGTGACCTCCTGCCAGCGGGCGTTCGACACTTCACGTGGCCTCAACGTGCACCTAGCCTGGCACAAGCGTCGTGGTGACGAATGGCGTTTGTTGTTGTTGTTGTTGTGTGCGTGTCTGTGTGTGTGCACGTGCGTGTCTGTGTGTGCGGCAGTAGTGTTTAGCGCTACGCTGCGCTACGAAACCCAGGCGACCCGAGTTCGATTCCCGCTCGAGGCCAACACCGGTCCTCCCCTAGGTCGACTCAGCCCTCAAACGAGTACCTGCTGCTGCTGCTGCGGTGGTGCGTGGTAGTAAACGTCTCCACTGGGGAGACAAAGGCGGCCGGGCGTGGTGCTGGCCACCCACCCCCTCGTGTGCCACAGCGCCGGTAGCCTTCATAGGTGCTGCTACTCGCTAACAGCACTTGCCCCTACAGCCTGTTGAGGCTACACGGGGGGAGCTTTGTCTTGTGTCTGGTGGTTGCTGCTGGTGGTTGTGGTGGTGGTTGTGGTGGTGGTGGTTGTGGTGGTTGTGGTGGTGGTTGTGGTGGGGGTGGTGGTGGTTGTGGTGGTGGTCGTGGTTGTGGTGGTTGTGGTGGTGGTGGGGGTGGTGGTGGGGGTGGTGGTGGTTGTGGTGGTGGTGGTTGTGGTGGTTGTGGTGGTTGTGGTGGTTGTGGTGGTTGCTGCTGGTGGTGGTTGTTGTGGTGGTTGTGGTGGTGGTTGTGGTGGTGGTGGTTGTGGTGGTTGTGGTGGTGGTTGTGGTGGTGGTGGTTGTGGTGGTGGTGGTTGTGGTGGTGGTGGTGGTTGTGGTGGTGGTTGTGGTGGTGGTTGTGGTGGTGGTTGTGGTGGTTGTGGTGGTGGTGGTGGTTGTGGTGGTGGTTGTGGTGGTGGTGGTTGTGGTGGTTGTGGGGGTGGTGGTGGTTGTGGTTGTGGTGGTGGTTGTGGTGGTGGTGGTTGTGGTGGTGGTGGTTGTGGTGGTGGTGGTGGTTGTGGTGGTTGTGGTGGTTGTGGTGGTGGTGGTTGTGGTGGTTGTGGTGGTGGTGGTTGTGGTTGTGGTGGTTGTGGTGGTGGTGGTTGTGGTGGTGGTGGTGGTGGCTCACGGGGTCCATGGTGAAGCAGGCACGGTCCCAGTCCAGAGAGGAGCCCAGGGTCCTCAGCTGATGGTAAATGCGGTCGCCCTTTCTGCAACCACCACAACCACAACAATCAACAACCACAACAATCAACAACCACAACAACCACGGGGGGGTGTCTACGGGGGGGTCTATGGGGGTGTGTGTGTGTGTGTGTCTGTGTGTGTCTGTGTGCCCCACCAAAACTAAGCACCTGCCTGGGTATTTTGTACCATCGGGCACTCCACCCCCACAACTCCCAATCGGTGATGGGGCAGTAGTGGAGAGAGTGGAGAGTTTCCCATACCTGGGCACTGTGCTTATGACCGGCTCCAGTTTATCAGCAGAGGTCTCACTCCGAATCAGTCGAGCGGCAATATATTTTCATCGGTTGCGTAACGTTGTGTGGAAGCTACCTGGTCTGTCGCTCCGCGCGAAGCTTCAGGTCTTCTCGGCCACGGTCATTCCCTCCCTTCTCTACGCTTGCGAAACGTGGACCCCCCTAGTGGAGCATCTTCGCCGGTTGGAAACATTTAGGCTGGCCTGCCTACGATCCATCCTGGGTTTAACCAGGCTGGATTGTGTGAGGAGCTCACAAGTCCTTGAAAGATCTGGGCAAACTCCCATCAGTGAGCTCCTCCGGCAGGTAAGGCTGCGTTGGCTGGGTCATGTAGCCCGCATGCCCAGCCACCGCATGCCTAAACAGCTTTTGTTCGGCCGGATCGAGGGGGCTAAACGGGCGCGGCACGGGCTAGAGAAGAGATGGAGTGATGTGGTACAGGAGGACGTGGAGCTGAGTGGACTTGCCTATGACTGGTACCAGCGGTGTCAAGATCGGCCTCAGTGGAGGAGGCTCGTGAAGGACGCTACTGGGCAGTTGGAGGCAGTCGCCCTCCAACAACAACGGAGGGCGGAGGAGCGACGCTCACAACAACGAGCGGAGCGCCGGGTGGCTAAAGCACAGCAAGTTGGCACAGTAGGGGGCACAGGTGGTGCATCAGCCAGTCATCTCGGTCATCTCGGTCAGTCGACCCGTGGCACCTGGGTCTGCCCCGTGACCTCCTGCCAGCGGGCGTTCGACACTTCACGTGGCCTCAGGGTGCACATGGCCTGGCACAAGCGTCGTGGTGACGTCACCGCCACTTAGTGGCGAATGGCGGTTGTTGTGTCTGCGTGTGTGTCTGTGTGTGTGTGTGTGTGTCTGTGTCTGAGTGTGTGTCTGAGTGTGTGTCTGTGTGTGTGTGTCTGTGTGTCTGTGTGTGTGTCTGTGTGTGTGTGTGTCTGTGTGTGTCTGTGTCTGTGTGTGTGTGTCTGTGTGTCTGTGTGTGTGTCTGTGTGTGTCTCTGTGTGTCTGTGTGTCTGTGTGTGTGTGTGTCTATGGAGGGTGTCTATGGGGGTGTGTGTGTGTGTGTGTCTGTGTGTGTGTGTCTGTGTGTGTGTGTCTGTGTGTGTGTCTGTGTGTGTGTGTCTGTGTGTGTCTGTGTGTGTGTGTCTGTGTGTGTGTGTGTCTGTGTGTGTGTGTCTGTGTGTGTGTCTGTGTGTGTGTCTGTGTGTGTGTGTGTCTGTGTGTGTGTGTGTCTGTGTGTCTGTGTGTGTGTGTCTGTGTGTGTGTCTGTGTGTGTGTGTCTGTGTGTGTGTGTCTGTGTGTGTGTGTCTGTGTGTGTGTGTCCCACTCACTCCCTCTTCCAGGCCCACACGTGCTCAATGAATTTGTCCCGGCCCAGGTCGTGCCGACTCAGCCCCAGCTCCTTCTTCACCTTGCGCTCCACCACCACCTGCAGACCATCACCACCATCACCATCACCACCGTCACCACCGTCACCACCGTCACCACCACCACCACCATCACCACCACCACCACCGTCACCATCACCACCACCACCATCACCGTCACCACCACCACCATCACCACCACCACCACCACCGTCACCGTCACCACCACCACCACCACCACCATCACCACCGTCACCATCACCACCATCACCACCACCACCATCACCACCGTCACCACCTCCGTGTGCCGGACGAGGCGTTGGTGGTTCTGGCCGCCCCCGTTGCCGTGAACCCCTCGCCAGGGGAGACGACAGCCCCGCCCCCCCCCCCTGCCCCCCCCCCCCGCCCCTCCCCCGCCCCCCCCCAGCGCCCCTCCCCCACGGACCCGCCCCCCCCCACGCCAAAACACAGTTACCCATGATGCTTTGCTCCCCCCCCCCCCCGCTACCCACAATGCACCGAGCAGCGAACCTGGGTGGCGATGCCGGCGTGGTCGCAGCCCGGGTTCCACAGCGTCGTCTCTCCTCTCATGCGGTGCCTGGGCTCGCGCGCAACACACAGAGGCAAAGGTCCCCCGCGTAGCCTTCACGGAGTGTCGGGGGCAAGTGCGGTGTCGCGGGCAGCAGCAGCGTCCACGGAGGCCGGCACGGCCGCTTTCGTCTCCCGCCCACCAGTGGCGATGTTTGCTACCACGGGTGAGCGGGTGAGCGGGTGAGTGAGTGAGTGGGTGAGTGGGTGAGTGGGTGGGTGGGTGGGTGAGCGGGTGAGTGGGTGAGCGAGTGGGTGAGTGGGTGAGTGGGTGAGTGGGTGGGTGGGTGAGTGGGTGAGTGGGTGGGTGAGCGGGTGAGTGAGTGAGTGGGTGAGTGGGTGAGTGGGTGGGTGGGTGAGTGGGTGGGTGGGTGAGTGGGTGGGTGGGTGAGTGGGTGGGTGAGCGGGTGAGTGGGTGAGCGGGTGAGTGAGTGAGTGGGTGAGCGGGTGAGTGGGTGGGTGGGTGGGTGAGTGGGTGGGTGGGTGAGTGGGTGGGTGGGTGAGTGGGTGGGTGAGTGAGTGAGTGGGTGAGCGGGTGAGTGGGTGAGTGGGTGGGTGGGTGAGTGGGTGGGTGGGTGAGCGGGTGAGTGGGTGAGCGAGTGGGTGAGTGGGTGAGTGGGTGAGTGGGTGAGTGGGTGGGTGGGTGAGTGGGTGGGTGAGCGGGTGAGTGGGTGAGCGAGTGAGTGAGTGGGTGAGCGGGTGAGCGAGTGGGTGAGTGGGTGGGTGAGCGGGTGAGTGAGTGAGTGGGTGAGCGGGTGAGTGGGTGAGCGAGTGAGTGAGTGGGTGAGTGAGGGAGTGGGTGAGTGAGTGAGTGAGTGAGCGGGTGAGTGGGTGAGTGAGTGGGTGAGCGGGTGAGTGAGTGGGTGAGTGAGTGAGTGGGTGAGTGAGTGAGTGAGTGGGTGAGCGGGTGAGTGGGTGAGTGAGTGGGTGAGCGGGTGAGTGGGTGAGTGAGTGGGTGAGTGAGTGAGTGGGTGAGTGAGTGAGTGGGTGAGTGAGTGAGTGAGTGAGTGGGTGAGTGAGTGAGTGAGTGGGTGAGTGAGTGAGTGAGTGAGTGGGTGAGTGAGTGAGTGAGTGAGTGGGTGAGTAGGTGAGTGGGTGAGTGGGTGAGTGGGTGGGTGAGTGGGTGAGTGGGTGGGTGAGTGAGTGGGTGAGTGGGTGGGTGAATGAGTGAGTGAGTGGGTGAGTGGGTGAGTGAGTGAGTGAGTGAGTGGGTGAGTGGGTGAGTGAGTGGGTGGGTGAGTGAGCGAGTGAGTGATTGAGCGGGTGAGTGAGTGAGTGGGTGAGTGAGTGAGTGGGTGAGTGAGTGAGTGGGTAAGTGAGTGAGTGAGTGGGTGAGTGAGTGGGTGAGTGGGTGAGTGAGTGAGTGAGTGGGTGAGTGGGTGGGTGAGTGGGTGAGTGGGTGAGTGGGTGAGTGAGTGGGTGGGTGAGTGAGCGAGTAGGTGAGTGATTGAGCGGGTGAGTGAGTGAGTGGGTGAGTGGGTGAGTGAATGAGTGAGTGGGTGAGTGAGCGAGTGGGTGAGTGAGCGAGTGGGTGAGTGAGCGGGTGAGCGAGTGGGTGAGTGAGTGGGTGAGTGAGTGGGTGGGTGAGCGAGCGAGTGGGTGAGTGATTGAGCGGGTGAGTGAGCGAGTGGGTGAGTGAGCGGGTGAGCGAGTGGGTGAGCGAGTGAGTGGGTGAGCGAGCGAGTGAGTGGGTGAGCGAGTGAGTGGGTGAGTGAGTGAGTGGGTGAGCGAGTGAGTGGGTGAGCGAGTGAGTGGGTGAGCGAGCGAGTGAGTGGGTGAGTGAGTCGGTGGGTGAGTGAGCGGGTGAGTGAGCGGGTGAGTGAGCGGGTGAGTGGGTGGCTGAGTGAGTGAGTGGGTGAGTGAGTGAGTGGGTGAGTGAGTGGGTGGGTGAGTGAGTGAGTGAGTGAGTGGGTGAGTGAGTGGGTGAGCGGGTGAGCGAGTGGGTGAGTGAGTGAGTGGGTGAGTGGGTGAGTGAGCGGGTGAGTGAGCGAGTGGGTGAGTGAGCGAGTGGGTGAGTGAGCGGGTGAGTGAGTGAGTGAGTGAGTGGGTGGGTGAGTGAGTGGGTGAGTGAGTGAGTGAGTGGGTGGGTGAGTGAGCGGGTGAGTGAGTGGGTGAGTGAGTGAGTGAGTGGGTGGGTGAGTGAGTGGGTGAGCGAGTGGGTGAGTGAGTGAGCGGGTAGTGAGTGGGTGAGTGAGTGAGTGGGTGGGTGAGTGAGTGGGTGAGCGAGTGAGCGGGTGAGTGAGTGGGTGGGTGAGCGGGTGAGCGAGCGTGAGGCTCACCAGCGGGTGAGCGTGTCTTCCACGGCGTTGGTGAGTGCGTGTCCCAGGTGCAGGGAGCCGGTGACGTTGGGCGGGGGGATGCACATCATGAACACCCCCTTGGGGTTCTTCTCCGACACACTCGCACGCTAACACATCAACAACAACAACAACAATAAGACACATCAACAACAACACGACACATCAACAACAAGATGTATCAACAACAACACACACATCAACAACAACAAAACGACAACAACAAGACATCAACAACAAGATGTATCAACAACAACACACACATCAACAACAACAAAACGACAATAACAAGACATCAACAACAAGATGTATCAACAACAACACACACATCAACAACAATAAGACAACAACAACACACATCAACAAGACACAACAACAACACACACATCAACAACAACACACACATCCACAACAACACACAACAACAAGACACAACAACAACAACAAGACACATCAACAACAACAACAACACAACAGCAACAAGACACATCAACAACAAGACACAACAACACACACATCAACAACAAGACACAACAACAACAACACACACAACAACAACAAGACACATCAACAACAACAACACACACATCAACAACAAGACACATCAACAACAACAACACACACATCAACAACAACAAGACACAACAACAACAACACACAACAAGACACAACAACAACCACCAAGCCATCCATGTCTGAGCGCTTCCCATGCCTTCAGTCCCCCCCCTTACCCCCCCCACGTGTCCCCCCCCCCCCCATGTCCCCCCCCTGTGCCCCCCCCCCCCGTGCCCCCCCCGTGCCCCCCCCCCGTGCCCGTCCCCGTGCCCCCCCCGTGCCCCCCCCCCGTGCCCCCCCCGCCCACGTACCCCGTACTCGGGCTTGAAGAATCCCTGCTTCTCCCACCAGGGGTACCAGGCAGCCTCCACGTAGCGAGGGCTGTACGCGTCGGGCATGGGCCCCGACACGTCTACACACGCCACGCACACGCAACGCACACGCACAGCACACACACACGCACAGCACAACACACGCCACACACACGCCACGCACACACACGCCACGCACACGCCACACACACACGCCACGCACACGCCACACACACACGCAACACACACAGTACACACACACGCACGCAGCACACGCACACGCCACGCACACACGCACAGCACACACGCAGCACACACACACGCCACGCACACACGCAACACACACGCACCACACATGCACGCAGGCCACGCACACGCACCACACACGCGCACGCAAAAATTACAAAGATCTCCCGTGTAGTCTTAACAGACTGATGGGGCAAGTGCTGTTAGCGAGCACCTATGAAGGCCGACACCGCGGCACACGAGGGGGTGGGTGGCCAGCACCACGTTTACAACACACCGCACCAGGTACTCATGTGAGGCTGAGTCGACCTAGGGGAGGCCCAGGACCTTTTCAGATCATCGTCACCGGTGGTGTTGGCCGCGAGCGGGAATCGAACTCGGGTCGCCGGGTGGTTCGTAGCGCAGCGTAGCGCTAACCACTACACCACCACTCCCCACAGTCGCACACACACACCTGGACACACAGACACACCTGGACACACACAGACACACACACGCACCTGGGAACACACACACACACCTGGGAACACACACACACATACCTGGACACACACACACACACCTGGACACACACACACATACCTGGGTACACACACACACACACCTGGGAACACACACACATACCTGGACACACACACACATACCTGGACACACACACACACACCTGGACACACACACACACATACCTGGGAACACACACACACACCTGGACACACACACACATACCTGGACACACAGACACACACCTGGACACACACACACATACCTGGGAACACACACACACCTGGGAACACACACACACATACCTGGACACACACATACCTGGACACACACACACATACCTGGGTACACACACACACATACCTGGACACACACACACACACCTGGACACACACACACACATACCTGGACACACACACACACACACACCTGGACACACACACACATACCTGGGTACACACACACACATACCTGGACACACATACACACACCTGGACACACACACACCTGGACACACACACACCTGGACACACACACACACACACCTGGACCAACACACACATACCTGGGTACACACACACACATACCTGGACACACACACACACACACCTGGACACACACACACATACCTGGGTACACACACACACATACCTGGACACACAGACACACACACCTGGACACACACACACATACCTGGGTACACACACACACATACCTGGACACACAGACACACACACCTGGACACACACACACATACCTGGGAACACACACACATACCTGGACACACACACACATACCTGGACACACACACACACACCTGGACACACACACACATACCTGGGTACACACACACACATACCTGGACACACACACACACACCTGGACACACACACCTGGACACACAGACACACACACCTGGACACACACACACACCTGGGTACACACACACACATACCTGGGTACACATACACACACACCTGAACACACACACACATACCTGGACACACAGACACACATACCTGGACACACAGACACACATACCTGGACACACAGACACACACCTGGACACACACACACATACCTGGGTACACACACACACACATACCTGGACACACAGACACACACACCTGGACACACACACACCTGGACACACAGACACACACCTGGACACACACACCTGGACACACACAGACACACACACACCTGGACACACACAACCACACACAGACACTTGGGCACACACAGACACACACACACCTGCACACACACAGACACACACACACACCTGGACACACACAGACACACACACACCTGGACACACACACACACGCACCTGGACACACACAGACACACACACACCTGGACACACACAGACACACACACACTTGGGCACACACAGACACACACACACCTGGACACACATACACACACACACACCTGGACACACACAGACACACACACACCTGGACACACACACACACACACACCTGGACACACACAGACACACACACACCTGGACACACACAGACACGCACACACCTGGACACACACAGACACACACACACAGACACACACACACCTGGACACACAGACACACACCACCGCTCCCCACAGACACACGCACACCTGGACACACACACACACACACAGACACAACAACGGCAGCGTCACCGCGTCACCGCGTCCCCGCGCCAGGCTAGGTGCACGCCTCTCACCCTTCTTCTCTCCGGGAGGGGTGTCCACGTCGTAGGTGATCACCTCCAACTCTTTCTTCTCCACCTTGCCCTTCTTCTGCTGCTGCTGCTGCTGCTGAACGAGATGAAAACAAAACACGGAGCGGAGCCTTCAATACATGTTGTTAGGTTTTTTCGGTAAAGTCACGTACCGAACCTCACGAAAAATTAACCCGTAAAAACAAAGTTTTTCACTATAAATCCTTTACACGCGTGGCATCGGTTTTATTGTATTATTAATTTCTGTTTTTCTTGAGTAAGAGTTTCATTTTTATCACATTGGTATTTTAAATTAAATATGACATTTTTTTTTCCCTAAAAAGTGGAACATTTTTTTCACGAAAATAAATTGTCACGCACAACGAGTCTGTGTGCAAAATGTCGGCTCGATTGGATCACGGGAAGTGGGTTAAAAAACGACCGAAAGATTTGCACGGTCGTAAGCGCGCAAGCAAGCAAGTGAACTTAATATAAAGGATTTTAAAAATTAACCCGTAAAAACTAAGTTTTTCACTATAAATCCTTTATATGCGTGGCATCGGTTTTATTTTATTATTCATTTCTGTTTTTCTTGAGTAAGAGTTTCATTTTTATCACATTGGTATTTTAAATTAAATATAAGGAAAGTCGTATACAAGGATTATAAGGTTTTCAGTTTTTGTCTGATTGTTTATATTGTACATTTTTGTTGTTTTCTTGAATAATTTTCTGTGTTTAGGAAAAATATATGAATGTGTTAGTGAAATTTTTTTTTTCCCTAAAAAGTGAAAAATTTAGGAAATTTTTTTCACGAAAATTAATTGTCACGCACAACGAGTCTGTGTGCAAAATGTCAGCTCCATTGGATCACGGGAAGTGGGTTAAAAAACGACCGAAAGATTTGCACGGTCGTAAGCGCGCAAGCAAGCAAGTGAACTTAATATAAAGGATTTAAAAAATAATATTCAGGGCCTACCTTGGCTCCTCCCACCCTTAACCAGTAAATATAAAACACGGTTTTCCTGTAATTTCTCTCACTTGATACAGCAATCGTGCTGTGACGGTTCCACCTGAAGACGGAAGCTTGTGTTGCCTCCGAAACGTCGTGATTTTTATTTTATTTTACTTTTATTAATTTAATTTTTTTACCTACGTGACTTTACCGAAAAAAACCTAACAATATGAATCCTTGCAGTCACGAAAGCTTCAAATCTACCCTTCAATACGCACACGCGGCTGGAGCCGGACTCTGGGAGGAAGTCCGCGGGGGGAGAAAATAAAAAACCCGAACCGGAATTGGCGAGGGTAGGCGGCCCCTGGACTCGACACTGCCAAACCGCGAACGGATTTGGCACCCACTGGGCCTGGATTTGCGTTGGAAGCTCACGCGAAAAAAACGTGGGACTGGATTTGAATTTGAGAATCGATGGCCCTGGGATTCAACGCTGGGCCAAGGGAAAACCTGGACTGGAGTCTAGGATCACTGGTCCATGGACGAATAAGCGGAGGAAGTGAAAGAGGAGAAACAGGAAGTGAAAGAGGAAGTGAAAGAGGAGGAAGTGAAAGAGGAGGAAGCTAAAGAGGAAGTGAAAGAGGAGGAAGTGAAAGAGGAGGAAGCTAAAGAGGAAGTGAAAGAGGAGGAAGTGAAAGAGGAGGAAGCTAAAGAGGAAGTGAAAGAGGAGGAAGCTAAAGAGGAAGTGAAAGAGGAGGAAGTGAAAGAGGAGGAAGCTAAAGAGGAAGTGAAAGAGGAGGAAGTGAAAGAAGAGAAAGAGGAAGTGAAAGAGAAAGAGGAAGTGAAAGAGGAAGTGAAAGAAGAGGAAGAGTAGGAAGACGACGATGACCCCGGACCGGAATTCCCAACACAGTGGACCCCGGGAGTGGTGGTGGGGGGGGCCCTGGGGGGGGGGGGCCCTGGGGGGGGGGGGGGGGCCCTCTCACCTGGTCGGGGCGAGGCTCCTTCACCTTCTCCTGCTTCTGCTGGAACTTGTCCAGCTTCTCCCGCCTCTTCGCTTCCTTCTTGAGCTGCGCCGGCGTCTTGGGCTTGGCGTCGTCTCCGTTCGCTGGGGGGGGGGTGGGGTGGGGGAAGGTGGGGGGGGGGGAGGGTGGGGGGGAGGAGGGGGGAGGTGCGGGGGGAGGAGAGGGGTGGGGGAAGAGAAGGTGGGGGGGGTGGAGGAGGGAGGGGGGGGGGTGGAGGAGGGAGGTTGGGGGGCGAGGAGGGGGGGGGATAGAGGGGGGAGGTGCGGGGGGAGGAGGAAGAGGAGGCGGGGCGAGGAGGGGGGGGGGGGAGGAGGGGGGGAGGAGGAGGTGGGGGGGAGGGAGGGGGGTGAATATAAACGCTCCACGTTTGTGCGTCGCCCGACAACTTCATCCACAAAGTGGCCGCGTTGTGCGGCAGGAGGGCGACGTGCGGAGCGCTCCCCCACGCTCCCCCACCTGCGCCCTCTGCGGCCGCTTGACCTTTCTCCCCGGCGGCTTGTCCTTTGACCCCGGCGGGCTGACCTTTGGCCCCGGCCGGCTGACCCTTGGCCCCGGCCGGCTGACCTTTGACCCCGGCAGGCTGATCCTTGGCCCCGGCGGGCTGACCCTTGGCCCCGGCTGGCTGACCGTTGACCCCGGCGGGCTGATCCTTGGCCCCGGCGGGCTGACCCTTGGCCGGGGCCGGGTGACCTTTGGCCGGAGCCGGCTGACCCTTGGCCCTGGCAGGCTGACCTTTGGCCGGGGCCGGGTGACCCTCGGCCCCGGCAGGCTGACCTTTGGCCGGAGCCGGGTGACCCTTGGCCCCGGCAGGCTGACCTTTGGCCGGGGCCGGGTGACCCTCGGCCCCGGCGGGCTGGCGCGTCAGGGCGACTGGCCCCAGCACGGAGAGGAACTGGGGCTGATGGGCGCAGGTGAGGAACCAGCGGGTGGCGTGGGGGTGGCGCCCGCGGGCGGCGGCGTCCAACACCTGCAACGAGGCAAAGGTAAAGTCACCGCCCACCCCCCCTCTCCAAGGGGTAGCCTGCAGCAGGCCGTCGGGGCAAGTGCCGTCTTAAGCGGCGAGCGGCGGGAGGTTGGAGAGACGTGGAGAGATGTGGAGACACGTGGGGGACACGGGGGGGGGGGACACTGAGAGACACGGGGATCTACGTGGGGAGAGATGTGGAGACACGGGGGGGACACGGGGGGGGGGGGGGGGACACTGAGAGACACGGGGATCTACGTGGGGAGAGATGTGGAGACACGGGGGGGACACGGGGGGGGGGACACTGAGAGACACGGGGATCTACGTGGGGAGAGATGTGGAGACACGGGGGGGGGGGGGGGGGGGACACTGAGAGACACGGGGATCGATGTGGGGAGAGATGTGGAGACACGGGGGGGACACGGGGGGGGGGGGGGCACTGAGAGACACGGGGATCTACGTGGGGAGAGATGTGGAGACACGGGGGGACACGGGGGGGGGGGGACACTGAGAGACACGGGGATCTACGTGGGGAGAGATGTGGAGACACGGGGGGACACGGGGGGGGGGGGGGGACACTGAGAGACACGGGGATCTACGTGGGGAGAGATGTGGAGACACGGGGGGACACGGGGGGGGGGGGACACTGAGAGACACGGGGATCTACGTGGGGAGAGATGTGGAGACACGGGGGGGACACGGGGGGGGGGGACACTGAGAGACACGGGGATCTACGTGGGGAGAGATGTGGAGACACGGGGGGGACACGGGGGGGGGGGGGGACACTGAGAGACACGGGGATCTACGTGGGGAGAGATGTGGAGACACGGGGGGGACACGGGGGGGGGGGGGACACTGAGAGACACGGGGATCTACGTGGGGAGACACGTTGAGACACGTGGAGACACACGAAGACGCGCCGAGGCGCGGGGGGAGCGTGCGGAGACACGGCCACCCCTCCCCCCACCACCCCTCCCCCCACCACCCCTCCCCCCACCACCCCCCCCCTCCCCCCAGCCACACTCACGTGCGCGTAGGGAAGCATCAGCGCCGTCGCCACGGACACGTCGGCGAGGGAGAGGCGCTCGCCGACCAGGAATGTTCGCTGGCGCAGCGTCGAGTCCAGGGCGGAGAGGGCGCTGAAGATCTCCGCTCTGGCTCGCGACGCCACCTACACCAGACGAGAGGGGGCACCCACCCCCCACACACACACACACGCCAAGTGTAAAAAAATGAACCCGTAAAAACAAAGTTTTTCACTATAAATGCTTTATATGCGTGGCGGCTAGAGTCCTCTCGTCCTCTGGCTTGAGATGGCTGCCACCTATGGGTCAGATGATTGCATTGCACCATTAAGCAATTGGTCATTAAATATAATATTTTTGTCCTAAAAAGTGTAAAGTTTTGGAAATATTTTTTCACGAACATTAATTGTCACGCACAACGAGTCTGTGTGCAAAATGTCAGCTCGAGTGGATCACGGGAAGTGGGTTAAAAAACGACCGAAAGATTTGCACGGTCCTAAGCAAGCAAGCAAGTGAACTTAATATAAAGGATTTAAAAAGGTGTCAGTTTTGTCGCCAGATAGAAGGGTAAAAAAACCAATTATCATATGTTTTACTGGCAAATGAGGTTCCAATGGTGTAAATGTTTACCCCGAGCTCTCATACTCTGATGGTGCATTGTCTTTGAGTTGTGCGCCTTTTGGCGTCATCTGGTGCAACACCATGTGAGACTAGGCTCTAAGGAAAGCTGTCTCGGGTGTGGACCAATCAACTTCAAGGACAGTGCATATCATCATCAAAGTTGTGTGTTTTTTTTTTGCATTATGACTGCAGGTATTGTGGTCTATGCAAACATGACTCCTTGTAAAAAAAAGGTGTCAGTTTTGTTGCCAGATAGAAGGGTAAAAAAACAATTATCATATTTTTTACTGGCAAATGAGGTTCCAATGGTGCACGTGCATTGTCTTCGAAACCGATTGGTCCAACACCTTTCTCGTCTCCAACGGCGCTTCACCACGGCAACCGCCGGTCCAGGGAGCTCACCTTGCGCTGGTCGCCCCCGGCGACGGAGGGGTAGCACGTGGCGACGGTTGCCGGGAGCAACGTGCCCTCGGCCAGGGCCACCCATTGGAGGACGCTCGCCTCTTGCTCCTCCCCCTGGCCTAGCCCCGCCCACCGGTCCGGGCCTGGTGCCGACCCCAGCCTGGCCAGGTAGTAGGCGATGGCGTGGGCGCCCGAGAGCTTGAAGCCCGAGTTCGATTCCAGGACCGGGAGAGACTTCCAGAGCACCCTGGGCGGGCGGGCGGGCGGGGAGGTGCGGGAGGGAAAGCAGAGGTCCATAGTGTTTTGGTGTTTTCGGTAAAGTTGTGGCGCCTTTTGGCGTCATCTGGTCCAACAGCAATGTGAGACTGGGCTCTAAGAAAAGCTGTCTCGGGTGTGGACCAACCAGCTTCAAGGAAGTGCATATCATTATCATTATCAGAGTTATGTTTTTTGTTTGCATTTTGATTGCTTGTGTTGTGGTTTTTGGGTTGTGCGCCTTTTGGCGTCTTCTGGTCCAACACCATGTGAGACTAGGCTCTAAGAAAAGCTGTCTCGGGTGTGGACCAATCAATTTCAAGGACAGTGCATATATTATCAGAGTTATGTTTTTTGTTTGCATTATGACTGCAGGTATTGTGGTCTATGCAAACATGACTCCTTGTAAAAAAGGTGTCAGTTTTGTTGCCAGATAGAAGGGTAAAAAAGCCAATTATCATATTTTGCTACTGGCAAAGGAGGTTCCAAAGGTGTAAATGCTTACCCTGAGCTCTCATGCTCTAATAGTGCATTGTCTTTGAGTTGTGCGCCTTTAGGCGTCATCTGGTCCAACACCAATGGAGACTAGGCTCTAAGGAAAGCTGTCTCGGGTGTGGACCAATCAACTTCAAAGACGGTGCATATCATTATCATTATCAGAGTTATGTTTTTTTGTGTGTTGTGGTTATTGCTAAACATGACCCCTTGTATAAAGGTATCAGTTTTTGTACCAGTTGAAAGGGTAAACACCTATCACTATAATCCACAAACTCTTCGGTTCTTACGGTAAAGTCACGTGGGTAGAAAACTAATAGATCAATAAAGTTTCGATCGCAACACAAAGCAACCGTCATCACCAGGTGGGACAACCACAGCAAGAACACAACTTAGCCCACTTCAGCAGTTGTGGTGGTTGTGGTGGTTGTGGTGGTGGTGGTGGTTGTGACGGTGGTTGTGGTGGTGATTGTAGTGCTGGTTGTGGTGGTTGTGGTGGTGATTGTGATGGTGATTGTGGTGCTGGTGGTTGTGATGGTGGTTATGGTGGCGATTGTGGTGGTTGTGGTGGTTGTGATGGTGGTTGTGGTGGTAGTTGTGGTGGTTGTGATGGTGGTTGTGGTGGTGATTGTGGTTGTGATGGTGATTGTGGTTGTGGTGGTAGTTGTGGTAGTTGTGGTGGTAGTGGTTGTGGTGGTGGTGGTTGTGGTGGTGATTGTGGTTGTGATGGTGATTGTGGTGGTAGTTGTGGTGGTAGTGGTTGTGGTGGTGGTGATTGTGGTGGTGATTGTGGTGGTGATTGTGGTGGTGATTTTGGTTGTGGTGGTGGTTGTGGTGGCGGTTGTGGTGGTGGTTGTGGTGGTTGAGACCGAGGTATGCGCGTGGAGTCGCTGGTGACGTTGATGTTGACCCCGGCGAAGCGGGCGGTGATGAGGACGCGGGCGGTGATGACATCCACATCTCCCCCATCGCCACCGGTGTGCGCGTACAGCGTCAGGGACGACATCACCTGCACCACCATCACCACCACCATCACCAACATCATCAACATCATCACCTGCACCATCATCACCACCATCATCAACATCATCAACATCACCACCACCATCAACATCATCAACCATCAACATCTCTCTGTGGGTCTCTGTGGGTCTCTATGAGTGGCTGTGTGTCTCTATGGGTCTCTGTGGGTCTCTATGAGTGGCTGTGTGTCTCTATGGGTCTCTGTGGGTCTCTGTGTGTCTCTGTGGGTCTCTGTGTGTCTCTGAGTCTCTGTGTGTCTCTGAGTCTCTGTGTGTCTCCGAGTCTCTGTGTGTCTCTACGAGTCTCTGTGGGTCTCTGTGTGTCTCTGTGGGTCTCTATGAGTGGCTGTGTGTCTCTACGGGTCTCTGTGGGTCTCTGTGGGTCTCTGTGGGTCTCTGAGTCTCTGTGGGTCTCTGAGTCTCTGTGGGTCTCTGAGTCTCTGTGGGTCTCTATGAGTCTCTGAGTCTCTGTGTGTGTCTCTGTGTCTCTCTACGAGTCTCTGGGTCTCTGTGGGTCTCTACGAGTCTCTATGGGTCTCTGTGGGTCTCTGTGTCTCTCTACGAGTCTCTGAGTCTCTGTGGGTCTCTATGAGTCTCTGAGTCTCTGTGTGTCTCTGTGTCTCTCTACGAGTCTCTGGGTCTCTGTAGGTCTCTACGAGTCTCTATGGGTCTCTGTGGGTCTCTGTGTGTCTCTATGGGTCTCTGTGGGTCGTTGTGTCTCTATGGGTCTCTGTGGGTCTCTGTGGGTCTCTATGGGTCTCTGTGTGTCTCTGTGGGTCTCTGTGTCTCTATGAGTCTCTACGAGTCTCTACGAGTCTCTGTGTGTCTGTGTGTCTCTGTGGGTCTCTACGAGTCTCTACGAGTCTCTGTGGGTCTCTATGGGTCTCTGTGGGTCTCTACGAGTCTCTACGAGTCTCTGTGTGTCTCTGTGGGTCTCTATGGGTCTCTGTGTGTCTCTGTGGGTCTCTGTGTCTCTATGAGTCGCTGTGTGTCTCTACGAGTCTCTGTGTGTGTCTCTGTGTCTCTCTACGAGTCTCTGGGTCTCTGTGGGTCTCTACGAGTCTCTACGAGTCTCTGTGTGTCTCTGTGGGTCTCTATGGGTCTCTGTGTGTCTCTGTGGGTCTCTGTGTCTCTACGAGTCTCTACGAGTCTCTGTGTGTCTCTGTGTGTCTCTGTGGGTCTCTGTGGGTCTCTACGTGTCTCTGTGTGTCTCTGTGGGTCTCTATGGGTCTCTGTGGGTCTCTGTGTCTCTATGGGTCTCTGTGGGTCTCTACGAGTCTCTGTGTGTCTCTGTGGGTCGTTGTGTCTCTATGGGTCTCTGTGTGTCTCTGTGGGTCTCTGTGTGTCTATGAGTCTATGGGTCTCTACGAGTCTCTACGAGTCTCTGTGGGTCTCTATGGGTCTCTATGGGTCTCTGTGGGTCTCTGTGGGTCTCTGAGTCTCTATGGGTCTCTGTGGGTCTCTACGAGTCTCTGTGTGTCTCTGTGTGTCTCTGTGGGTCGTTGTGTCTCTATGGGTCTCTGTGTGTCTACGAGTCTGTGTGTCTCTGTGTGTCTCTATGAGTCTCTGGGTCTCTGTGTGTCTCTGTGTGTCTCTGTGGGTCGTTGTGTCTCTATGGGTCTCTGTGTGTCTACGAGTCTGTGTGTCTCTGTGTGTCTCTATGAGTCTCTGGGTCTCTGTGTGTCTCTGTGTGTCTCTGTGGGTCGTTGTGTCTCTATGGGTCTCTGTGTGTCTACGAGTCTGTGTGTCTCTGTGTGTCTCTATGAGTCTCTGGGTCTCTGTGGGTCTCTACGAGTCTCTACGAGTCTGTGTGTCTCTGTGGGTCTCTACGAGTCTCTACGAGTCTGTGTGTCTCTATGGGTCTCTGTGTGTCTCTGTGTCTCAATGAGTCTCTGTGTGTCTCTATGAATGAGGTGGTGGTGAGGTTGATTCCCTCACCGGCTTTCAAGGCAGCAAAGTCGCCACCGTTGTCGTCGTGAATGAATGAATGGGGTCCGCCTTTGTCACTCTGTCGATTGTTTTGATTGAACTTTTAAAATAAAATAAACAAATCGGAACGTAAACGTTGAAACGTCGTCAAAATATTTAAATGTTTATTTAAAAAACGCGGAGCCACGCTTCCAACACCGACCACCCAAGGATGATGAAACTACGGGTAACGAGAGGTGCCCAAACTTCTGAATCGATCCGATTCGCACGTTTAATCTCGCATTTGGCAAATCGATTCCGCGCGACGCCTCCGAACGGGGATCGATTCGCCGACTTGATAAAGCGCCGCTGTCGACTCGAATCGATTCCTAAGCGAAAGGAGGTTCCGAGTTTTACGAAAAATAATCGAATCGTTTCTCTCGGGCGATCCGGGTCACAAAGGCGACTGATTCGTCGGGTTCATCGATTCACACGCGCGCGAATCGATTCCTAATTCTACCGTTGTCGGTAGGAATCGACGAGGTCACTTGTTTATAACGCATCGATCCGTCGTAATTGATTCGGGACAATTGGCGATTTAAAATTAAACCCGATTAATCGATTGCGGGGCTGATGATCAGGAGATGATCCACAGTGGAGGTGTTTGTGTCGTGAAATCTGTGTAGTGTGTAGTGTAGTATACTAGTACAGCACTAGTGTGTAGTGTATAGTGTATAGTGTAGTATACTAGTACAGCACTAGTGTGTAGTGTATAGTGTAGTATACTAGTACAGCACTAGTGTGTAGTGTAGTGTGTAGTGTATAGTGTAGTATACTAGTACAGCACTAGTGTGTAGTGTATAGTGTAGTATACTAGTACAGCACTAGTGTGTAGTGTAGTGTGTAGTGTATAGTGTAGTATACTAGTACAGCACTAGTGTGTAGTGTATAGTGTAGTATACTAGTACAGCACTAGTGTGTAGTGTATAGTGTAGTATACTAGTACAGCACTAGTGTGTAGTGTAGTGTGTAGTGTATAGTGTAGTATACTAGTACAACACTAGTGTGTAGTGTAGTGTGTAGTGTATAGTGTAGTATACTAGTACAGCACTAGTGTGTAGTGTATAGTGTAGTATACTAGTACAGCACTAGTGTGTAGTGTATAGTGTAGTATACTAGTACAGCACTAGTGTGTAGTGTATAGTGTAGTATACTAGTACAGCACTAGTGTGTAGTGTAGTGTGTAGTGTATAGTGTAGTATACTAGTACAACACTAGTGTGTAGTGTAGTGTGTAGTGTATAGTGTAGTATACTAGTACAGCACTAGTGTGTAGTGTAGTGTGTAGTGTATAGTGTAGTATACTAGTACAGCACTAGTGTGTAGTGTAGTGTGTAGTGTATAGTGTAGTATACTAGTACAGCACTAGTGTGTAGTGTAGTGTGTAGTGTATAGTGTAGTATACTAGTACAGCACTAGTGTGTAGTGTATAGTGTAGTATACTAGTACAGCACTAGTGTGTAGTGTATAGTGAAGTGTATAGTGTAGTATACTAGTACAGCACTAGTGTGTAGTGTGTAGTGTAGTGTATAGTGTAGTATACTAATACAGCACTAGTGTGTAGTGTATAGTGTAGTATACTAGTACAGCATTAGTGTGTAGTGTAGTGTGTAGTGTATAGTGTAGTATACTAGTACAGCACTAGTGTGTAGTGTAGTGTATAGTGTAGTGTATAGTGTAGTATACTAGTACAGCACTAGTGTGTAGTGTAGTGTATAGTGTAGTATACTAGTACAGCACTAGTGTGTAGTGTAGTGTATAGTGTAGTATACTAGTACAGCACTAGTGTGTAGTGTAGTGTATAGTGTAGTGTATAGTGTAGTATACTAGTACAGCACTAGTGTGTAGTGTAGTGTATAGTGTAGTATACTAGTACAGTATTAGTGTGTAGTGTAGTGTATAGTGTAGTATACTAGTACAGCACTAGTGTGTAGTGTAGTGTATAGTGTAGTATACTAGTACAGCACTAGTGTGTAGTGTAGTGTATAGTGTAGTATACTAGTACAGCACTAGTGTGTAGTGTAGTGTATAGTGTAGTGTATAGTGTAGTATACTAGTACAGCACTAGTGTGTAGTGTAGTGTATAGTGTAGTATACTAGTACAGCACTAGTGTGTAGTGTAGTGTATAGTGTAGTATACTAGTACAGCACTAGTGTGTAGTGTAGTGTATAGTGTAGTATACTAGTACAGCACTAGTGTGTAGTGTAGTGTATAGTGTAGTGTATAGTGTAGTATACTAGTACAGCACTAGTGTGTAGTGTAGTGTATAGTGTAGTATACTAGTACAGCACTAGTGTGTAGTGTAGTGTATAGTGTAGTATACTAGTACAGCACTAGTGTGTAGTGTAGTGTATAGTGTAGTATACTAGTACAGCACTAGTGTGTAGTGTAGTGTATAGTGTAGTATACTAGTACAGCACTAGTGTGTAGTGTAGTGTATAGTGTAGTGTATAGTGTAGTATACTAGTACAGCACTAGTGTGTAGTGTAGTGTATAGTGTAGTATACTAGTACAGCACTAGTGTGTAGTGTAGTGTATAGTGTAGTGTATAGTGTAGTATACTAGTACAGCACTAGTGTGTAGTGTAGTGTATAGTGTAGTATACTAGTACAGCACTAGTGTGTAGTGTAGTGTATAGTGTAGTGTGTAGTGTAGTATACTAGTACAGCACTAGTGTGTAGTGTAGTGTATAGTGTAGTATACTAGTACAGCACTAGTGTGTAGTGTAGTGTATAGTGTAGTATACTAGTACAGCACTAGTGTGTAGTGTACTAGTGTAGTGTATAGTCTATAAGGGGCCGTCCATAAATGACGTCACTCGATTTTGGACGATTTTTGACCCTCCCCCCCCCCTCGTCACACGGCGTCACAAAAAGTCAGACCCCCCCCCTCAAATATGACGTCACAAAGCTCTGCCCCCCCTCCCCCCCCAAAAATAAAACATGCTTCAAATCGCTTTAAACTATTGTCATTGTAGTGCGTATTTAATGTGGCGCTGCACTCTGATGTTGTAGGAGAAAACATTTACTAAAAAGTCTATTTAATTAAGTAGAACGTCTTCTTGGTTCTTTCAGTAAAGTCACGTAAAATGGAAATAAAATAATAATTAAAAAATAAAAATTGTATTTTATGTTTTACTTTTATTATTTTATTATTTCCCTTCTACGTGACCTTACCGAAAGAACCAACAAGATGAATCCCTGCAGTCACGAAAGCTTTAAATCGAAATTTAAGTAGAACGTGTTGTCTATGTTTATTTAAAGTTGCGCATTTTGATGTGACGTCACATTTCTCAAACCCCCCCCCCTCGTCACACATCGTCACAAATGTCTGACCCCCTCCCCCCTAGGTGCGTGACGTCATTTATGGACGGCCCCTAATAGCTGTTACGAAAAGTAACAAACATTTTTTTCCCAACTTTTCGTAACAGCTATTTTCATTTCGATTTAAAGCTTTCGTGACTGCAGGGATTCATCTTCTTGGTTCTTTCGGTAAAGTCACGTAGAAGGGAAGTAATAAAATAATAAAAATAAAACAATAGAATAATTCTCACGTTTCGGCCACAACGCAAGCAGCCGTCCTCAGGTGAAGAATGAAACACCACCAAGCTTGGAGCGTATATTTAAGCCGGGTTGGTGTTTCATTCTTCACCTGAGGACGGCTGCTTGCGTTGTGGCCGAAACGTCGTGAGAATTATTCTATTATGTTTTATTATTTTATTACTTCCCTTCTACGTGACTTTACCGAAAGAACCAAGAAGATGAATCCCTGCAGTCACGAAAGCTTTAAATCGAAATAAAAAAAGAGTTTTTTTTTTTTAACCTTTTCGTAACAGCTATCTTCATTGTAGTATATCAGGCAAGGTCCTTCCCTCCCCTGCCCGTACTTCCCTGCTGTCTCTGGCACCGGCTTGTGCCCGACACGGCTTGACTCACTCAAGGACAAGGTCCAGGTGTCACACGCGACACCCCGGGCGAACCCGATAGGACACGTGACCGGACCGAGGTGGGCCTAGCGGACACCCATATAGCGAGAATTGCCCGATGATGCTGGATGCAATTACCAAGCGAAACGTCGTACTACTCAAAGCATTGTAAATGTTGTGGTTTCACGCTTCAACACACCGGTGGGCTAAAGCAGTGAACTATTTGTCTTTTGATAATTGGTTTTTTTACCCTTCTATCTGGCAACAAAACTGACACCTTTTTTTTACAAGGAGTCATGTTTGCATCGACAACTTTACCTGCAGCCATAATGCAAACAAAAAACACAACTCTGATAATGTATGCACTGTCCTTGAAGTTGATTGGTCCACACCCGAGACAGCTTTCTTTAGAGCCTAGTCTCACATGGTGTTGGACCAGATGACGCCAAAAGGCGCACAACTCAAAGACAATGCACCATCAGAGTATGAGAACTCGGGGTAAGCATTTACACCATTGGAACCTCATTTGCCAGTAGAACAATATGATAATTGGTTTTTTACCCTTCTATCTGGCAACAAAACTGACACCTTTTTTACAAGGAGTCATGTTTGCATAGACCACAATACCTGCAGTCATAATGCAAACAAAAAACATAACTCTGATAATGTATGTGCACTGTCCTTGAAGTTGATTGGTCCACACCCGAGACAGCTTTCCTTAGAGCCTAGTCTCACATGGTGTTGGACCAGTGTGGTGAAGTATGGCTAAACACCACCACCCCACCCCCACCCCCCCATGACTGACAACCACTTCGGTTCGAAGGGAAGGTGGCTTCCCCATCCAGCAGTTGAATATACCGCGAGCCAAAGTCTCACACCTTTATTACTCGTACGTAGAAAGAGTTTTAAAAACAAAATTTTGGCAAAATTACTTTTTGCAAATGTACCGTCACGAAGGCACTGGGGGCATTGTTGAACAACAACAAGAAATGTTGAAGTACAAAAGCCAAACCCTTTCCATAATAGAGGTTTCGTTTCTGTCGGGTCAGATCGCCTAAATATAAACGTCGTGTCGTTACACCCGCCGCCACGACACAGCCAATTTGTTGAGTTTGTGTCACGGAAACGCAAAACGTTGCTCCATCCGTGACCAATTCAGCCCGATGGATAACCCAACCGGTAATGGATATCCGTTGTCATTTACATGAAAACATTAACCCCCCCCCCCCCACATGATCTTTGCACCTGATTGCCACACAAGTCACGGCGCCACATTTATCCCTCCGTCCATCTCAGAACGAAACAGGAGCGAGGATTTCTCCACAAATCTGTGGCTGTCACCTGATGATGCTGCCAGAGTGCAGCGCCACATTAAATACGCACTCGAATCATATTCTTAGGTGAAAACTTAAAATTAATAAAAGTGAAATAAATGTAAAAGAATAATTTGTTTCACTTATAATTCACAAATAATAATTTATTTTACTTTTATTAATTTTATTTTTTCTACCTACGCGACTTTACCGAAAAAACCTAGGAATATGAATCCTTGCAGCCACGAAAGCTTCAAATCTAGAACGCACCGGAATGACAACAGTTTAAAGCGATTTGAGGCATGTTTCATTTTCAAAATGGGAATATGGTTTGGGGGGGGGGGGGGGGTCTGACTTTTTGTGACGCGGTGTGACGAGGGGGGGGGGGGGGCGTCAAAAATGTCACAGCTACTCGAAGCGCCAATGCTGTTGTGGGCTTCACTCTCAAACACTGAACTAGTAACGAATGAAATTTCGATTTAAAGCTTTCGTGACTGCAGGGATTCATCTTCTTGGTTCTTTCGGTAAAGTCACGTAGAATGGAAATAATAAAATAATAAAAATAAACCAATTAAATAATTTCGATTTCAAGCTTTCGTGACTGCAGGGATTCCTCTTCTTGGTTCTTTCGGTAAAGTCACGTAGAATGGAAATAATAAAATAATAAAAATAAACCAATTAAATAATTTCGATTTAAAGCTTTCGTGACTGCAGGGATTCATCTTCTTGGTTCTTTCGCTAAAGTCACGTAGAAGGGAAATAATAAAATAATAAAAATAAACCAATTAAATAATTTCGATTTAAAGCTTTCGTGACTGCAGGGATTCATCTTCTTGGTTCTTTCGGTAAAGTCACGTAGAATGGAAATAATAAAATAATAAAAATTATAAAATACAATTCTCATTTTTAAATTATTATTTTATTTCCATTCTACATGACTTTACCGAAAGAACCAAGAAGACGTTCTACTTAATTAAATAGACTTTTAGTAAATGTTTTCTCCTACAACATCAGAGTGCAGCGCCACATTAAATACGCACTACAATGACAATAGTTTAAAACGATTTGAAGCATGTTTTTTTTTGGGGGGGGAGGGGGGGCAGAGCTTTGTGACGTCATATTTGAGTGGGGGGGGTCTGACTTTTTGTGACGCAAGCAGCCGTCCTCAGGTCAAGAACAGGTCTGTCGGAAAGACAGCGTCTGAAGTTTCAAGAACAGGTCTGTCGGAAAGACAGCGTCTGAAGTTTCAGACGCTGTCTTTCCGACAGACCTGTTCTTCACCTGAGGACGGCTGCTTGCGTTGTGGCCGAAACGTCGTGAGAATTGTATTTTATTATGTTTTAATTGTATTATTTTATTATTTCCCTTCTACGTGACTTTACCGAAAGAACCAAGAAAATAGTAACGAATTGGCCATGTGACAAACCCCCTCACCGATTGGCCGTGAGTTTGACGACACAATATATGGGAAATATTGGTCGCGTAAGCCCGCTCCGTGTCAAACTGCCCAAGCATTCTGAGTAACTGAGATTTGTCAGCGTACCTGTGTGTGTGCGCGCGCGTGATGTGTGTGTACGTGCGGTATGCGTGTCCATGCGGGCGAGCGGTGGCGCCGTGGTTAGCGCGCTGCGCCACAAACCCGGCGACCCGAGTTCGATTCCCGTTCACAACCGATGACGGTGAATGTTCTAACTGGTCCTGGGCTTCCTCTGGGTCGACTTGGCCTTAAATCAGTGCCCGGTGCGGCGTATAAAACATCGGCACTGGGGAGACAAAGGCGGCCGGGTGTGGTGGTGGCCACTCACTCGCTCGCGTGTCAGAGTGCCAGTCTTCATAGGTGCCGCTTGCTAACAGCACTTGCACCAACAGTCTGTGAAAGGCGCTATGGACGATCTTTGCTTGGTGTCTAAGGCTTGTGCATGGTTTGTGAATGTGTACATGTGTGCGTGTTTGAGGGGGAGCGGTGGTGTAGCGGTTAGCGCTACGCTGCGCTATGAACCCGGCGACCCGGGTTCGATTCCCGCTCACGGCCGACACCGGTGACGATTATCTGAACCGGTCCCGGGCCTCCCCTAGGTCCACTCAGCCTTAAATGAGTACCTGGTGCGGTGTGTAGTGAACATCGCCACTGGGGAGACAAAGGCGGTCGGGCGTGGTGCTGGCCACCCCACCCCCTCGTGTGCCGCTCCGGCCTTCATAGGTGCTGCTCGCTAACAGCACTTGCCCCTACAGTCTGTTAAGGCTATACGGGGCATCTTTGTCTTTATCTTTGTGTTTGAATACTTGCACGTGCATTTGTCCGTGTACGTGTGCGTATGTGTGTCCACGTGCATGCATCCGTGTGCGTGCGCGTGTAACTCTTTGTCTTTGTGTGTAACTTTGGCACAGATGGTGGTTGCAGCTACCGGTCATCTCAGGCAGTCAACCCACGGCGCCTCTGCTGGATCTGTCCCGTGACCTCCTGCCAGCGGGCATTCGGCACGTCACGCGATAGCCTCAAAGTGCACCTAGCCTGGCACAGGTGCCGTGGTGACGTCACCGGCACTCGGTGGCGAACGGAGGCTGGTGTGTACGTACACACGTGTACACGTGTGTAAAGTCACACGTGTACCCGTGTGTACGTACACACATGTGGACGTGTTTTGAGTTATTCAACCATCGGGTCTCCCTCCCTCCTGTGCGTCTTCTGTGAGAACTTCCACACTCAACGCTTTCAGATCCTTCAGCACGGAGCTCAGAGACCCTACAGCACACACACAGTACACACACAGTACACACACAGTACACACACAGCACACACACGGTACGTACACACAGTAAATACACACGGTACACACACAGTACACACACAGTACACACAGTACACACGTACACACACAGTACACACACAGTACACACACAGTATGTACACACAGTACACACACAGCACACACACAGTACACATACAGTATACACATACACAGTATATATACACACAGTACACACACAGTACGTACACAGTACACACACAGTATATATACAGCACACACACGGTACATACACACACAGTGCACACACAGCACACACACAGTATACACACGGTACGTACACACACAGTACACACACGGTACGTACACACAGTACACACACGGTACGTACACACAGTATACACACAGTATATATACAGCACACACACGGTACATACACACACAGTGCACACACAGCACACACACAGTGCACACACAGCACACACACAGTATACACACGGTACGTACACACAGTATACACACGGTACGTACACACACAGTACACACACGGTACGTACACACAGTACACACAGTACGTACACAGTAAATACACAGTACATACACAGCACACACACAGTACACACACAGTACACACACAGTATGTACACACAGTACACACACAGTACACGCACAGCACACACACAGTACACACACAGCACACACACGGTACGTACACACACAGTACACACACAGCACACACACAGCACACACACAGTACACACACAGTATATATACAATATACACGGTACACACACACACGGTACGTACACACACAGTACACGCACAGCACACACACAGTACACACACAGCACACACACGGTACGTACACACACGGTACGTACACACACAGTACACACACGGTATGTACACACAGTACACACACAGTATGTACACACAGTACACACACAGCACACACACAGTATATATACAATATACACGGTACACACACACAAGGTGCGTACACACACAGTACACACACTATACATACACACACAGTATATATATACACACACACACAGTATACACGGTACACACAGTATATATATACACACACACAGTACACACACAGTACACACACACGGTACGTACACACCCAGTATACACACAAACAATACACACACACACACAGTACACACACAGTATATATACATTATACACGGTACACACACACAAGGTGCGTACACACACAGTACACACACTATACATACACACACAGTATATATACACACACACACAGTACACACACAGTACACACACAGTATACACGGTACACACAGTATATATACACACACACAGTACACACACAGTACGTACACACCCAGTATACACACAAACAATACACACACACACACAGTACACACACAATACACACAGTATATATACACACACACAGTACACACACAGTGTACACACACCGTATACACACAGTACACTTACACAGTATATACACATTACACGTACACAACACATGCAATGTGCAAGTGAGTGAAATGAGTGGGTGGGTGAATGGGTGAGTGGGTGAGTGAGTGAATGGGTGGATGAGTGGGTGATTGAGAGGGTGAGTGAGTGAGTGAGAGGATGTGTGAATGGGTAAGTGAGTGAGAGGGTGAGTGAGAGGGTGAGTGAGAGGGTGAGTGGGTGGGTAGGTGAGTGAGTGACTGGGTGAGTGAGTGGGTGGATGAGTGGGTGATTGAGAGGGTGAGAGGGTGTGTGAATGGGTAGGTGAATGGATATGCGAGTGAGAGGGTGAGTGAGAGGGTGAGTGGGTGAGTGGGTGGGTGAATGGGTGAGTGACTGGGTGAGTGAATGGGTGAATTAGTGGGTGATTGAGAGAGTGAGTGAGAGGGTGTGTGAATGGGTAGGTGAATAGGTAGGTGAGTGAGAGGGTGAGTGGGTGAGTGGGTGAGTGGGTGAGTGAGTGGGTGGGTGAGTGGGTGAGTGAGTGGGTGAATGGGTGAGTGACTGGGTGAGTGAATGGGTGGATGAGTGGGTGATTGAGAGGGTGAGTGGGTGAGAGGGTGTGTGAATGGGTAGGTGAGTGAGAGGGTGAGTGGGTGAGTGGGTGAGTGGGTGGGTGGGTGATTGAGAGGGTGAGAGGGTGTGTGAATGGGTAGGTGAATGGATATGTGAGTGACTGGGTGAGTGAGTGAGTGGGTGAGTGACTGGGTGAGTGAATGGGTGGATGAGTGGGTGATTGAGAGGGTGAGTGAGAGGGTGTGTGAATGGGTAGGTGAATAGGTAGGTGAGAGGGTGAGTGAGAGGGTGAGTGGGTGGGTGAGTGACTGGGTGAGTGAATGGGTGGATAAGTGGGTGATTGAGAGGGTGAGTGGGTGAGAGGGTGTGTGAATGGGTAGGTGAATGAGTGGGTGAGTGAGTGGGTGAGTGAGTGGGTGAGTGACTGGGTGAGTGAATGGGTGGATGAGTGGGTGATTGAGAGGGTGAGTGGGTGATTGAGAGGGTGGGTGAGTGAGTGACTGGGTGAGTGAATGGGTGGATGAGTGGGTGAGATGGTGTGTGAATGGGTAGGTGAGTGAGTGGGTGAGTGAGTGGGTGAGTGAATGGGTGGATGAGTGGGTGAGTGAGAGGGTGAGCGAGTGAGTGGGTGAGCGAGCGTGAGGTTCACCAGCGGGTGAGTGAGTTGGTGAGTGAGTGAGTGGGTTAGCGAGTGAGCGAGTGAGTGGGTGAGTGAGAGGGTGAGTGAGTGAGTGGGTGAGCGAGCGAGTGAGTTGTTGTGGCCTGTGCTAGGCTTCCACTGCCCACCAGCGTGACGCTGCCCTTTCTCCAGCTGCTGCCCTCCGACTCTCCTCGCCTTGTACTGCTGCAGCAGCCCCTCCTGCCTCAGCGTCGCCTGCGTACGCCCGCACAGGCAAAGGTCCCCACCCCCCCGTGTAGCCTTCATTAGACTGTTGAGGCAAGTGGTGTGAGCGTGTTCCAGCAGGCGCCCTGTGAAGGCCGACACGGCGCACGTGGAGGGTGGGTGGCCAACACCACCATGCACCACCACCACCAACACCAACACCACCAACACCCCCCCTCCCGGCCACCTTTGTCTCAGCCGTAAATGGGGTACTGATACTGTCAGAGCGTGCGGGTGGGTCAGTGAGTGGGCGGGTGAGTGGTTGAGTGGGTGGATGGGTGAGTGAATGAGTGGGTGAGTGAGTGGGTGGGTGAGTGAGCGAGTAAGTAGGTGAGTGAGTGAGCGAGTCAGTAGGTGAGTGAGTAGGTGAGTGAGTGAGCGAGTGAGTGGGTGAGTGAGTCGGTGGGCGGGTGAGTGAGAGAGAGGGTGAGTGGGTGGGTGAGTGGGTGAGTGAGTGAGAGAGAGGATGAGTGGGTGGGTGAGTGAGCAGGTGAGTGAGTGAGCGAGTGAGTGAGTAGGTGAGTGAGCGAGTAAGTAGGTGAGTGAGTGAGTGAGTGAGCAAGTCATTAGGTGAGTGAGTGAGCGAGTGAGTAGGTGAGTGAGTAGGTGAGTGAGTGAGTGAGCGAGTGAGTGGTGTGTGAGTGAGTGAGCGAGTGAGTAGGCGAGCGAGCAAGGGGGTAGGTGAGTGAGTGAGCGAGTGAGTAGGTGAGCGAGTGAGTCGGGGGTGAGTGAGTGGGTGAGTGAGTGGGTGGGTGAGTGGGTGAGTGAGTCAGTGGGTGAGTGGCTGAGTGGTTGTGTGAGTGGTTGGGTGAGTGAGTGGGTGGATGGCTGAATGGTTGGGTGAGTGGTTGGGTGAGTGAGTGGGTGGATGGGTGAGTGAGTGGGTGGATGAGTGAGTGAGTGAGTGGGTGGGTGAGTCAGTGGCTGAGTGGCTGGGCGAGTGGCTGGGCGAGTGAGTGATCGATCGAGCGAGTGAGCGCACCTTCATGAGGCTACCGTCCGCCTGCAGCTGCTGCAGGTGGCTCTGCAGCTGCTGCAGCTGCATGTGGTGATGTCTGTCGCGAGTCTGAGCCAGCTCCCTGGCTCGCTCCCTCTCACGGCTCCACTCGCGCTCACCTTGGCGCAGAGCCACCACTGCGGTGAGAAACACAGTGTCCAATCAAAATAATATATATAATAAACCGTCGGTCGATCTTCCAATGTGCTCGTGTGCAAGGGCAAACATTTTTCTCGCGGCGTTCAGTTGCTGCTCACGATGTTTCTAAATTAAATGATGATAGTAACAATCAGCCCGCTTGGATGACTGTAGGTGAGTGAGCGAGTGGTGTATGCGTACCAGCCTTGCCGTGCTCCCTGCGTGCCTGGTTCAGACTGGGTGAGTGGGTGAGCGAGTGAGTAGGTGAGTGAGTGAGCGAGCGAGTGAGTAGTGTGTGAGTGAGTGGTGTGTGAGCGAGCGAGTGAGCGAGTGAGTGAGCGAGTGGTGTGTGCGTACCAGCCTTGCCGTGCTCCCTGCGTGCTTGGTTCAGACTAAGTGAGCGAGTCAGTAGGTGAGTGAGTGAGCGAGTGAGTGGTGTGTGAGTAAGTGAGCGAGTGAGTAGGTGAGCGAGTGAGTGAGTGGTGTGTGAGTGAGTGAGCGAGTGAGTAGGTGAGTGAGCGAGCGAGTCAGTAAGTGAGCGAGTGAGTGAGCCAGTGAGTGGTGTGTGCGTACCAGCCTTGCCGTGCTCCCTGCGTGCTTGGTTCAGACTGAGTGAGTGAGTGGTGTGTGAGTGAGTGAGTGAGCGAGTGAGTAGGCGAGTGAGTGAGTGGTGTGTGCGTACCAGCCTTGCCGTGCTCCCTGCGTGCTTGGTTCAGACTGAGTGAGTGAGCGGGTGAGTAGGTGAGTAGGTGAGTGAGCGAGTGAGTGAGTGGTGTGTGAGTGAGTGGTGTGTGAGTGTGTGAGTGAGTGAGCGAGTGAGTAGGTGAGTGAGTGAGCGAGTCAGTAAGTGAGCGAGTGAGTGGTGTGTGAGTGAATGAGCGAGTGAGTAGGTGAGTAGGTGAGTGAGTGAGCGAGCGAGTCAGTAAGTGAGTGAGCGAGTGAGTGGTGTGTGCGTACCAGCCTTGCCGTGCTCCCTGCGTGCTTGGTTCAGACTGAGTGAGTGAGCGAGTGAGTAGGTGAGCGAGCGAGTGAATAGGTGAGTGAGTGAGTGGTGGGTGAGTGAGTGAGCAAGTGAGTGGTGTGTGAGTGAGTGAGTGGTGTGTGAGTGAGTGAGTGAGCGAGTGAGTAGGTGAGTAGGTGAGTGAGTGAGCGAGTCAGTAAGTGAGCGAGTGAGCGAGTGAGTGGTGTGTGCGTACCAGCCTTGCCGTGCTCCCTGCGTGCCTGGTTCAGACTGAGTGAGTGAGCGAGTGAGTAGGTGAGTGAGTGAGCGAGTCAGTAAGTGAGCGAGTGAGTGAATGAGTGGTGTGTGTGTGAGTAGGTGAGTGAGCGAGTGAGCAGGTGAGTGAGCGAGTGAGCGATTGAGTGAGTGGTGTGTGCGTACCAGCCTTGCCGTGCTCCCTGCGTGCTTGGTTCAGACTGAGTGAGTAGGTGAGTGAGTGAGCGAGTGAGTGAGTGGTGAGTGAGTGAGCGAGTCAGTAAGTCAGCGAGTGAGTGAGTGGTGTGTGCGTACCAGCCTTGCCGTGCTCCCTGCGTGCTTGGTTCAGACTGAGTGAGTGAGCGAGTGAGTAGGGGAGTAGGTGAGTGAGTGAGCGAGTGAGTGAGTGGTGTGTGCGTACCAGCCTTGCCGTGCTCCCTGCGTGCTTGGTTCAGACTGAGTGAGTGAGCGAGTGAGTAGGTGAGTGAGTGAGCGAGTCAGTAAGTGAGCGAGTGAGTGAGTGAGTGGTGTGTGCGTGCCAGCCTTGCCGTGCTCCCTGCGTGCTTGGTTCAGACTGAGTGAGTGAGCGAGTGAGTAGGTGAGTAGGTGAGTGAGTGAGTGAGCGAGTGAGTAGGTGAGTGAGTGAGCGAGTGAGTGAGTGGTGTGTGCGTACCAGCCTTGCCGTGCTCCCTGCGTGCTTGGTTCAGACTGAGTGAGTGAGCGAGTGAGTAGGTGAGTAGGTGAGTGAGTGAGTGAGCGAGTGAGTAGGTGAGTGAGTGAGCGAGTGAGTGAGTGGTGTGTGCGTACCAGCCTTGCCGTGCTCCCTGCGTGCTTGGTTCAGACTGAGTGAGTGAGCGAGTGAGTAGGTGAGTAGGTGAGTGAGTGAGTGAGTGAGCGAGTGAGTAGGTGAGTGAGTGAGCGAGTGAGTGAGTGGTGTGTGCGTGCCAGCCTTGCCGTGCTCCCTGCGTGCTTGGTTCAGACTGAGTGAGTGAGCGAGTGAGTAGGTGAGTAGGTGAGTGAGTGAGTGAGCGAGTGAGTAGGTGAGTGAGTGAGCGAGTGAGTGAGTGGTGTGTGCGTACCAGCCTTGCCGTGCTCCCTGCGTGCTTGGTTCAGACTGAGTGAGTGAGCGAGTGAGTAGGTGAGTGAGTGAGTGAGCGAGTGAGTAGGTGAGTGAGTGAGTGAGTGGTGTGTGCGTACCAGCCTTGCCGTGCTCCCTGCGTGCTTGGTTCAGACTCTGCTCCAAGCCGGAGAGCTGATCCGCGTAGCGAGCACGGAGGTCCCGTTCAACGGCTCGCACCGCTACAACCACAACCACCACCACAACAACTACACTCACCCACAACTCATCATTTAGCAACCAATACCGACACCACTACTACCATTGCCACAACCACCACCACAACAACAACAACTACACTCACCCACAACTCATCATTTAGCAACCAATACCGACACCACTACCACCACCACCACCACAACAACAAGTACACTCACCCACAACTCATCATTTAGCAACCAATACCGACACTACTACCACTTACCACCACCATCACAACAACTACACTGGTAGCGATGATGATGCTGATAGCGATGTTGATGGTAGTGGTGATGATGATGGTAGCGGTGATGATGATGGTGGCGATGATGATGGTGGTGGCGGCGGATGATGATGATGATGGTGATGATGATGACGATGATGATGATGATGGTTATGATGGTGGTGTATGATGATGGTAGCGATAATGATGATCGCGATGATGATGGTAGCGGTGATGATGCTGATAGCAATGATGATGCTTGCGATACCGACGATGATGATAGCAATGAAGATGATGGTTGCGATGGTAGCGACGACGAGGCCTGTTATTCTACGTCTGCGTGTGTTGGGCACCCTGATCCTTCGCTCCGTGCTCATGTTGCAGCTGCTGCTGCAGCTGCTGCAGCTGCTCCAGCTGCTGCTGCTGCTGGTTGCGGGCGGCTTCCAGCTTGTGCTGCGCCTGCTGCAGGCGAGTCTGGGTCTCCTCGTGCAGCGCGCCCCGCTCCTCGGCCAGAGACCGCAGGCGCAGGAGCTGCTCCGCACAGGCCTCCTCCGCTGGGACGTGGACATCATCGTCGTCAGCAACATCGTCGTCGTCAACGTCAACATCATCGTCGTCAACATCGTCGTCAACGTCAACATCGTCATCAACATCATCAACTTCAACATCATCATCATCAGCATCATTATCATCAACATCGTCATCGTCAAGATCGTCATCGTCAAGATCGTAATCGTCAACATCATCAATATCGTCATCATCAACTTCAACATCATCACCAGCTTCAACATCATCATCAACATCATCGTCAACAACATCATCGTCAACGTCAAGATCGTCATCGTCAAGATCGTCATCGTCAACATCATCAACATCATCAACATCGTCATCATCAACTTCAACATCATCAACATCGTCATCATCAGCATCATTATCATCAACATCGTCGTCGTCAATGTCAACATCGTCAACGTCACCATCATCATCAACATCGTCATCATCAACTTCAACATCATCATCATCATCAACATCATCAACTTCAACATCATCAACAGCATCATTATCATCAACATCGTCATCGTCAAGATCGTTGTCAACATCGTCGCCATCAGCATCGTCATCATCGTCAACATCATCATCAGGGACATAGGGGAGAGAGACCCCGTGTGTCTCTGTCTCCATGTCCCTACCCCGTGTGTCTCTCTCCCCGTGTGTCTCTCTCCCCGTCTCTGTCCCCATGTCCCTACCCTGTGTATCTCTCCCCGTGTGTCTCTGTCCCCATGTCCCTACCCTGTGTGTCTCTCTCCCCGTGTGTCTCTGTCCCCATGTCCCTACCCTGTGTGTCTCTCTCCCCGTGTGTCTCTCTCCCCATGTGTCTCTCTCCCTATGTCCCTACCGTGTGTCTCTCTCCCCGTGTGTCTCTCTCCCCGTGTGTCTCTCTCCCCGTGTGTCTCTCTCCCCGCGTGTCTCTCTCCCCGTGCGTCTCTCTCCCCGTGTGTCTCTCTCTCCGTGCGTCTCTCTGCCCGTGTGTCTCTCTCCCCGTGTGTCTCTCTCCTCGTGTCTCTGTCCCCGTGTCTCTCCCCGTCTCTCTCCCCGTGTGTCTCTCTCCCCGTGTGTCTCTCTCCCTGTGTCCCTACCCCGCGTGTCTCTCTGTCCGTGTGTCTCTGTCCCCGTGTCCCTACCCCTGTCTCTCTCCCCGTGTGTCTCTCTCCCCGTGCGTCTCTCTCCCCGTGTGTCTCTCTCCCCGTGTGTCTCTCTCCCCGCGTGTCTCTCTCCCCGTGCGTCTCTCTCCCCGTGTGTCTCTCTCTCCGTGCGTCTCTCTGCCCGTGTGTCTCTCTCCTCGTGTCTCTGTCCCCGTGTCTCTCCCCGTCTCTCTCCCCGTGTGTCTCTCTCCCCGTGTGTCTCTCTCCCCGTGTCCCTACCCCGCGTGTCTCTCTGTCCGTGTGTCTCTGTCCCCGTGTCCCTACCCCTGTCTCTCTCCCCGTGTGTCTCTCTCCCCGTGCGTCTCTCTCCCCGTGCGTCTCTCTCCCCGTGCGTCTCTCTCCCCGTGTGTCTCTCTCCCCGTGCGTCTCTCTCCCCGTGTGTCTCTCTCCCCGTGTGTCTCTCTCCCCGTGTGACTCTCTCCCCGTGTGTCTCTCTCCCCGTGTGTCTCTCTCCCCGTGCGTCTCTCTCCCCGTGTGTCTCTCTCCCCGTGCGTCTCTCTCCCCGTGTGTCTCTCTCTCCGTGCGTCTCTCTGCCCGTGTGTCTCTCTCCCCGTGTGTCTCTCTCCTCGTGTCTCTGTCCCCGTGTCTCTCCCCGTCTCTCTCCCCGTGTGTCTCTCTCCCCGTGTGTCTCTCTCCCCGTGTCCCTACCCCGCGTGTCTCTCTGTCCGTGTGTCTCTGTCCCCGTGTCCCTACCCCTGTCTCTCTCCCCGTGTGTCTCTCTCCCCGTGTGTCTCTCTCCCCGTGTGTCTCTCTCCCCGTGCGTCTCTCTCCCCGTGTGTCTCTCTCCCCGTGTGTCTCTCTCCCCGTGTCTCTCTCCCCACGTGTCTCTCTCCCCACGTGTCTCTCTCCCCGCGTGTCTCTCTCCCCGTGCGTCTCTCTCCCCGTGTGTCTCTCTCTCCGTGCGTCTCTCTGCCCGTGTGTCTCTCTCCCCGTGTGTCTCTCTCCTCGTGTCTCTGTCCCCGTGTCTCTCCCCGTCTCTCTCCCCGTGTGTCTCTCTCCCCGTGTGTCTCTCTCCCCGTGTCCCTACCCCGCGTGTCTCTCTGTCCGTGTGTCTCTGTCCCCGTGTCTCTCTCCCCGTGTGTCTCTCTCCCCGTGTGTCTCTCTCCCCGTGTGTCTCTCTCCCCGTGTGTCTCTCTCCCCGTGTGTCTCTCTCCCCGTGTGTCTCTCTCCCCGTGTCTCTCTCCCCGTGTGTCTCTCTCCCCGTGTGTCTCTCTCCCCGTGCGTCTCTCTCCCCGTGTGTCTCTCTCCCCGTGTGTCTCTCTCCCCGTGTCTCTCTCCCCGTGTCTCTCTCCCCGTGTGTCTCTCTCCCCGTGTGTCTCTCTCCCCAGGTCCATACCCCGTGTCTCTCTCCCCGTGTGTCTCTCTCCCCGTGTGTCTCTCTCCCCGTGTCTCTCTCCCCGTGTCTCTCTCCCCGTGTGTCTCTCTCCCCGTGTGTCTCTCTCCCCGTGCGTCTCTCTCCCCGTGTGTCTCTCTCCCCGTGTGTCTCTCTCCCCGTGTGTCTCTCTCCCCGTGTGTCTCTCTCCCCGTGCGTCTCTCTCCCCGTGCGTCTCTCTCCCCGTGTGTCTCTCTCCCCGTGCGTCTCTCTCCCCGTGTGTCTCTCTCCCCGTGCGTCTCTCTCCCCGTGTGTCTCTCTCCCCGTGTGTCTCTCTCCCCGTGCGTCTCTCTCCCCGTGTGTCTCTCTCCCCGTGTGTCTCTCTCCCCGTGTGTAACTCTCCTCGTGTGTCTCTCTCCCCGTGTGTCTCTCTCCCCGTGCGTCTCTCTCCCCGTGTGTCTCTCTCCCCGTGCGTCTCTCTCCCCGTGTGTCTCTCTCCCCGTGTGTCTCTCTCCCCGTGTGTCTCTCTCTCCGTGCGTCTCTCTGCCCGTGTGTCTCTCTCCCCGTGTGTCTCTCTCCTCGTGTCTCTGTCCCCGTCTCTCTCCCCGTGTGTCTCTCTCCCCGTGTGTCTCTCTCCCCGTGTGTCTCTCTCCCCGTGTGTTTCTCTCCCCGTGTCCCTACCCCGCGTGTCTCTCTGTCCGTGTGTCTCTGTCCCCGTGTCCCTACCCCTGTCTCTCTCCCCGTGTGTCTCTCTCCCCGTGTGTCTCTCTCCCCGTGTGTCTCTCTCCCCGTGCGTCTCTCTCCCCGTGTCTCTCTCCCCGTGTGTCTCTCTCCCCGTGTGTCTCTCTCCCCGTGTCTCTCTCCCCGCGTGTCTCTCTCCCCGCGTGTCTCTCTCCCCGTGCGTCTCTCTCCCCGTGTGTCTCTCTCTCCGTGCGTCTCTCTGCCCGTGTGTCTCTCTCCCCGTGTGTCTCTCTCCTCGTGTCTCTGTCCCCGTGTCTCTCCCCGTCTCTCTCCCCGTGTGTCTCTCTCCCCGTGTGTCTCTCTCCCCGTGTCCCTACCCCGCGTGTCTCTCTGTCCGTGTGTCTCTGTCCCCGTGTCTCTCTGCCCGTGTGTCTCTCTCCCCGTGTGTCTCTCTCCCCGTGTGTCTCTCTCCCCGTGCGTCTCTCTCCCCGTGCGTCTCTCTCCCCGTGCGTCTCTCTCCCCGTGTGTCTCTCTCCTCGTGTCTCTCTCCCCGTGCGTCTCTCTCCCCGTGTGTCTCTCTCCCCGTGTGTCTCTCTCCCCATGTCCCTACCCCGTGTCTCTCTCCCCGTGTGTCTCTCTCCCCGTGTGTCTCTCTCCCCGTGTCTCTCTCCCCATGTCTCTCTCCCCGTGTCTCTCTCCCCGTGTGTCTCTCTCCCCGTGTGTCTCTCTCCCCGTGTGTCTCTCTCCCCGTGTCTCTCTCCCCGTGTCTCTCTCCCAGTGTCTCTCTCCCCGTGTCTCTCTCCCCGTGTGTCTCTCTCCCCGTGCGTCTCTGTCCCCGTGCGTCTCTGTCCCCGTGCGTCTCTCTCCCCGTGTGTCTCTCTCCCCGTGTGTCTCTCTCCCCGTGTGTCTCTCTCCCCATGTCCCTACCCCGTGTGTCTCTCTCCCCGTGTGTCTCTGTCCCCGTGTCCCTACCCCTGTCTCTCTCCCCGTGTCTCTCTCCCCGTGTGTCTCTCTCCCCGTGTGTCTCTCTCCCCGTGTGTCTCTCTCCCCGTGTGTCTCTCTCCCCGTGTGTCTCTGTCCCCGTGTCCCTACCCCTGTCTCTCGCCCCGTGTCTCTCTCCCCGTGTGTCTCTCTCCCCGTGTGTCTCTCTCCCCGTGTGTCTCTCTCCCCGTGTGTCTCTGTCCCCGTGTCCCTACCCCTGTCTCTCTCCCCGTGTCTCTCTCCCCGTGTGTCTCTCTCCCCGTGTCTCTCTCCCCGTGTGTCTCTGTCCCCGTGTCCCTACCCCTGTCTCTCTCCCCGTGTCTCTCTCCCCGTGTGTCTCTCTCCCCGTGTGTCTCTCTCCCCGTGTGTCTCTCTCCCCGTGTGTCTCTCTCCCCGTGTGTCTCTGTCCCCGTGTCCCTACCCCTGTCTCTCTCCCCGTGTCTCTCTCCCCGTGTCTCTCTCCCCGTGTCTCTCTCCCCGTGTGTCTCTCTCCCTGTGCGTCTCTGTCCCCGTGCGTCTCTCTCCCCGTGTGTCTCTCTCCCCGTGTGTCTCTCTCCCCGTGTGTCTCTCTCCCCATGTCCCTACCCCGTGTGTCTCTCTCCCCGTGTGTCTCTGTCCCCGTGTCCCTACCCCTGTCTCTCTCCCCGTGTCTCTCTCCCCGTGTGTCTCTCTCCCCGTGTGTCTCTCTCCCCGTGTGTCTCTCTCCCCGTGTGTCTCTGTCCCCGTGTCCCTACCCCTGTCTCTCTCCCCGTGTCTCTCTCCCCGTGTGTCTCTCTCCCCGTGTGTCTCTCTCCCCGTGTGTCTCTCTCCCCGTGTGTCTCTCTCCCCGTGTGTCTCTGTCCCCGTGTCCCTACCCCTGTCTCTCTCCCCGTGTCTCTCTCCCCGTGTGTCTCTCTCCCCGTGTGTCTCTCTCCCCGTGTGTCTCTGTCCCCGTGTCCCTACCCCTGTCTCTCTCCCCGTGTGTCTCTCTCCCCGTGTGTCTCTCTCCCCGTGTGTCTCTCTCCCCGTGTGTCTCTCTCCCCGTGTGTCTCTGTCCCCGTGTCCCTACCCCTGTCTCTCTCCCCGTGTGTCTCTCTCCCCGTGTGTCTCTCTCCCCGTGTGTCTCTCTCCCCGTGTGTCTCTGTCCCCGTGTCCCTACCCCTGTCTCTCTCCCCGTGTGTCTCTCTCCCCGTGTGTCTCTCTCCCCGTGTGTCTCTCTCCCCGTGTGTCTCTCTCCCCGTGTGTCTCTGTCCCCGTGTCCCTACCCCTGTCTCTCTCCCCGTGTGTCTCTCTCCCCGTGTGTCTCTCTCCCCGTGTGTCTCTCTCCCCGTGTGTCTCTCTCCCCGTGTGTCTCTGTCCCCGTGTCCCTACCCCTGTCTCTCTCCCCGTGTCTCTCTCCCCGTGTGTCTCTCTCCCCGTGTGTCTCTCTCCCCGTGTGTCTCTGTCCCCGTGTCCCTACCCCTGTCTCTCTCCCCGTGTGTCTCTCTCCCCGTGTGTCTCTCTCCCCGTGTGTCTCTCTCCCCGTGTGTCTCTCTCCCCGTGTGTCTCTGTCCCCGTGTCCCTACCCCTGTCTCTCTCCCCGTGTGTCTCTCTCCCCGTGTGTCTCTCTCCCCGTGTGTCTCTCTCCCCGTGTGTCTCTCTCCCCGTGTGTCTCTCTCCCCGTGTGTCTCTGTCCCCGTGTCCCTACCCCTGTCTCTCTCCCCGTGTGTCTCTCTCCCCGTGTGTCTCTCTCCCCGTGTGTCTCTCTCCCCGTGTGTCTCTCTCCCCGTGTGTCTCTGTCCCCGTGTCCCTACCCCTGTCTCTCTCCCCGTGTGTCTCTCTCCCCGTGTGTCTCTCTCCCCGTGTGTCTCTCTCCCCGTGTGTCTCTCTCCCCGTGTGTCTCTGTCCCCGTGTCCCTACCCCTGTCTCTCTCCCCGTGTGTCTCTCTCCCCGTGTGTCTCTCTCCCCGTGTGTCTCTCTCCCCGTGTGTCTCTCTCCCCGTGTGTCTCTCTCCCCATGTCCCTACCCCGTGTCTCTCTCCCCGTGTGTCTCTCTCCCCGTGTGTCTCTCTCCCCGTGCGTCTCTGTCCCCGTGCGTCTCTCTCCCCGTGTGTCTCTCTCCCCGTGTGTCTCTCTCCCCGTGTGTCTCTCTCCCCATGTCCCTACCCCGTGTGTCTCTCTCCCCGTGTGTCTCTGTCCCCGTGTCCCTACCCCTGTGCGTGGCGAGTGAGATTTTCTCTTGCATGAGGAGGGCGTCTCTCTGCATCTGTGACGAGAGGAGGTCTCTCTCCGCTTGGAGATGGCTCAGCTCAGCCTGCAGATCCGGCCTGCACAACATCACCACATCATCGTCATCATCGTCATCATCATCGTCGTCATCATCACCGCCGTCACCGCCACACCATCATCATTGCAAAGTAACGACAAGTTCACTGCATGGCCTACATCGTTATGTCCACTTTGTCATCTTCAACATGGAGCACATTACCACACCATCTTCATCGCCAGTCATCATCATGATTACAAGATCACTAAGATATCATCATTATTAGCAGCATCACCGCCACCACCACCACCACCACCACAGAATTACAATATTTCAACATCACAATGATCTCGATTTAAAGCTTTCGTGACTGCAGGGATTCATCTTCTTGGTTCTTTCGGTAAAGTCACGTAGAAGGGAAATAATAAAAATAAAACATGATAAAATAATTCTCACTTGCGTTGTAGCCGAAACGTCGTGAGAATAATTTTATTATGTTTTCTTTCTATTATTTTATTATTTCCCTTCTACGTGACTTTACCGAAAGAACCAAGAAGATCACCATGATCAACGTCATCCCCACATCACAGCATCTCATATCATCGAGGCATCAACATCATAATTATCATCAATATCGTCATCGTCAACGTCAAGATCGTCATCGTCGCCATCGGCATCGTCATCATCGTCAACATCATCATCAGGGACATAGGGGAGAGAGACCCCGTGTGTCTCTGTCTCCATGTCCCTACCCCGTGTGTCTCTCTCCCCGTGTGTCTCTGTCCCCGTGCGTCTCTCTCCCCGTGTGTCTCTCTCCCTGTGTGTCTCTCTCCCTGTGTGTCTCTCTCCCTGTGGGTCTCTCTCCCCATGTGTCTCTCCCCATGTCCCTACCCCGTGTGTCTCTCTCCCCGTGTGTCTCTCTCCCTGTGTGTGTCTCTCTCCCCGTGTGTCTCTCTCCCTGTGTGTGTCTCTCTCCCCATGTCCCTCTCCCCACGATTGCGATGCGACCACAACACCGCTACCAACAATTGGCAGCGCACAGGGCGACGGACAGGAAGTGACGTCGTACCTGGCGGGGACGTCGGGGCTGGGAGCGATGGGGGGCTGCTCCTGCAGGGCGAGACGGTGCAGGGCATCCCTCCTCAGCACCAGCCCTGCAACCGTGCCAGGTTGACACACCACACAGTGCACCACTGAATGGCACCGCACCTTGTCACGCAAAGGGCCACAGACTCACGCAGACACCCACAGGCTCACGCAGAGATCCACAGACTCACGCAGGCAACCGCCACCATCACCACCACAGCCAAAATCGCCACCACTACCAACACATACTACTTTGAGAACCCATTTCAAACAAACACCACACTATGATACACTACACTATACACAACCTCTGATTAGCACGCTTGGCTATGTACGGTGCGAAAGAATAAGTTCAACACACGCAGATTCGCACGCGAGCGAGCTGACTTTGACGCTATTTATCGCGCACGCTGCCCGCCCACACCTCCCGTGCCGACACAGCGAACCCAGGCCCCGTACCTCGCACGAGGTCCACTCTCCTCGTGGCGAAACGGACGCGTTCGGAGAGGCGGCCGAGCGACTCCATCGCGCCCACGACTTTCTCTTCGCTGTCCGTCACCTCTCTCCAGCGCCTGGCAAGAGGCAGCACACATTCGTGCGTGCGTGTGTGTGTGTACGTTGAATCAGCCAGTCATCTCGGTCATCTCGGTCAGTCGACCCGTGGCACCTGGGTCTGCCCCGTGACCTCCTGCCAGCGGGCGTTCGACACTTCACGTGGCCTCAGGGTGCACATGGCCTGGCACAAGCGTCGTGGTGACGTCACCGCCACTTAGTGGCGAATGGCGGTTGTTGTTGTTGTTGTTGTGTCTCTGTGTGTGTGACTGTGTGTGTCTCTGTGTGTGTGTGTGTCTGTGTGTGTCTGTGTGTGTGTGTCTGTGTGTGTGTCTGTGTGTGTCTGTGTGTGACTGTGTGTGTGTCTGTGTGTGTCTGTGTGTGTCTGTGTGTGTGTGTGCCTGTGTGTGTGTGTCTCTGTGTGTGTGTGTTACATTTTTATGTTTATATCGTAGTCTGGTGGCGTTCGACACTTCACGTGGCCTCAAGGTGCACTTGGCCTGGCACAAGCGTCGTGGTGACGTCACCGCCACTTAGTGGCGAATGGCGGTTGTTGTTGTTGTCTCTGTGTGTGTCTGTGTGTCTGTGTGTGTGTCTCTGTGTGTGACTGTGTGTGTGTCTGTGTGTCTGTGTGTGTGTGTCTCTGTGTGTGTGTGTCTCTGTGTGTGTGACTGTGTGTGTCTCTGTGTGTGTGACTGTGTGTGTGTGTCTCTGTGTGTGTGACTGTGTGTGTCTCTGTGTGTGTGTGTGTCTGTGTGTGTCTGTGTGTGTGTGTCTGTGTGTGTGTCTGTGTGTGTCTGTGTGTGACTGTGTGTGTGTCTGTGTGTGTCTGTGTGTGTCTGTGTGTGTGTGTGCCTGTGTGTGTGTGTCTCTGTGTGTGTGTGTTACATTTTTATGTTTATATCGTAGTCTGGTGGCGTTCGACACTTCACGTGGCCTCAAGGTGCACTTGGCCTGGCACAAGCGTCGTGGTGACGTCATCGCCACTTAGTGGCGAATGGCGGTTGTTGTGTTGTACGTTGAACTTCTCCCGCACCGTACGCAAAGCCAAGCGTGCTAATCGGAGGTTGTGTATAGTGTAGTGTATCATAGTGTAGTGTATCATAGTGTAGTGTATCATAGTGTGGTGTATCATAGTGTAGTGTATCATAGTGTGGTGTATCATAGTGTGGTGTATCATAGTGTAGTGTATCATAGTGTGGTGTATCATAGTGTGGTGTATCATAGTGTGGTGTATCATAGTGTGGTGTATCATAGTGTGGTGTATCATAGTGTGGTGTATCATAGTGTGGTGTATCATAGTGTGGTGTATCATAGTGTAGTGTATCATAGTGTGGTGTATCATAGTGTGGTGTATCATAGTGTGGTGTATCATAGTGTGGTGTATCATAGTGTGGTGTATCATAGTGTGGTGTATCATAGTGTGGTGTATCATAGTGTGGTGTATCATAGTGTAGTGTATCATAGTGTAGTGTATCATAGTGTGGTGTATCATAGTGTAGTGTATCATAGTGTGGTGTATCATAGTGTGGTGTATCATAGTGTGGTGTATCATAGTGTGGTGTATCATAGTGTAGTGTATCATAGTGTGGTGTATCATAGTGTGGTGTATCATAGTGTGGTGTATCATAGTGTGGTGTATCATAGTGTAGTGTATCATAGTGTAGTGTATCATAGTGTGGTGTATCATAGTGTGGTGTATCATAGTGTGGTGTATCATAGTGTGGTGTATCATAGTGTGGTGTATCATAGTGTGGTGTATCATAGTGTAGTGTATCATAGTGTGGTGTATCATAGTGTGGTGTATCATAGTGTGGTGTATCATAGTGTGGTGTATCATAGTGTGGTGTATCATAGTGTGGTGTATCATAGTGTGGTGTATCATAGTGTGGTGTATCATAGTGTGGTGTATGTTAGAAATGGGTTCTCAAATCTAGTATGTGGTGGTGGTGGCGGCTATTTTGGCTGTGGTGGTAGTGATGGTGGCGGTTGCCTGGTGGTGCTGTAGGTTTGTATGTTGAACTTCTTTCACACCACCGTACGTGGCCGACCGTGATGTTCGGAGGCGCGGGGGAGGCACAACAAACTGAACACGATAATAAGCAGTTCTAAAGAAACGAGTTTGTCAATCTGGATGATGACGATGATGACGATGTAAAAGTGGCAGCGTAGCTCCAAGTGGCCTCCTAATATCGGAAGGGAAACAGCGTTCCAGGCAACCGCATTGTGCGGCGCATCTGAAAGCGCCAACGTCTCTGTTCAATGGCCCAGCCAAAAGCCGCCGCTGCTGCTGCTATTGCTGTTGCTGCTGTTGCTGCTGTTGCTGCTGCTGCTGCTGCTGCTGCTGTTGCTGCTGTTGCCGCTGCTGCCGTTGCTGCTGCTGTTGCTGCTGCTGCTGTTGCTGCTGTTGCTGCTGCTGTTGCCGCTGCTGCCGTTGCTGCTGCTGTTGCTGATATTGCTGCTGCTGCTGCTGTTGCTGCTGCTGTTGCTGCTGCTGCTGTTGCTATTGCTGCTGCTGTTGCTGCTGTTGCTGCTGCTGTTGCTGCTGCCGTTGTTGCTATTGCTGCTGCTGCTGCTGCTGTTGCTGCTGCTGCTGCTGTTGCTGTTGCTGCTGCCGTTGTTGCTATTGCTGCTGCTGCTGTTGCTGCTGCTGCTGTTGCTGCTGCTGTTGCTGCTGCCGTTGTTGCTGCTGCTGCTGCTGCTGCTGTTGCTGCTGCTGCTATTGCTGCTGCTGCTATTGCTGCTGCTGCTATTGCGCTGCTGCTGTTGCTGCTGCTGTTGCTGCCGCTGCTGCCGCTGCTGCCGCTGCTGCTGCTGCTGCTGCTACTGCGCTGCTGCTGCTGCTGCTATTGCTGCTGCTGCTGTTGCTGCTGTTGCTGCTGCCGCTGTTGCTGCTGCGAGGATGACGAGCGGTGTTCGCGCCACTATGGTTCGTGCTCCTTTACGAGATCGGCAGCGGGGTGATCGTGTCGTTCATTTGCGTCCGGATCTTCCACGGTTTGTGCAGTGGATGCGGTTGAGGGTGGACCGCAGAGGTCACAACCGGGTACCCGATACCCGTACCCTACCCGATACCCGGCTACCCGTACCCGCCGGGTACGGGTACCCGTTTGCGACCCTGGTGCGGCCGGGTACGGGTAGGCCGTGAGTCACTGGTGAGTCACTGGTGAGTCACCGTTTGTCACTCATTTCCCAACGTCTTGTCTCTTCTCACAATTCAAGTTCCTAGAATCAACCCACCCGCGCTTGCAACATGGCTTCATCCCAGAGGTCGCAATCGGGTACCTGATACCCGTACCCTACCCGTACCCGGCTACGGGTACGGGTACCCATTTGCGACCCTGGTGCGGCCGGGTACGGGTAAGGAATCAAAACCCGTTTGCTACCTCTGGTGGACCGTGAGCTTCGTGGAAGATCAAAACCAGGGATCTTCTTCGTGTAAAACAACCTCTTCTTTTTAAACGATGCTTATTTCACCAGGTGAGGCCCACTGAGCCACGTAGCATTTTTATCAGAAGCGACCTGGCCACCACAAATGATAGCGCAACGAAGCGGTTAACCACGTGGAAATTTACTGCGGCCGAATACTCTGAAAGGCGTGTTTCTAAATGCGGAGGACCTGGAGAAAAATCCACGTGACCACGGGGGAGAACGCGCAAACTCCAATTACACAGTAGGCGTCAGGGTCGGGATCGAACCCGCGCCCACCTGCATACCAGGCGAGGTAGTTAACATCTCCTAGCCACCGTGATGATGATGAGAGAGACGCAAACTCCAAATGTATAGTAGGTGTCAGGGTCGGGATCGAACCCACGACCTCCTGCACACCAGGCGAGGTAGTTAACATCTCCTAGCCACCGTGATGATGATGATGAGATAGAGACACGCAAACTCCAATTACACAGCAGGCGGGGGAGGGGAGGGGGAGGGGCGGGGAGGGGAGAGGGAGAGAGAGAGGGGAGGGGGAGAAAGGAGGGAGGGGGAGGGAGGAGCGGGGAGGGGGAGGGGCGGGGAGGGGGGAGGGAGAGAGAGAGGGGAGGGGGAGAAGGGAGGGAGGGGGAGGGAGGAGCGGGGAGGGGGAGGGGCGGGGAGGGGGGAGGGAGAGAGAGAGGGGAGGGGGAGAAGGGAGGGAGGGGGAGGGAGGAGCGGGGAGGGGGAGGGGCGGGGAGGGGGGAGGGGCGGGGAGGGGCGGGGCGGGGAGGGGAGAGAGAGGGGAGGGGGAGAGGGGAGGGGGAGGGGCGGGGAGGGGGAGGGGCGGGGAGAGAGAGGGGAGGGGGAGAGGGGAGAGGGAGAGAGAGAGGGGAGGGGGAGGGGCGGGGAGGGGGAGGGGCGGGGAGAGAGAGGGGAGGGGGAGAGGGGAGAGGGAGAGAGAGAGGGGAGGGGGAGGGGCGGGGAGGGGCGGGGAGAGAGAGGGGAGGGGGAGAGGGGAGGGGGAGGGGCGGGGAGGGGGGAGGGGAGGGGCGGGGGGGTTCCCGACCTGCTGACTGTTTCCTGCAGTCTGTGCAGCGCCGCTTCTGCCCGCGCTGCTCTCTGCTGCGCTACTTGGGCCGCTGCCCTCAGCGCATCCAGGTCCTCCTGCAGACCCTGAGCCCTGATGGTCTGCAGCTTCAGTTCGGCCGTGCGGTCGGAGAGGCCGAGTTCCAGTATCTTCACCTGCCCCTCGTTCCTCCGCAGGACCTGCTGCAGTTCCAACAGCTGTACAAAGACAAAGATCCCCCGTATAGCCTTAGCAGGCTGTCGGGGCAAGTGCTGCAAGCGAGCGACGGCACGGAACACGAGGGTGGTGGGTGGCCAGCACCACGGCGATGTTTACTACTCCACCGCTACACCAGGTAACTCATTTGAGGCCGAGTCGACCTAGGGGAGGCCCCAGAACCGGTTCAGATAATCGTCACTGGTGTTTGCCGTGAGCGGGAATCGAACCCGGGTCGCCGGGTTCGGAGTGCAGCGCGCTAACCGCTACACCACCGCTCCCCACACACACGGACCCACGCACACACATCGACTTACACACACACACGGACTCACGCACACACATAAACTCACACACACATTGGCCTACATACACATACGGACTCAGACACACAGACATGGACTTTAGATACACACACATGAAGTTACACACACACAAATATCGACTCACACACACACACACGTTTACTACACCACCGCTACACCAGGTAACTCATTTGAGGCCGAGTTGACCTAGAGGAGGCCCCAGAACCGGTTCAGATAATCGTCACTGGTGTTTGCCGTGAGCGGGAATTGAACCCGGGTCGCCGGGTTCGCAGCGCACCGACACGGACACACAGACTCACTTTAACACGTAAGGCTTTCGCGACCAAATATTATTCATAATCAACGTTTTTGGGTTTAGATCGTGGCGTTATTTATAAATGTGTCGTAACCCTCCACCACCCGACACGGCCAATCAGTAAAAAATTAACCCGTAAAAACAAAGTTTTTCACTATAAATCCTTTATATGCGTGGCGGCTAGAGTCCTCTCGTCCTCTGGCTTGAGATGGCTGCCACCTATGGGTCAGATGATTGCATTGCACCATTAAGCAATTGGTAATTACATATAATTTTTTTTTTCCCTAAAAAGTGTAACATTTTGGAAAAAAATTTTCACGAACATAAATTGTCACGCACACCGAGTCTGTGTGCAAAATGTCAGCTCGATTGGATCACGGGAAGTGGGTTAAAAAACGACCGAAAGATTTGCACGGTCCTAAGCAAGCAAGCAAGCAAGTGAACTTAATATAAAGGATTTTAAAAAAGTGTCACGTTGACAAAAGACAAAATAGTTCACTGCTTTAGCCCACCGGTGTGTTGAAGCGTGAAACCACAACATTTACAATTTGAGTACACATTGCCAGTGAACTCCAAAAATTGTAAATATTGTGGTTTCAGACTCTGTCTACTTGACAGACCTGTTCTCCACCTGAAGACGGCTGCTTGCGTTGTGGCCGAAACGTCGTGAGAATTATTTTATGTTTTATTTTTATTGTTTTATTGTTTTCCTTCTACGTGACTTTACCGAAAGAACCAAGAGGATTGTGGTTTCACGCTTCAACACACCGGTGGGCTAAAGCAGTGAACTATTTTGTCTTTTGTCAACGTGACACTTTTTTAAATCCTTTATATTAAGTTCACTTGCTTGCTTGCGCGCTTACGACCGTGCAAATCTTTCGGTCGTTTTGTAACCCACTTCACGTGATCCAATCGAGCTGACATTTTGCACACAGACTCGTTGTGCGTGACAATTAATTTTCTTGAAAACGTTTTTCCAAAATTGTACACTTTTTAGGATTTTTTTTTTTTTTCATATTTAATTTAAAATACCAACGTGATAAAAATGAAACTCTTACTCAAGAAAAACAGAAATGAATAATAAAATAAAACCGCGCATATATAAAGGATTTATAGTGAAAAGCTTACGGGTAAATTTTTTACTGATTGGCCGTGTCGGGTGGTGGAGGGTTACGACACATTTATAAATAACGCCACGATCTAAACCCAACAAATGTTGATTATGAACGCAGACTCGCGTCCACAAATCATCCGGCCACTCGCAGGGCGTTGACGCTACCTCCTCCAACCGCTGACAAACCACCGACGCCTCGGGCCGAGCAACAACGACCATCCACCGCTCGCTGTCGGATCGGCGGCCGTCGTTTAGCGTACCTCGGTCTGTCGCTCTCTCGCCTCCTTCCTTTGCCGCGCCTCCTGGCAGCTGAGCTGCACGAGTAGAGCGTAGGCTTTCTGACGCCAGCACGACAGCAGCAGCAGCGGCGGCGGCGGCGGTGCCTGCCGCCCGTCCCCGTCGCCGCCAGCGGTGAGGTCGTCACCCTTCGCCGCCTGGGTCCGACGCACGCGCGCACAAGATTAGGATGCGCTAGCGTCTCCTCTCTGCGACTGGCGCTGCTGTCGGAGTGGCCAGCATCGTCACCGTTCGTGATGACGTTTTTGTTGTTGTTGTTGGTGTTGTTGTTGGGGGGGGGGCGAACAGCGCTGGGGAGCAGAGGTCGCAAACGAGTTTTGATTCCTTACCCGTACCTGTACCCGGCCGCACCAGGGTCGCAAATGGGTACCCGTACCCGTACCCAGCCGGGTACGGGTAGCCGTTCCCTATCCGTACCCTACCCGAAATGAGTGACAAACGGTTACTCACCAGTGACTCACGGCCTACCCATACCTGGCCGCACCAGGGTCGCAAATGGGTACCCGTACCCGTGTCTGTGCGTGTGTGAGCGAGTGTCTGTGCGTGTGTGAGTGAGGGTCTGTGCGTGTGTGAGTGTCTGTGCGTGTGTGAGTGAGGGTCTGTGCGTGTGTGAGTGAGGGTCTGTGCGTGTGTGAGTGAGTGTCTGTGCGTGTGTGAGTGAGGGTCTGTGCGTGAGTGAGTATCTGTGCGTGTGTGAGTGAGGGTCTGTGCGTGTGTGAGTGAGTGTCTGTGCGTGTGTGAGCGAGGGTTTGTGCGTGTGTGAGTGAGTGTCTGTGCGTGTGTGAGTGAGAGTCTGTGCGTGAGTGAGTGAGTGTCTGTGCGTGTGTGAGTGTGTGTCTGTGCGTGTGTGAGTGAGTGTCTGTGCGTGTGTGAGTGAGTGTCTGTGCGTGTGTGAGTGAGAGTCTGTGCGTGAGTGAGTGAGTGTCTGTGCGTGTGAGTGAGTGTCTGTGCGTGTGTGAGTGAGTGTCTGTGCGTGTGTGAGTGAGTGTCTGTGCGTGTGTGTGTGAGTGTCTGTGCGTGTGTGAGTGAGTGTCTGTGCGTGTGAGTGAGTGTCTGTGCGTGTGTGTGTGAGTGTCTGTGCGTGTGTGAGAGTGAGTGTCTGTGCGTGTGTGAGTGAGGGTCTGTGTGTGTGTGAGTGAGTGTCTGTGCGTGTGTGAGTGTCTGTGCGTGTGTGAGTGAGTGTCTGTGCGTGTGTGAGTGAGTGTCTGTGCGTGTGTGAGCGAGGGTCTGTGCGTGTGCGAGCGGGTGTCTGTGTGTGTCTGAGTGTCTGTGCGTGTGTGAGTGAGTGTCTGTGCGTGTGTGAGTGTCTGTGTGTGAGTGAGTGTCTGTGCGTGTGTGAGTGTCTGTGCGTGTGTGAGTGTCTGTGCGTGCGCGAGTGTCTGTGCGTGTGTGAGTGAGTGTCTGTGCGTGTGTGAGTGAGTGTCTGTGCGTGTGTGAGCGAGTGTCTGTGCGTGTGTGAGTGAGTGTCTGTGCGTGTGTGAGCGAGGGTCTGTGCGTGTGCGAGCGGGTGTCTGTGTGTGTGTGAGTGTCTGTGCGTGTGTGAGTGTCTGTGCGTGTGTGAGTGTCTGTGCGTGCGCGAGTGTCTGTGCGTGTGTGAGTGAGTGTCTGTGCGTGTGTGAGTGAGTGTCTGTGCGTGTGTGAGCGAGTGTCTGTGCGTGAGTGAGTGTCTGTGCGTGTGTGAGCGAGGGTCTGACCGGTGGGTGTATAATGGCCTCCTGCGTGGTCAGGATGTGAGACAGCGACGAGAGACGGAGACACTGCAGCTCGGACTCTGCCCGGAGGCGGGAGTTTTCCTTCTCCAGAACCTGGGAGACACACGGGGAGACACAGGGAGACACACAGGGAGACACAGGGGAGACGCGGGGAGACACAGGGGAGACGCGGGGAGACACATGGAGACACAGGGAGACACACGGGGAGACGCGGGGGAGAAGCGGGGAGACACAGGGGAGACGCGGGGAGACACATGGAGACACAGGGAGACACACAGGGGAGACGCGGGGAGACACAGGGGAGACGCGGGGAGACACATGGAGACACACGGGGAGACACACGGGGAGACACACATGGAGATACAGGGAGACACACAGGGAGACAAACGGGGAGACACACGGGGAGACACATGGAGATACAGGGAGACACACGGAGACACACAGGGAGACAAACGGGGAGACACACGGGGAGACACACGGGGAGACACACATGGATATACAGGGAGACACAGGGAGACACACAGGGAGACAAACGGGGAGACACACGGGGAGACACACGGGGAGACACACGGGGAGACACACGGGGAGACACACATGGATATACAGGGAGACACAGGGAGACACACAGGGAGACAAACGGGGAGACACACGGGGAGACACACAGGGAGACATACGGGGAGACACAGGGAGACACACGGGGAGACACAGGGAGACACACAGGGAGACAGGGAGACACAGGGAGACACACGGGGAGACACAGGCAGACACAAACGGGGAGACACATGGAGATACAGGGAGACACATGGAGACACAGGGAGACACAGGGAGACACATGGAGATACAGGGAGACACACGGGGAGACACAGGGAGACGCAGGGAGACGCATGGAGATACAGGGAGATACATGGAGACACATTGAGATACAGGGAGACACATGGAGATACAGGGAGACACACAGGGAGATACAGGGAGACACAGGGGAGACACAGGGGAGACGCGGGGAGATGCAGGGAGACACACGAAGACACATGGGGAGACACACAGGGAGACACACGGGGAGATGCAGGGAGACACACGGGGAGACACAAGGGAGACAGATAATCGTCGCTGGTGTTAACCGTGAGCGGGAATCGAACTCGGGTTGTTGCCGGGTTCGTAGCGCAGCGTAGCGCTAACCACAACACCACCGCTCCCCCACCCCACACACAGACACACGCACGCACACACACACACAACAACTGCCATTCTCCACTAAGTGGCGGTGACGTCACCACGACGCTTGTGCCAGGCCAAGTGCACCTTGAGGCTACCACGTGAAGTGTCGAACGCCCGCTGGCAGGAGGAGGTCACGGGGCAGACCCAGCAGGTGCCACGGGTCGACTGACCGAGATGACCGAGATGACTGGCTGATGCACCACCTTTGCCCCCTACTGTACCAACTTGCTGTGCTTTAGCCACCCGGCGCTCCGCTCGTTGTTGTGAGCGTCGCTCCTCCGCCCTCCAACTGCCCAGTAGCGTCCTTCACGAGCCTCCTCCACAGAGGCCGATCTTGACACCGCTGGTACCAGTCATCGGCAAGTCCACTCAGCTCCAAGTCCTCCTGTACCACGTCACTCCATCTCTTCTCTAGCCCGTGCCGCGCCCGTTTAGCCCCCTCGATCCAGCCGACATACACACGCACGCACACACACGCGCGCACACACGCACGCACACACACGCGCACACGCGCGCGCACACACGCACGTACACACTGACCTGTACGCGCGCCAACAGACTGTCCCTGTCGGGTCCCTCCTCCTCCTCCTCCTCGTGCTGCTGTGCCGGGGTGCCCACGTAGCGGCGCATCTGCTGCACCAGCTGCGCTTGGCTCGCGGCCTCACTGCGGCACTGCCTGCGCAACAAAGACAAAGGCGACCCCCCACACAGTGTAGCCCACACAGGCCGTTGGGGCAAGTGCGGCGTGGCTGACACCACGAGCCGGACCGCTCTGCCCCTCCGGTGCCGATGTTTACGCGCCGTACCCCGGGTAACCGTTTAAGGCCGAGCCGACCTAGGGGAGGTCCGGGACCGGCGAAGAGGGAAATTAACTCGGGTCGCCGGGCTCGTAGCGCGGCGAGCGAACCGCTGCGCTACCGCTCCCCACGTGTCTTGTGGTTGTTGTTGTTGTTTGACTTGCATCCCACTGGGATGTTTGCACATTTTTGTGTACGGCGCTTTTTAAAATCCTTTATATTAAGTTCACTTGCTCGCTTGCTTGCGCGCTTACGACCGTGCAAATCTTTCGGTCGTTTTTTTAACCCACTTCCCGTGATCCAATCGAGCTGACGTTTTGCACACAGACTCGTTGCGCGTGACAATTTATTTTCATGAAAATTTTTCTTTCAAAATTTTCCACTTTTTTGGAAAACATTTTTTTCATATTTTATTTAAAATACCAATGTGATAAAAATGAAACTCTTACTCAAGAAAAACAGAAATGAATAATAAAATAAAACCGATGCCACGCATATAAAGGATTTATAGTGATTAATTTTTTCTGCAATATTTTACTGTCTTTTCTCGGATTTTCTGTTTGCACTCAGTCACATATTCACTTTAAGATTTCGATTTAAAGCTTTCGTGACTGCAGGGATTCATCTTCTTGGTTCTTTCGGTGAAGTCACGTAGAATGTTTTATTTTCATTATTTACATTCTACGTGACTTTGCCGAAAGAACCAAGAAGATGAATCACTTTAAGATGTTTTTTGTTCATGTTTTTGTTTTTTGTTTGTTGCGGTTGCACCCGGTTCAAGAGCCGAATGGCTCACAGGGCTATATACCTAATAAATGAACTTGAACTTGTATATGAACGCAGGTGCGCAATTGTTATCACGACAATTCGTAACACACGGTTGCTGCTCACCCGGCACAGTGGGAGAGAGTGGAGGGAATGATTCGTTGAGAGAGTAGAGAATGATTCAGAGAGTAGAGAATGATTCAGAGAGTAGAGAATGATTCAGAGAGTGAGAGAACGTGAAGAACCAGTGGCATCTACAGGAGATTATACAACTTTTAAAGCCATTCCCCGTGTTTATGTGTACGCGCCGCACAACGCGTTTAGAATCGACGGGAGTAAAGTTGGACTTACGAACAGACCTCTGGAACCGAACTCGTTCGTAAGCAGGAGTCCCAGGGCAGCTGAGTGCGCCTCAGAGGTTGCAAACCGGGTACCCGATACCCGTACCCTACCCGATACCCGGCTACCCGTACCCGGCCGGGTACGGGTAGCCGTTTGCGACCCTGGTGCGGCCGAGTACGGGTACGGGTAGGCCGTGAGTCACTGGTGAGTAACTGTTTGTCACTCATTTCGGGTAGGGTACGGATAGGGAACGGGTACCCGTACCCCGCCGGGTACGGGTGCGGGTACCCATTTGCGACCCTGGTGCGGCCGGGTACGGGTACGGGTAAGGAATCAAAACCTGTTTGCGACCTCTGGTGCGCCTTCACCTGCTGGTGTGTAGTTTCACGACGCATTCATATTGACGCGATCTAACCCATAAAACCTTCACTCTGAGTGTCGTTGTGAAGGGCACACGGACCCCAGTTCCTGCTGCAGCTGCTTCTCGCGGCGCTCCGTCTCCCGCAGCAGGGACCCGAGGCGACACAGCTCCCGCTCCTCCTCCCGCTCTCCGCGGAGAGCTCCCTCCGCTCCTCCTCCCGAATTCTCTCGCGCTCTTCGCCCCGCACTCTCTCCAGCTCCTCGCCGTAGATCCGGTCTCTCTCTTCGCTCCGTACTTTCTCTCTCTCCTCACCCCGCACTCTCTCCAGCTCCTCGCCGTAGATCCGGTCTCTCTCTTCGCTCCGTACTTTCTCTCTCTCCTCACCCCGCACTCTCTCCATCTCCTCGCCGTAGATCCGGTCTCTCTCTTCGCTTCGCACTTTCTCTCTCTCCTCACTCCGTACTTTCTCTCTCTCCTCACCCCCGCACTCTCTCCAGCTCCTCGCCGTAGATCCGGTCTCTCTCTTCGCTCCGTACTTTCTCCCTCTCCTCACTACGCACTCTCTCCAGCTCCTCGCCGTAGATCCGGTCTCTCTCTTCGCTCCCGTACTTTCTCTCTCTGCTCACTACGCACTCTCTCCCGCTCTTCACTCCGCACCCTCTCTCTCTCCTCACGACACACTCTATCCAGCTCCTCGCCGTATATTCGGTCTCTCTCTTCGCCCCGCACTCTCTCCTCACTCCTCACTCTCTCCCTCTCCTCACTACGCACTCTCTCTTCACTCCGCACCCTCTCCCGCTCTTCACTACGAATTCTCCCGCGCATCTTCGTGCGGTAGACGCATCTCCTTGCAGTCGGGTCCGACGTGACAACCCACCATCATCGTCACCACTATTGCCAACATCATCACGACCATCATCACCACCACCACCACCATAACCATTATCGTGATCATCACGACCATCATCACCCTACCATCATAACTGTTATCATAATCATCATGACCATCATCGCCACTACCATCATCATCATCAATGTTATCAAAATACTCCATGACCATCATCATCATCACCACTACCATCATCATCATCACTATTATCATAATCATCAGGCGAGGTAGTTAATATCTCACCACCGTGTGATGATGATGAGATAGAGACACGCAAACTCCAAATATACAGCAGGTATCGTCAGGGTCGGGATCGAACCCACGACCTCCTGCATACCAGGCGAGGTAGTTAACATCTCCTAGCCACCGTGATGACGATGATGAGATAGAGACACGCAAACTCCAAAATATACAGCAGGTATCGTCAGGGGCGTGATCGAACCCACGACCTCCTGTGTACCTAGCGAAATAGTTAACATCTCACAGGGTCTGGGATCGAACCCACGACCTCCTGTACACCAGGCGAGGTAGTTAACATCTCACAGGATCTGGGATCGAACCCACGACCTCCTGTATACCAGGCGAGGTAGTTAACATCTCACAGGGTCTGGGATCGAACCCACGTCCACCTGTATACCAGGCGAAGTAGTTAACATCTCACAGGGTCTGGGATCGAACCCACGACCTCCTGTACACCAGGCGAGGTAGTTAACATCTCACAGGGTCTGGGATCGAACCCACGACCTCCTGTATACCAGGCGAAGTAGTTAACATCTCCTAGCCACCGTGATGATGATGATGAGATAGAGACACGCAAACTCCAAATCTACAGCAGCAGGCGTCAGGGTCGGGATCGAACCCACGACCTCCTGTATACCAGGCGAGCTAGTTAACATCTCACAGGGTCTGGGATCGAACCCACGACCTCCTGTACACCAGGCGAGGTTGTTAACATCTCCCCACTGCAGGGTCACCTTCATCCAGCAGCGGATTGACCACAGTCTGTCTGTGATTATTATTATTACTGTAGCAATATTATCATTCTCACCTGCGCGCCTTCGAGTCTCGACTGCCCCGGCAAACCTTCAGTGAACAGAAAACATTTCCACGATTAACGATTGCTCACGATGCCGGCACAATAAAACGTCCCATTTTGTAGCTGCTCACCTCCTTGTGCTGGTCGCATTTGGGCGTTCCCTGGTCTGACACTGGTGAGACTAGGCCCTAAAGAAGGCTTTCTCTGGTGTAGGCCAATCAGTTTCAAAGACAATGCCATATATTCTAATAGGGGTTTTCCCCTTTTTTCTGGCAACAAAACTGATACCTTTTGCAAGGAACCATGTTTACATTAACCACAATGCTTGCTTTCAAATGCAAACAAAAAACAATACTCTGATAATGTATGCGTTGTCTTTGAAACTGATTGGTCCACACCAGAGACAGCTTTCTTTGGAGCCTCGTCTCATATGGTGTTCGACCAGATGGCGCCAAAAGTGGAGCAATCAGTTTCAAAGACAATGCATAAATTATCAGAGTATTGCTTTTTGTTGGCATTTGACTGCAAGTATTGTGGTTAATGTAAGCATGATTCCTTGCAAAAGGTATCAGCTTTGTTGCCAAAAAAAAGGGGAAAACCCTATTAGTATATTTTGCTACTGGCAAAGGAGGTCCCATGATGTAGCTGCTTACCCTGAGCTCTCATTACTCTGGTAGTGCGTTGTCTTTGAACTGTGCGCCTTTTGGCGTCATCTGGTCGAACACCATATGAGACTAGGCTCCAAAGAAAGCTGTCTCTGGTGTGGACCAATCAGTTTCAAAGACAATGCATAAATTATCAGAGTAATGTCTTTTGTTTGCATTTGACTGCAAGTATTGTGGTTAATGTAAGCATGATTCCTTGCAAAAGGTATCAGTTTTGTTGCCAAGGCAAAGGAGGTCCCATGATATAATAACATATATTGTTTGCGTGCGGTTAATGCAGCAACTTGATTCCACGCAAGGGGCTTTCATTTGGCGTTTGAACGTCTTCACACAAAGTGGATTTGAAGCTTTAGTGACTGCAGGAATTGCTCTTTGGTTCTTTCGGTAAAGTCACGTAGAAAGAAAACAAATTAAGTAACAGAACACGACGTTTCGATTGCAACACAAGCAGCTGTCATCAGGTAGAACTACGTTTGAGAGAGAGACAAAACACAGACACGGAGACACACAGACACGGAGACACACAAGCAGAGAGAGACAACACAGAGACACACAGAGAGACACACAACATAGACACACAGACAGACACACAAGCAGAGAAAGACAACACAGAGACACACAGAGAGACACACACAACATAGACACACAGAGAGAGACAACACAGAGACGCACAGAGAGAGACACACAACACAGAGACACACAGAGAGAGAGACACACAACTTCTGTGTTGTTGCCAGAAAGGGTAAAACATTATTATTGTTTCATAGTTGCTCATACTGGTAGGAACCTCCTGGTGACACCAGCCCACAGGGGATTATTGTGTCCTTCCGTCCGTCGTGCAGGGAGGGGCTGGGTGGGGAGGGAGGGGCTGGGTGGGGAGGGGAGGGTGGGGAGGGGCTGGGTGGGGAGGGAGGGGCTGGGTGGGGAGGGGCTGGGTGGAGAGGGTGGGGCTGGGTGGGGAGGGGAGGGTGGGGAGGGGCTGGGTGGGGTGGGGCTGGGTGGGGGGTGGGGTGGGAGGGGTGGGGCTGGGTGGGGAGGGGCTGGGTGGGAAGGGGCTGGGTGGGGAGGGGCTGGTCACCCCGTGGTGCTCTTATAAAACTCAACGTAAAACCTACTCACTCCAGCTTGTGCCCGCCTTCACAGTCGGGCATATTTGCGGAATACACCACGCCCTGGCCGTTGACCCTGGCCATTGACCGAGCAACTCAACGTTTATGGGTGTCTGCGTGAGTCTGTGGGTGTTAATGTTAGTCTATGGGTGTCTATGTAAGTTTATGGGTCTCTGCGTGAGTCTGTGGGTCTCTATACGAGTCTATGGGTCTCTGTGCGAGTCTATGGGTCTCTATGCGAGTCTGTGGGTCTCTGTGCGAGTCTATGGGTCTCCGTGCGAGTCTATTCGTCTCCATGTTAATCTGTGGGTCTCTATGCGAGTCTATGGGTCTCTGTGCGAGGGTTTCGCCGCGTTGGATCCGCATTCCAAACACGGCCACTGCGAACCTTGCCTACCTAAGGGTGCGGCCGTTGTCCACAGAAGGGCCTCCTTAAGGCGCCCGTTCTCCTGCCTGAGGTGCAGCACTTCCTGGAGAAAGGAATCGAACTTGGCTGCCGGTTGCTTGGGGGTCGCCGGCGTGGCAAAGTGAGACGGAGGGATGAGGCTGGCGGCGTCTGCGAACATGGAACAAGACCCACGCGCACGCATATAGTTCATACAGTACGGTACTGTAAATTGCTCTGTTTTGCTAAATTATCACCATTCTTTCGATTTAAAGCTTTCGTGACTGCAGGGATTCATCTTCTTGGTTCTTTCGGTAAAGTCACGTAGAATGGAAATAATAAAAATAAAACATAATAAAATACAAATATAATATAAGTATTTTAATGTTTAATTTTTATTATTTTATTATTTCCTTTCTACGTGACTTTACCGAAAGAACCTGGGTAGGCTAGGCGATTTTCGACTTACGATATTTTCGACTTACGATGGGGTCGTCGTAACGCATCTCCATCGTAAGTCGGGGACTACCTGTACTACACTATACACTACACTATACACTACACTATACACTACACTATACACTACTACGCACTACTAGAAACAAAGCACGGAGAGAAAGGGGCTGATTTCGATTTAAAGCTTTCGTGACTGCAGGGATTCGTCTTCTTCATCAATAATAAAAAAATAAAAAGAAAACATATTTTATAATGTTTTATTTTTATTATTTAATTATTTCCCTTCTACGTGACTTTACCGAAAGAACCAAGAAGAAGAAAGGGGGGGGCTGTTCGTGAACATTTGGGCAAACCTGCGGTGGTCGAAAATGTGCACGGAGGGCAGAGTCTCGGAGCCGCCCCTTCGTTCCCGGCGTTGTCTCGGTTCAGCGGCGTCCGAAACATCGCGACGACAGAGACCGCGTCTTTTGCCACGCGGCCAGCGTCTGATTCGTTGTTTCGGCTGCAGGAGGAATCCGATGTCCAGACGTGGGGGGGGGGGTGGGGGAGGTGGTGACACGGGGTCGGAAAGATACAAGCGCGAATCACTAAAAATACTAAAACTTTCGATTTAAAGCTTTCGTGACTGCAGGGATTCATCTTCTTGGTTCTTTCGGTAATGTCACGTAGAAGGGAAATAATAAAATATAAATAAAATAATAAAATAATATAGTATATATTTATTATGTTTTCTTTTTTATTATTTTATTATTTCCCTTCTACCGAAAGAACCAAGAAGATAAATACTAAAACTATTTTTCTTTTACCAGGTAAAGCCCACTTAGTAGCGGTGACTTCACAACTGCGCTTGTGCCAGGCTAAGTGCACTTTGAGGCCCGTCACGTTGAAGTGTGGACGGCTCTGGGTTGACTGCTGTGCCAGGCTAGGTGCAGGTCACGGGACAGACCCAGCAGGTGCTATGGGTTGACTGCTGTGCCAGGCTAGGTGCAGGTCACGGGACAGACCCAGGTGCTATGGGTTGACTGCTGTGCCAGGCTAGGTGCAGGTCACGGGACAGACCCAGGTGCTATGGGTTGGCTGCTGTGTCAGGCTAGGTGCAGGAGGTCACGGGACAGACCCAGGTGCTATGGGTTGACTGCTGTGCCAGGCTAGGTGCAGGAGGTCACGGGACAGACCCAGGTGCTATGGGTTGACTGCTGTGCCAGGCTAGGTGCAGGAGGTCACGGGACAGACCCAGGTGCTATGGGTTGACTGCTGTGCCAGGCTAGGTGCAGGAGGTCACGGGACAGACCCAGGTGCTATGGGTTGACTGCTGTGTCAGGCTAGGTGCAGGAGGTCACGGGACAGACCCAGGTGCTATGGGTTGACTGCTGTGTCAGGCTAGGTGCAGGTCACGGGACAGACCCAGGTGCTATGGGTTGACTGCTGTGCCAGGCTAGGTGCAGGAGGTCACGGGACAGACCCAGGTGCTATGGATTGACTGCTGTGCCAGGCTAGGTGCAGGTCACGGGACAGACCCAGCAGGTGCTATGGGTTGACTGCTGTGCTAGGCTAGGTGCAGGTCACGGGACAGACCCAGGTGCTATGGGTTGACTGCTGTGCCAGGCTAGGTGCAGGAGGTCACGGGACAGACCCAGGTGCTATGGGTTGACTGCTGTGCCAGGCTAGGTGCAGGAGGTCAAGGGACAGACCCAGGTGCTATGGGTTGACTGCTGTGCCAGGCTAGGTGCAGGAGGTCACGGCACAGACCCAGGTGCTATGGGTTGACTGCTGTGCCAGGCTAGGTGCAGGAGGAGGTCACGGGACAGACCCAGGTGCTATGGGTTGACTGCTGTGCCAGGCTAGGTGCAGGAGGAGAAGGTCACGGGACAGACCCAGGTGCCATGGATTGACTGCTGTGCCAGGCTAAGTGCAGGTCACGGCACAGACCCAGCAGGTGCCATGGGTTGACTGCTGTGCCAGGCTAGGTGCAGGAGGTCACGGCACAGACCCAGGTGCTATGGGTTGACTTGCAGAAAGCCAACAACGACCACCACCGTTCGCCACCAAGTGGCGGCCACTTCAGTCAACACGGCAACTTCAGTCAACACGGCAACTTCAGCGAGGTTGCAAGCAACTCAGACGTCAAAGCGTTTCATCGTCTTCACTTACGTCTACGGCGATGACGATGCTGATGATGCTGATGGTGGTGCTGGTGATGATGATGCTGGTGGTGGTTTTTGTCGTCGCTGTTCTGGTTGTTGTCAATTCCCGCAAAGGGGGGCGCGGTTAGTTCAAGCGAGAGCTACATTTTAATACGAACAAAATCAATAAACTTTGGTGTAAACATTCGTCGTTGTCGTCGTCGTCGTCGTGTTTGAGGCGGCGGCGGCTTCGTTTTAAAACGCCGCGGGCGACCGCGGGCGGCCTCGCAAACCGTCGCGATGACGTCACGCGCTACCACGGCAACGGCTTTTCCCGCCCACGGCTCCGCGCGCAGATGACGTCACGAGCAAGTGTGCTTGTAGAGTTGTGCGTGATGACGTCACGCGCTGCCGCGGGAACGGCTTTTCCCCCGCCCACGGCTCCGCGCGCAGATGACGCGCCGAGAGAGTGTGCTTGCGCGATGACGTCACGCGCAGTGACGGCAACGGCTTTTCCCCCGCCCACAGCTCCGCGCGCAGATGACGTCACGAGCGAGGGGCTTATAGAGTTGTGCGTGATGACGTCACGCGCACCCACGGCAACGAATTTTCTCGCCCACGGCTCCGTGCGCAGATGACGTCACGAGAAAGAGTGGGTGAGTTGAGGGGTTGTGCGTGATGACGTCACGGGCAACACGGTCATGTCTTTCCCGCCCACGGCCTCGCGCGTAGATGACGTGGGCGAGTGTGCTGGCAGAGAGTTTGGCGTGATGACGTCACGCGAACGGTCACTTTTTTTTACCGCTCACGTCAAGCGCGTAGATGACGTCACGAGCGAGTGGGCTTGTCGAAGGGTTGTGCGAGATGACGTCACGGACACCACGGCAACGGCTTTCCCGCTCACATATTTTCCCCAAATCGTTCAGCCCGAGTAGAGGGCCGTCCATAAATGACGTCACGCACCTTGGGGGGGGGGGGGGGGTGAGAAATGTGACGTCACATCAAAATGCGCTACTTTAAATAAACACAGTCAACACGTTCTACTTAATTAAATAGACTTTTTAATAAATGTTTTCTCCTACAACATCAGAGTGCAGCGCCACATTAAATACGCACTACAATGACAATAGTTTAAAGCGATTTGAAGCTTGTCTTTTTTTTTTTTGGGGGGGGGAGGCAGAGCTTTGTGACGTCATATTTGAGGGGGGGGTCCGACTTTTTGTGACGCCGTGTGACGAAGGGGAGGGGGGTCAAAAATCGCCCAAAATCGCGTGACGTCATTTATGGACGGCCCTTTACAACAAACGCGATAGCAGTGAACAAATCACCCAGACGCATCGCAAATACGACACTAAACCATTCTCCATCCTACCGTCCATAAATGACGTCACGCGATTTTGGACGATTTTTGACCCCCCCCCCGTCACACGGCGTCACAAAAAGTCAGACCCCCCCCCCCTCAAATATGACGTCACAAAGCTCTGCCCACCCCCCCCCGAAAACCATATTTCCATTTTGAAAAAAAGACATGCTTCAAATCGCTTTAAACTATTGTCATTGTAGTGCGTCTTTAATGTGGCGCTGCACTCTGATGTTGTAGGAGAAAACATTTACTAAAAAGTCTATTTAATTAAGTAGAACGTGTTGTCTATATTTATTTTAAGTTGCGCATCTTGATGTGACGTCACATTTCTCACCCCCCCCCCCCTCGTCACACATCGTCACAAATGTCTGACCCCCCCCCTAGGTGCGTGACGTCATTTATGGACGGCCCCTTATCCTGCTCGACAAGTACGATACCGTGACCAGAGCCAGACTAAGGGTTCAGTGCTAATCACTCAGACTCCCATAGGGTTCAGTGCTAATCAATAAGACTCCCATAGGGTTCAGTGTTCATCAATGAGGCTCCCACAGGGTTCAGTGTTAATCAATAAGACTCCCACAGGGTTCAGTGTTAATCACTGAGACTCCCACAGGGTTCAGTGTTAATCACTGAGACTCCCACAGGGTTCAGTGTTAATCACTGAGACTCCCACAGGGTTCAGTGTTAATCACTGAGACTCCCACAGGGTTCAGTGTTAATCACTGAGACTCCCACAGGGTTCAGTGTTAATCACTGAGACTCCCACAGGGTTCAGTGTTAATCACTGAGACTCCCACAGGGTTCAGTGTTAATCACTGAGACTCCCACAGGGTTCAGTGTTAATCACTGAGACTCCCACAGGGTTCAGTGTTAATCACTGAGACTCCCACGGGGTTCAGTGTTAATCACTGAGACTCCCACAGGGTTCAGTGTTAATCACTGAGACTCCCACAGGGTTCAGTGTTAATCACTGAGACTCCCACAGGGTTCAGTGTTAATCACTGAGACTCCCACAGGGTTCAGTGTCAATCACTGAAACTCCCACAGGGTTCAGTGTTAATCACTGAGACTCCCACAGGGTTCAGTGTTAATCACTGAGACTCCCACAGGGTTCAGTGTTAATCACTGAGACTCCCACAGGGTTCAGTGTTAATCACTGAGACTCCCACAGGGTTCAGTGTTAATCACTGAGACTCCCACGGGGTTCAGTGTTAATCACTGAGACTCCCACAGGGTTCAGTGTTAATCACTGAGACTCCCACAGGGTTCAGTGTTAATCACTGAGACTCCCACAGGGTTCAGTGTTAATCACTGAGACTCCCACAGGGTTCAGTGTTAATCACTGAAACTCCCACAGGGTTCAGTGTTAATCACTGAGACTCCCACAGGGTTCAGTGTTAATCTCTGAGACTCCCACAGGGTTCAGTGTTAATCACTGAGACTCCCACAGGGTTCAGTGTTATTCAGTGAGACTCCCACAGGGTTCAGTGTTAATCACTGAGACTCCCACAGGGTTCAGTGTTAATCACTGAGACTCCCATAGGGTTCAGTGTTAATCACTGAGACTCCCACAAGGTTCAGTGTTATTCAGTGAGACTCCCACAGGGTTCAGTGTTAATCACTGAGGCTCACAGAGCCAGACGAAGGCTCCCACAGGGTTCAGTGTTAATCACTGAGGCTCACAGAGCCAGACGAAGGCTCCCACAGGGTTCAGTGTTAATCACTGAGGCTCACAGAGCCAGACTAAGGCTCCCACAGGGTTCAGTGTTAATCACTGAGACTCACAGAGCCAGACTAAGGCTCCCACAGGGTTCAGTGTTAATTACTGAGGCTCACAGAGCCAGACTAAGGCTCCCACAGGGTCCAGTGTTAATCACTGAGGCTCACAGAGCCAGACTAAGGCTCCCACAGGGTTCAGTGTTAATCACTGAGGCTCACAGAGCCAGACTAAGGCTCCCACAGGGTTCAGTGTTAATCACTGAGGGTCACAGAGCCAGACTAAGGCTCCCACAGGGTTCAGTGTTGATCGCTGAGGCTCACAGAGCCAGACTGAGGCTCCCATAGGGTTCAGTGTTAATCACTGAGGCTCACAGGGCCAGACTAAGGCTCCCACAGGGTTCAGTGTTAATCAGTGAGACTCACAGAGCCAGACTAAGACTCCCACAGGGTTCAGTGTTAATCAGTGAGACTCACAGAGCCAGACTAAGGCTCCCACAGGGTTCAGTGTTAATCACTGAGACTCACAGAGCCATACAGAGGCTCCCACAGGGTTCAGTATTAATCACTGAGACTACCACAGGGTTCAGTGTTAATCACCAAGGCTCACATAGCCAGACTAAGGCTCCCACAGGGTTCAGTGTTAATCACTAAGACTACCACAGGGTTCAGTGTTGATCATACAGGCTCACATAGCCAGACTAAGGCTCCCACAGGGTTCAGTGTTAATCACCGAGACTCACAGAGCCAGACTAAGGCTCCTCCATAATGCTGTGTCTTCTGCCTTCACAGGAATATCAGAACACGGAACCTTGAGCCAACAATGATTCAATGCCGAATGCAGACTTGACTAAGCATTGTATTTGCGTCGTAAAAAAAACGAATGGCAGACGATCATAACCACGAACAATTACATCAACGACAAAGTATTGCATCGGTTACTGCGGTTAATTGACAAGAGGTTACATAAGCGTAAGTTAAAAGGACGTAACATGAACGATAATTTAAAAAAACCACGTAAACATTACAGATCGGGAGCTGAAATAATACGGAGGTGGGGTGGTGATGGAGTAGTGGTCCACTACGCCTGTGCCTCACAGCAACAAGGGGCTGGGTTTGATTCCCGATGCGAGTGCTTCTCTGTGTGAGAAGTTTGTATGATCTCCCCCTGTTCTGCAGAGTGGAGTTTGTGTGATCTCCCCCCCTGTTCTGCAGAGTGAGTGCAGTTTGTATGATCTCCCCCTGTTCTGCAGAGTGAGCGAGTGGAGTTTGTATGATCTCCCCCTGTTCTGCAGAGTGAGTGGAGTTTGTATGATCTCCCCCTGTTCTGCAGAGTGAGTGGAGTTTGTATGATCTCCCACTGTTCTACAGAGTGAGTGAGTAGAGTTTGTATGATCTCCCCCTGTTCTACAGAGTGAGTGAGTGGAGTTTGTATGATCTCACCCTGTTCTGCAGAGTGAGTGAGTGGAGTTTATATGATCTCCCCCTGTTCTGCAGAGTGAGTGAGTGGAGTTTGTATGATCTCCCCGTGTTCTGCAGAGCGAGTGAGTGGAGTTTGTATGATCTGCCCCTGTTCTGCAGAGTGAGTGAGTGGAGTTTGTATGATCTCCCCCTGTTCTGCAGAGTGAGTGAGTGGAGTTTGTATGATCTCCCCGTGTTCTGCAGAGCGAGTGAGTGGAGTTTGTATGATCTGCCCCTGTTCTGCAGAGTGAGTGAGTGGAGTTTGCAGTCTTCGTAGTGTGGGTAGTGTGGGCAGTCTGGGTAGTGTGGGTAGTCTGGGTAATCTGGGTAGTGTGGGCAGTCTGGGTAGTGTGGGCAGTCTGGGTAATCTGGGCAGTCTGGGTAGTGTGGGCAGTCTGGGTAGTGTGGGCAGTCTGGGTAGTGTGGGCAGTCTGGGTAGTGTGGGCAGTCTGGGTAGTGTGGGCAGTCTGGGTAATCTGGGCAGTCTGGGTAGTGTGGGCAGTCTGGGTAGTGTGGGCAGTCTGGGTAGTGTGGGTAATCTGGGCAGTCTGGGTAGTGTGGGTAGTCTGGGTAGTGTGGGTAGTCTGGGTAGTGTGGGTAGTGTGGGCAGTCTGGGTAGTCTGGGCAGTCTGGGTAGTGTGGGCAGTCTGGGTAGTGTGGGCAGTCTGGGTAGTGTGGGCAGTCTGGGTAATCTGGGCAGTCTGGGTAGTGTGGGTAGTCTGGGTAGTGTGGGTAGTGTGGGCAGTCTGGGTAATCTGGGCAGTCTGGGTAATCTGGGCAGTCTGGGTAGTGAGGGCACACCGGGCCAGTTGCCCGCGGGGGTGGGTAGCAGTGGTCGGTCATCGCCACACCGACGCTGCGACGTCACCGATGACATCCGACCAACGACCGACCGACCGACCGACAAGCCGGCGGCGGGCGTCTGTGCTTTGTGGCAAAACAAACAAAAAAAACTCAAGCCGGTCCGCCGTGCAAACGTCGGACCTCGACATCATGCCCGCGGATAGTGGGAGCGGCGACGTTGTATTGCGCAATATTAGTTGCTGTATTACGGGTAATAGGGAACGGGAGGCTGGGGCAGAGGTCAGCAAGATGAAGAGAGGGGGGAGGGGATGGGGGTCATAGTTCATCAGGACGAGCAGCAGGGAGAGAGGAGGATGGGGAGGATGAGGAATGGTTGGGCCCCCAAGATGTCGTAGGTTGATGAGAGGGTGGAGATTTTTTTACTTCAACGTTAACCAGGCTAAGCGATGCAGGCTAAGCAACCCGTGGTTAACGGTGCACAAGTGAAAGCTCAACAAAGTGTCTCATCATCATCATCATCGTCGTCGTCGTCGTCGTCGCCGCGACTGTCGACGCTTGCGGGAAAGAAAAAAATAACGACGGAGGACCCGGAGGAAAATAAGTAATATTTTTAAAAAAACTTTTAAAAAAATACACGCTTTAATGAAATGTACCGTACGAGTAATGGCAGAACTCCACGACTCCAGGAGGTGGCCCCGAAGCTTGCCACAACGTAAGGGGGCCGTGGTGATTTACAGCCAACGTCAGTTGAGCGTTGACAATTAGACCCAAGCCGAAACATAACATGTAAAAAATAATGTGAAAAAATATTTTTTACATTTTTTACGATAGAATATAGTATTGTCATCGGTACGACACAAGTATACCAAGTTTGCAGTCGATAACGCATTGGGAAGTGGGTTAAATTTGAGTTACAAGATTTGAGAATACAACAGAGCGATCCCACGCTACCACGGGGAGAGAGAGACACGCAAACTCCAAATATACAGCAGCAGGCATCGTCAGAGTCGGGACCTAAATCCACGACCTCCTGTACACCAGGCGAGGGAGTTAACATCTCCTAGCCACCGTGACGATGATGATGAGTGACACGCAAACTCCAAATATACAGCAGCAGGCGTCAGAGTCAGGACCTAAACCCACGACCTCCTGTACACCAGGCGAGGGAGTTAACATCTCCTAGCCACCGTGATGATGATGATGATGAGAGACACGCAAACTCCAAATATACAGCAGCAGGCGTCGTCAGGGTCGAGATCGAACCCACGACCTCCTGTACACCAGGCGATGTAGTTAACATCTCCTAGCCACTGTGGTGATGATGATGATGAGAGAGAGAGACTCAAACTCCAAATACACAGCAGCATTCGTCGTCAGGGTCAAGATCGAACCCACGACCTCCTGTACACCAGGCGCCACCACCCTGGTGACGATGACGACGATGACAGAGATGGAAGAGTGTGATTGGACGGTGGAGCGATCAGCAAGAGAGATCCGCACGGAGGAGTCTGTTTTCACAGTGGACGCCGGCACGGAGAAAGGGGGAGGAGTTCAGAGTGGGAGGGGCAGGAGGGGGGAGTGGCTACACAGGAGTCACGTGGCTTTGACGCGAGGGTTTGAGCCGATCTGTATACCGTACACCGCGTGGTGCGTGTCGTTTGCAAGCAGACGATCCCATGCATCGGGGTTTTGCCGAAGAGGCACGTGCTATGTAAGGACGCGGGGTAGTGCCGTTTCATACGTGCGGGGGGGGGGGGGGGAGTGGTTGAGGGGGGCGAGATCGTCAAAGTAGTCGCATTCGTAGCCGAGAAGATCGACCGCTGAGTTAGCGGCAGAGGTCGCAAACGGGTTTTGATTAAAGAAATGAGGTTTCTCTCATACACTGATGGTGCATTGTCTTTGAGTTGTGCGCCTTTTGGCGTCATCTGGTCCAACACCATGTGAGACTAGGCTCTAAGGAAAGCTGTCTCGGGTGTGGACCAATCAACTTCAAGGACAGTGCATACATTACCAGAGTTGTGTTTTTTGTTTAGCATTACGACCGCAGGTATTGTGGTCTATGCAAACATGACTCCTTGTAAAAAAGGTGTCAGTTTTGTTGCCAGATAGAAGGGTAAAAAAACAATTATCATATTTTTACTGGCAAATGAGGTTCCAATGGGGTTTTGATTCCTTACCCGTACCCGGCCGCACCAGGGTCGCAAACGGCTACCCGTACCCGGCCGGGTACGGGTAACCGGGTATCGGGTAGGGTACGGGTATCGGGTACCCGGTTGCGACCTCTGCGTTAGCGGTAACTGCGGGGTGAGACCGCTTCTCACGGATCCATCTCACGGCCTTCTCGGCAACGACCCCACAGCTATACGGAGCATGCCATTTGCGATTTAAGCGGGGCATGGATTATACCATTCGAGATGCGGGGGGGGGGGGGCATTCGTTTTACGTGCATCGAGCGACATGCATTAGGCTCGCTAGTGGCCCATTAGCGGAGGGTGCAAATTGAACGTAGAGGCAGCTTTCTTCTGACCCATGCAGCCTGAACACTGACACACACACAGCCTCAACACTGACACACACACACGTACACACACACACACAAGTACACGCACACACACACACGTACACACACGTACACACACACACGCAAACAGGCACACACACGCAAACACGCACACGTACACACACACACGTACACACACACGTACACACACACGTACACACACACACACACGTACACACACACACACACGAACAAAGCAGAGCCTGGCTCTGCTGCTGCTGGTTCTACTGCTACTGCTCCTACTGCTGCTGCTGCTTCTGCTTCTACTGCTTCTGGTGCTTCTACTGCTTCTGGTGCTGTTTATACTGCTTCTTCTGCTGCTGCTTCTACTGCTACTGGTGCTGCTTCAACGACTTCTTCGTCTTCTCCCCCGCGTGGCGTCGCGGCCGGGCTCCAGACGCTGCCGCCGCCGCCACCGCCACCGGCAACCGCCGGTTGCAGCAACTGGTCCGTCGCGTCGCGCAGACCCTCGTCCGTGCAACGGGTTGCGCCGATATCCCGGGGCGGGCGGGGTGGGGGGGGGGGGGTGTACAAGGCGGTTGCCGGGGGCGACGCGGGGCTTGGTGGGACGGCGCTCAGATGAAGGTGGAGTCGGCGAGGAGGCTGGCGTTGCCGTGGTGACGCGAGCGAGCCTCGAACAGCTGCTGGATGAGCAGCGACTTCTCGTGCTCCAGCTGGGAGATGCGGTCGCTCTTCTCGGATACCTCCTGCACCCGGGGGGGGGGGGGGGGGGGGGGGGGCGTGGAGGGTACGCGGGGAGACACGGCGAGACGCGGGGAGAGACGCGGGGAGAGACACGGGGAGATTTGGTGAGATATGGGGAGACACGGGGAGACACGGGGAGATTTGGTGAGAGACGTGGGGAGAAATGGGGAGGCACGGGGAGACGTGGAGAGAGACGCGGGGAGATTTGGTGAGATGTGGGGAGACACGGGGAGACACGGGGAGACACGGGGAGATTTGGTGAGAGACGTGGGGAGACACGGGGAGACACGGGGAGATGTGGAGAGAGACGCGGGGAGATTTGGTGAGATGTGGGGAGAAACGGGGAGACACGGCGAGACGCGGGGAGAGACGCGGGGAGATTTGGTGAGATGTGGGGAGACACGGGGAGACACGGGGAGACACGGGGAAACACGGGGAGATGTGGGGAGAGACACGGGGAGATGTGGTGAGAGACGCGGGAAGATTTGGTGAGATGTGGGGAGAAACGGGGAGACACGGCGAGACGCGGGGAGAGACGCGGGGAGATTTGGTGAGATGTGGGGAGACACGGGGAGACACTGGGAGACACGGGGAAACACGGGGAGATGTGGGGAGAGACACGGGGAGATGTGGAGAGAGACGCGGGGAGATTTGGTGAGATGTGGGGAGACACGGGGAGACACGGGGAGACACGGGGAGATTTGGTGAGAGACGTGGGGAGACACGGGGAGACACGGGGAGATGTGGAGAGAGACGCGGGGAGATTTGGTGAGATGTGGGGAGAAACGGGGAGACACGGCGAGACGCGGGGAGAGACGCGGGGAGATTTGGTGAGATGTGGGGAGACACGGGGAGACACGGGGAGACACGGGGAAACACGGGGAGATGTGGGGAGAGACACGGGGAGATGTGGTGAGAGACGCGGGAAGATTTGGTGAGATGTGGGGAGAAACGGGGAGACACGGCGAGACGCGGGGAGAGACGCGGGGAGATTTGGTGAGATGTGGGGAGACACGGGGAGACACTGGGAGACACGGGGAAACACGGGGAGATGTGGGGAGAGACACGGGGAGATGTGGAGAGAGACGCGGGGAGATTTGGTGAGATGTGGGGAGAAACGGGGAGACACGGCGAGACGTGGGGAGAGACGCGGGGAGATTTGGTGAGATGTGGGGAGACACGGGGAGATTTGGGGAGATGTGGGGAGAAACGGGGAGACACTGGGAGACACGGGGAAACACGGGGAGATGTGGGGAGAGACACGGGGAGATGTGGTGAGATGTGGGGAGACACGGGGAGACATGGGGAGACGTGGAGAGAGACGCGGGGAGATTTGGTGAGATGTGGGGAGACACGGGGAGATTTGGTGAGATGTGGGGAGACACGGGGAGACACGGGGAGACACGGGGAGACACGGCGAGACGCGGGGAGAGACGCGGGGAGATTTGGTGAGATGTGGGGAGACACGGGGAGATTTGGTGAGATGTGGGGAGACACGGGGAGACACGGGGAGACACGGGGAGACACGGCGAGACGCGGGGAGACGCGGGGAGAGACGCGGGGAGATTTGGTGAGATGTGGGGAGACACGGGGAGATTTGGTGAGATGTGGGGAGACACAGCGAGACGTGGGGAGAGACGCGGGGAGATTTGGTGAGACGTGGGGAGAGACACGGGGAGATTTGGTGAGATGTGGGGAGACACGGCGAGACGTGGGGAGAGACGCGGGGAGATTTGGTGAGATGTGGGGAGACACGGGGAGATTCGGGGAGATGTGGGGAGAAACGGGGAGACACTGGGAGACACGGGGAAACAAGGGGAGATGTGGGGAGAGACGCGGGGAGATTTGGGGAGATGTGGGGAGAAACGGGGAGACACTGGGAGACACGGGGAAACACGGGGAGATGTGGGGAGAGACACGGGGAGATTTGGGGAGATGTGGGGAGAAACGGGGAGACACTGGGAGACACGGGGAAACAAGGGGAGATGTGGGGAGAGACGCGGGGAGATTTGGGGAGATGTGGGGAGAAACGGGGAGACACTGGGAGACACGGGAAACACGGGGAGATGTGGGGAGAGACACGGGGAGATGTGGAGAGAGACGCGGGGAGATTTGGTGAGATGTGGGGAGAGACGGGGAGACACGGGGAGATGTGGGGAGAGACGTGGGGAGAAATGGGGAGACACGGGGAGGCACGGGGAGACGTGGAGAGAGACGCAGGGAGATTTGGTGAGATGTGGGGAGACACGGGGAGATTTGGGGAGATGTGGGGAGAAACGGGGAGACACTGGGAGACACAGGGAAACACGGGGAGATGTGGGGAGAGACACGGGGAGATGTGGTGAGATGTGGGGAGAAACGGGGAGATTTGGTGAGATGTGGGGAGAGACACGGGGAGACACGGGGAGATTTGGGGAGATGTGGAGAGACACGGGGAGATTTGGTGAGATGTGGGGAGAAACGGGGAGAGACGTGGGGGGACACGGGGAGACACGTGAGCTGGAGGGAGGGGCGAGGGAGTTACACACCTGGGGGGTGGTGGTGGTGAGGGTGAGGGTGAGGGAGTTACACACCTGGGGGGGTGGTGGTGGTGAGGGTGGTGGTGGGGGGTGAGGGGTGGTGCGAGGGAGCTGCTACTCACCTGGCTGGTGGTGGTGGTGAGGGTGATGGTGGTGGTGGTGGTGGTGAGGGGTGAGCGTGGTGCGAGGGAGCTGCTACTCACCTGGCTGGTGGTGGTGGTGAGGGTGATGGTGGTGGTGGTGGTGAGGGGGTGAGCGTGGTGCGAGGGAGCTGCTACTCACCTGGTGGTGGTGGTGAGGGTGGGGGTGAGGGTGGTGGTGAGGGTGGTGGTGAGGGGTGAGCGTGGTGCGAGGGAGCTGCTACTCACCTGGTGGTGGTGGTGAGGGTGGGGGTGAGGGTGGTGGTGAGGGTGGTGGTGAGGGGTGAGCGTGGTGCGAGGGAGCTGCTACTCACCTGGTGGTGGTGGTGAGGGTGGGGGTGAGGGTGGTGGTGAGGGTGGTGGTGAGGGGTGAGCGTGGTGCGAGGGAGCTGCTACTCACCTGGTGGTGGTGGTGAGGGTGGGGGTGAGGGTGGTGGTGAGGGTGGTGGTGAGGGGTGAGCGTGGTGCGAGGGAGCTGCTACTCACCTGGTGGTGGTGGTGAGGGTGGGGGTGAGGGTGAGGGGTGGTGGTGGTGGTGAGGGGTGAGCGTGGTGCGAGGGAGCTGCTACTCACCTGGCTGGTGGTGGTGGTGAGGGTGGTGGTGAGGGTGGTGGTGAGGGGTGAGCGTGGTGCGAGGGAGCTGCTACTCACCTGGCTGGTGGTGGTGGTGAGGGTGGTGGTGGTGGTGGTGGTGAGGGGTGAGCGTGGTGCGAGGGAGCTGCTACTCACCTGGTGGTGGTGAGGGTGGGGGTGAGGGGTGGTGGTGAGGGTGGTGGTGAGCGTGGTGCGAGGGAGCTGCTACTCACCTGGCTGGTGGTGGTGGTGAGGGTGGTGGTGGTGGTGGTGGTGGTGAGGGGTGAGCGTGGTGCGAGGGAGCTGCTACTCACCCGCGTGAGCAGCCGGTTCTGGTCGCGCAGCACACACAGTGCTTGCTGCAGAACGCTGGCGCTGGGCGCCGTGGGGGGCCCGTAGCCCTCGGCCCCGCAAGTCCCGGCCTGCCCCCCCCCAACAGCAACATGGACACATTCACAATAAAGACGACGACGATGATGATGATGATGTTGTTGATGTTGTTGATGATGATGGCGGTGGTGGTGGTGATGATCAAGCCCCGTGATGGTGGTGGTGAGTGGGTGAGATGTTAACTACCTCGCCGGGTATACAGGAGGTCGTGGGTTCGATCCCGACCCTGACAACGCCTGCTACTGCTGTATATTTGGAGTCTGCGTCTCTCTCATCATCACGGTGGCTAGGAGATGTTAACTACCTCGCCTGGTACACAGGAGGTCGTTGGTTCGATCCCGACCCTGACGACATCTGCTGCTGTATATTCGGAGTCTGCGTCTCTCATCATCATCACGGTGGCTAGGAGATGTTAACTACCTCGCCTGGTACGCAGGAGGTCGTGGGTTCGATCCTGACCCTGACGACGCCTGCTGCTGCTGTATATTTGGAGTCTGCGTGTCTCTCTCTCTCTCTCGCCGTGGTCGGGGGGTGGGTAAGGGGGGTGGGTAAGGGGGGGGGGGGGTTGTCGCTTCTGAATGAAAGATAGCTACGCAAGCAGCTCACGTGGCGGGAGGGGAGGGGCCTTACCCATGGTGCACCTTTTGGCGTCATCTGGTCCAACACCATGTGAGACTAGGCTCTAAGGAAAGCTGTCTCGGGTGTGGACCAATCAACTTCAAGGACAGTGCACATACAATATCAGAGTTATGTTTTTTGTTGGCATTCCGACTGCAGGTATTGTCGTCTATGCAAACATGACTCCTTGTGAAAGAAAGGCGTCAGTTTTGTTGCCAGATAGAAGGGTAAAAAAAACAATTATCTTACCCATGGCTGTTTATTTTAAAAAAAACTGTGTTTTTCTAGCCGCGACGATGTCACGGCGCCGTCACCTTTGCCGACTCGGTGACCTCCGCCAGGATGCGTGTCGCCTCCTGGATCCTGTGGTAGAGCTGCCCCAGGCGGGCCGGGTTCACGTCCGACGGGTGACCCTGCTGCCGGGCCAACGCAAAATACCGGCGGTGCAAGCGCTGTAATAATACAGTAATCCCTCGCGGTGGGGCATGGTGAGGCGTGGTGGGGCACGGTGGGGCACGGTGGGGCACGGTGTGTCCTGGTGGGGCGTGGTGGGGCGTGGTGGGGCGCGGTGGGGCACGGTGTGTCCTGGTGGGGCGTGGTGGGGCGTGGTGGGGCGCGGTGGGGCACGGTGGGGCACGGTGTGTCCTGGTGGGGCACGGTGTGTCGTGGTGGGGCACGGTGTGTCGTGGTGGGGCACGGTGTGTCGTGGTGGGGCGTGGTGGGGCACGGTGTGTCGTGGTGGGGCACGGTGTGTCGTGGTGGGGCGTGGTGGGGCACGGTGGGGCACGGTGTGTCGTGGTGGGGCGTGGTGGGGCGCGGTGGGGCACGGTGTGTCGTGGTGGGGCGTGGTGGGGCGCGGTGGGGCGCGGTGGGGCACGGTGTGTCGTGGTGGGGCGTGGTGGGGCGTGGTGGGGCGCGGTGGGGCACGGTGTGTCGTGGTGGGGCGTGGTGGGGCGCGGTGGGGCGCGGTGGGGCACGGTGTGTCGTGGTGGGGCGTGGTGGGGCACGGTGGGGCGCGGTGGGGCACGGTGTGTCGTGGTGGGGCGCGGTGGGGCGCGGTGGGGCGCGGTGGGGCACGGTGTGTCGTGGTGGGGCGTGGTGGGGCGCGGTGGGGCGCGGTGGGGCACGGTGTGTCGTGGTGGGGCGTGGTGGGGCGTGGTGGGGCGCGGTGTGTCGTGGTGGGGCGTGGTGTGTCCTGGTGGGGCGTGGTGGGGCGCGGTGGGGCACGGTGGGGCACGGTGTGTCGTGGTGGGGCGTGATGGGGCGCGGTGGGGCACTGTGTGTCGTGGTGGGGCACGGTGTGTCCTGGTGGGGCGTGGTGGGGCGCGGTGGGGCACGGTGGGGCACGGTGTGTCGTGGTGGGGCGCGGTGGGGCACGGTGTGTCGTGGTGGGGCGCGGTGGGGCACGGTGTGTCGTGGTGGGGCACGGTGGGGCACGGTGTGTCGTGGTGGGGCGCGGTGGGGCACGGTGGGGCACGGTGTGTCGTGGTGGGGCACGGTGGGGCACGGTGTGTCGTGGTGGGGCACGGTGGGGCACGGTGTGTCGTGGTGGGGCGCGGTGGGGCACGGTGTGTCGTGGTGGGGCACGGTGTGTCGTGGTGGGGCACGGTGTGTCGTGGTGGGGCGTGGTGGGGCACGGTGTGTCGTGGTGGGGCACGGTGTGTCGTGGTGGGGCGTGGTGGGGCACGGTGTGTCGTGGTGGGGCACGGTGTGTCGTGGTGGGGCGTGGTGGGGCACGGTGGGGCACGGTGTGTCGTGGTGGGGCGTGGTGGGGCGCGGTGGGGCACGGTGTGTCGTGGTGGGGCGTGGTGGGGCGCGGTGGGGCGCGGTGGGGCACGGTGTGTCGTGGTGGGGCGTGGTGGGGCGTGGTGGGGCGCGGTGGGGCACGGTGTGTCGTGGTGGGGCGTGGTGGGGCGCGGTGGGGCGCGGTGGGGCACGGTGTGTCGTGGTGGGGCGTGGTGGGGCACGGTGGGGCGCGGTGGGGCACGGTGTGTCGTGGTGGGGCGTGGTGGGGCGCGGTGGGGCGCGGTGGGGCACGGTGTGTCGTGGTGGGGCGTGGTGGGGCGCGGTGGGGCGCGGTGGGGCACGGTGTGTCGTGGTGGGGCGTGGTGGGGCGTGGTGGGGCGCGGTGTGTCGTGGTGGGGCGTGGTGTGTCCTGGTGGGGCGTGGTGGGGCGCGGTGGGGCACGGTGGGGCACGGTGTGTCGTGGTGGGGCGCGGTGGGGCACGGTGTGTCGTGGTGGGGCACGGTGTGTCCTGGTGGGGCGTGGTGGGGCGCGGTGGGGCACGGTGGGGCACGGTGTGTCGTGGTGGGGCGCGGTGGGGCACGGTGTGTCGTGGTGGGGCGCGGTGGGGCACGGTGTGTCGTGGTGGGGCACGGTGGGGCACGGTGTGTCGTGGTGGGGCGCGGTGGGGCACGGTGGGGCACGGTGTGTCGTGGTGGGGCACGGTGGGGCACGGTGTGTCGTGGTGGGGCACGGTGGGGCACGGTGTGTCGTGGTGGGGCGCGGTGGGGCACGGTGTGTCGTGGTGGGGCGTGGTGGGGCGTGGTGGGGCGCGGTGGGGCACGGTGGGGCACGGTGTGTCGTGGTGGGGCGCGGTGGGGCACGGTGTGTCGTGGTGGGGCATGGTGGGGCACGGTGTGTCGTGGTGGGGCGCGGTGGGGCACGGTGGGGCACGGTGTGTCGTGGTGGGGCGCGGTGGGGCACGGTGTGTCGTGGTGGGGCATGGTGGGGCACGGTGTGTCGTGGTGGGGCGCGGTGGGGCACGGTGGGGCACGGTGTGTCGTGGTGGGGCGTGGTGGGGCGTGGTGGGGCGCGGTGGGGCACGGTGGGGCACGGTGTGTCGTGGTGGGGCATGGTGAGGCACGGTGTGTCGTGGTGGGGCGCGGTGGGGCACGGTGTGTCGTGGTGGGGCGCGGTGGGGCACGGTGGGGCACGGTGTGTCGTGGTGGGGCGTGGTGGGGCGTGGTGGGGCGCGGTGGGGCACGGTGGGGCACGGTGTGTCGTGGTGGGGCATGGTGAGGCACGGTGTGTCGTGGTGGGGCGCGGTGGGGCACGGTGTGTCGTGGTGGGGCGCGGTGGGGCACGGTGTGTCGTGGTGGGGCGCGGTGGGGCACGGTGTGTCGTGGTGGGGCGTGGTGGGGCACGGTGGGGCACGGTGGGGCACGGTGTGTCGTGGTGGGGCGCGGTGGGGCACGGTGGGGCACGGTGTGTCGTGGTGGGGCACGGTGGGGCACGGTGGGGCACGGTGTGTCGTGGTGGGGCACGGTGGGGCACGGTGGGGCACGGTGTGTCGTGGTGGGGCGTGGTGGGGCGTGGTGGGGCGCGGTGGGGCACGGTGGGGCACGGTGTGTCGTGGTGGGGCGCGGTGGGGCACGGTGGGGCACGGTGTGTCGTGGTGGGGCGTGGTGGGGCGTGGTGGGGCGCGGTGGGGCACGATGGGGCACGGTGTGTCGTGGTGGGGCGTGGTGGGGCGTGGTGGGGCGCGGTGGGGCACGGTGGGGCACGGTGTGTCCTGGTGGGGCGTGGTGGGGCACGGTGGGGCGTGGTGGGGCACGGTGGGGCACGGTGTGTCGTGGTGGGGCACGGTGGGGCACGGTGGGGCGTGGTGGGGCGCGGTGTGTCCTGGTGGGGCGCGGTGGGGCACGGTGTGTCGTGGTGGGGCACGGTGTGTCCTGGTGGGGCGCGGTGTGTCATGGTGGGGCACGGTGGGGCACGGTGTGTCGTGGTGGGGCACGGTGTGTCATGGTGGGGCACGGTGGGGCACGGTGGGGCGTGGTGGGGCGCGGTGTGTCCTGGTGGGGCGCGGTGGGGCACGGTGGGGCACGGTGGGGCACGGTGTGTCGTGGTGGGGCACGGTGTGTCCTGGTGGGGCACGGTGGGGCGTGGTGGGGCGCGGTGGGGCGTGGTGGGGCACGGTGGGGCACGGTGGGGCGTGGTGGGGCACGGTGGGGCACGGTGGGGCGTGGTGGGGCACGGTGGGGCACGGTGGGGCACGGTGGGGCGTGGTGGGGCGTGGTGGGGCACGGTGTGTCCTGGTGGGGCGCGGTGGGGCACGGTGGGGCACGGTATGTCGTGGTGGGGCACGGTGGGGCACGGTGGGGCGTGGTGGGGCGCGGTGGGGCACGGTGTGTCCTGGTGGGTCGTGGTGGGGCGTGGTGGGGCACGGTGGGGCACGGTGGGGCACGGTGTGTCGTGGTTACCGGGGGAGCCCCTCCGTCCCTCCGCCCCCTCCCCGTGACCTCGTCCTGCAGGCGACCCCGGGCCGAGTCGAGGGCACGCAGAGCAGAGCCCAGCGCCTCCTGCTGATGCACCGCCGCCACCTGCACCACCACCACCACAACCACCACCACCACCAACAACAACAACAACAATCACCACCACCACCACAACCACCACCACCAACAACAATCACCATCACAACCACCACCACCATCACAACCACCACAACCACCAACAACAACAACCACCACCATGACAACCACCACAACCACCACCATCACAACCACCACCATCACAACCACCACAACCACCACCACTAACAACAACCACCACCACCAACAATAACCACCACCATCACAACCACCACCACCACGACCACCAACAACAACCACCACCACAACCACCACCACCACCACCACCACAACCACCACCACCACAACCACCACCACCACAACCACCACCACCACCACCACCACCACCACAACCACCACCACCACAACCACCACAACCACCAACAACAACCACCACCACAACCACCACCACCACAACCACCACCAACAACCACCACCACCAACAACCACCACCATCACAACCACCACCGTTACTATAAAAACACATTAACATGACCACCAACAACCACGCCACACCGTGTGATGGTGATGTACCGTGTGATGGTCGAGACCCGTGATGGTGGTGATGGTGGTGATGGTGATGATGGTGATGGTGATGATGGTGGTGATGGTGATGGTGATGATGGTGGTGATGGTGATGATGGTGATGATGGTGATGGTGATGATGGTGGTGATGGTGATGATGGTGGTGATGGTGATGATGGTGGTGGTGATGATGGTGATGGTGGTGATGGTGATGATGGTGGTGATGGTGATGTACCGTGTGATGGTCGAGACCCGTGATGGTGGTGATGGTGGTGGTGATGGTGGTGATGGTGATGTACCGTGTGATGGTGATAGTGATGGTGCTGATGGTGGTGATGATGGTGGTGTACCGTGTGATGGTCGAGACCCGTGATGGTGGTGATGGTGGTGTTGGTGATGTACCGTGTGATGGTCGAGACCAGTGATGGTGGTGATGATGATGATGGTGGTGATGATGGTGGTGATGGTGGTGATGGTGATGTACCGTGTGATGGTCGAGACCTGTGATGGTGGTGATGATGATGATGATGGTGGTGATGATGATGATGATGGTGGTGATGGTGGTGTACCGTGTGATGGTCGAGTCCCGTGATGGTGGTGATGATGATGATGGTGGTGATGATGGTGGTGATGGTGGTGATGGTGGTGGTGATGGTGGTGTACCGTGTGATGGTCGAGTCCCGTGATGGTGGTGATGGTGGTGATGGTGATGATGGTGGTGATGATGGTGGTGATGGTGGTGATGGTGGTGGTGTACCGTGTGATGGTCGAGTCCCGTGATGGTGGTGATGATGATGATGGTGGTGGTGATGATGGTGGTGATGGTGGTGATGGTGGTGGTGATGGTGATGTACCGTGTGATGGTCGAGTCCCGTGATGGTGGTGATGGTGGTGATGGTGATGTACCGTGTGATGGTCGAGACCCGTGATGGTGGTGATGGTGATGTACCGTGTGATGGTCGAGACCCGTGATGGTGGTGATGGTGGTGATGGTGATGTACCGTGTGATGGTCGAGACCCGTGATGGTGGTGATGGTGATGTACCGTGTGATGGTCGAGTCCCGTGATGGTGGTGATGGTGTGCCTTCTGTGCTCTCCCCTCGCTGAGCTCCTGTTTCTCCGCGGCTCAGCGTCGCACATCGCCATCATCGCCATCGCCGCTGTGCTGCTGTCACTGTGAGAACGGCCCATCACCCTCATCGCGCCTATCAACAACATCAACAACATCAACAACATCAACAACATCAACAACATCACCATCGACATGATCACCAACATCACCATCGATATCATCATCACTATCAGCATCATCACCGCCATCATCACTATCAACATCACTATCAACATCACTATCGACATGATCACCAACATCACCATCAATATCATCATCACTATCAGCATCATCACCGCCATCATCACTATCAACATCACCACCATCACTATCGACATGATCACCAACATCACCATCAATATCATCACCACTATCAGCATCATCACCGCCATCATCACTATCAACATCACCACCATCACTATCGACATGATCACCAACATCACCATCAATATCATCACCACTATCAGCATCATCATCACCGCTTTCAACATCACCGCCATCATCACTATCAACATCATCATCACCCACTCAATGACCCACTCATACATTCACTCACCCAAAGACCCACTCACCCACCCACCTACCAAATTACTTACCCACCCACCAACCCACTCACCCACTCACCCACAAAATTACTTACCCACCCACCAACTCACTCACACACCCACCCACCCACTCACTCATCCACCCACCCACTCACCCACCCACTCACCCACCCCACCCACCAAATTACCCACCCACCCTCTCACTCATCCACCCACTCAACCACTCATCCACCCACTCAACCACCCACCCACCCACCCACCAAATTACCCACTCACCCACCCACCCACTCACTCACCCACTCACTCACCCACTCACTCACCCACCCACCCCACCCACCAAATTACCCACCCACTCACCCACCAAATTACTTACTCACCCACCCACCCACCAAATTACCCAACCACCCACCCACTCACCATCAACGGCGGGGTTCAGCAAACGAGGCACGAGCGGAGGAGGAGGCAGTGGTGGCGGCGGGGAGGAAGGTGGAGGATGTGGTGGAGGTGGTGGTGGTGGAGGAGGTGGTGGAGGAGGAGGAGGAGGCCCCAGGGAGTCCAGCCCGTCCAGCGACTGCAGGCTGCGTGTGGCCAACGACGCCCGCTTCTCCCACGCGGCACCACCGCCACCACCACCACCACTACCACCACCACCACCGCCACCACCGCCACCACCGCCACCACCGCCACCACCACCACCACTGCCACCACCACCACCGGCAGCTCCGCTGGCGGGCCGAAGGCGCATCGCCGCCGTCGGCTTTGCCGAAGTGGCCGTCGTCTGGTGGTGCACGGGGGGGGGGGGGAGGAATCCGATGAGCCATCAAGCTCTTTGTCAAAGATGTCCCGTAAGGGGGCACGGGGTCAACGAATTACCGTGACCCCCCCCCCCCCGTCACCACCCACCCACTCTCGACCACCGTGCCACAGAGACACACAGAGCCACACACAGAGAGCCACACACACAGAGAGCCACACACACAGACACACACACAGATACACACACACAGACTCACACACAGACACACACACAGTCACACACATAAAGCCACACAGAGAGCCACACACAGAGAGCCACACAGAGCCACACAGTCACACACAGACACACACAGAGGCACACAGACAGCTACACAGACACACACACAGAGCCACACACACAGAGCCACACACAGACACACACACAGCCACACACAGACAGCCACACAGACACACACACAGTGCCACACACAGAGACACACACAGAGACACACACTGAGACACACACAGAGACACACACAGAGACACACACAGAGACACACACAGAGACTCACACAGAGACACACACAGAGACACACACTGAGACACACACAGAGACTCACACAGAGACACACACAGAGACTCACACAGAGACACACACAGAGACTCACACAGAGACTCACACAGAGACACACACAGAGACTCACACAGAGACACACACTGAGACACACACAGAGACACACACAGAGACACACACTGAGACACACACAGAGACACACACAGAGACTCACACAGAGACTCACACAGAGACACACACTGAGACTCACACAGAGACACACACAGAGACACACACAGAGAGCCACACACAGAGAGCCACACACAGATACACAGACACACAGAGCCACACAGAGCCACACACACAGAGCCACACACACAGAGCCACACAGAGAGTCACACAGAGAGTCACACAGAGCCACACACAGAGAGTCACACAGAGCCACACACAGAGCCACACACAGAGCCACACAGACACACACAGAGCCACACAGAGCCACACAGAAAGCCACACACAGACACACACAGAGACACACAGACACACACACAGACACACACACAGAGCCACACAGACACACAGAGACACACACAGAGAGCCACACACACAGAGCCACACACAGACACACAGACAGACACACACAGAGCCACACAGAGCCACACAGAAAGCCACACACAGACACACACAGAGACACACAGACACACACACACACAGAGCCACACAGACACACAGAGACACACACAGAGAGCCACACACACAGAGCCACACACAGACACACAGACAGACACACAGAGCCACACAGACACACAGAGAGACACACACACACAGAGCCACACAGGCAGACACACACACACACAGCGAGCCAATGTCATGACAACCCTCTGTTCAACGGGTCCGCTTTTCTCCGGGCCGAGTGCCCAGCGGCGTCGCCACTTCACTCCGGAGTCTCCGTGACCCCCGCCCGGTGTGCCAGCGCGGCACGGGGCCCTGTCGGTGCGGTGTGGTGCGGTGCGGAGAGCTCAGCACACGGCAGATGCCTTGCGCAGCGCGACTCACGACCTCCTCTCAATACCAAGATCCAGGATGGTCGTCGTGTCTACGCGCCGCTACTCGGTGGCAGCCCCAACAGTCTGGAACGATGTCACCACTTCTGCACATTCGCAGCATCGCCTCAATCGCCTCCTTCAAGAGACACTTTAAAACTCACCTCTACAGCCACGTGCGCTTTCGAGCGACTCTGAGCTTGGCTCCGCGCCTCTGAGTTGCGGCCACTACGTCTGCAAATTTGCCAGCCGCGTTACAAATTGAACTATTATTATTATTGTTATTAATCGCTCCACCACCTCACCGACAGCGATGCCGGTGGCGACGAAGGGGTCGGCGGCGTTGACGTTGACGTTGACGACGACGTCGACGACGACGACGAGGAGGAGGATGGCACCGGCTCCGGTTCTTCCGTCGCGTCCATCTCCTCGGCGGCGCGACCCAAACCCGCGGCGAAGCGCTCGAAGGTCAGGTGACCTCCGGGAGAAGCCGCCCTCCGGAGCGCGGCGAGAACTCCGCTGCCGACACCGTCACCGCCGCCACCGTCACCGCCACCGCCCCAGCGAGATTCTATCTCGGCCACGTGCACGACTCCTCGGCCGACGTCGTCTAACGCGGCGAACAGCGGCCGCAGGCTCTCGACGAAGGCGCTGGGCAGCGGAGTTGCGTCGTGTCGCTCGCGGTCCGGTCGGCGATGACGGTTGCGATTCTGATCGTGCTGCTGCTGCTGCTCATGCTGCTGCTGCTGCTGTTGCCGAATGTCACGATGATCGTGATGACGACGCTCAAGCTGCTGCTGCTGATTGTGCTCTTGCTGATGATTGTGCTGCTGTTGCTGTTCCTGCTGATGACGATGATGCGACTGCAGATGATGCTCCTGCCTGTCCTGCTGCTGCTGCTGCTGCTGCTGCTGCAACTCCTGCCAATGATGCTGCAGCTGCTGCTTGTGCTTCTGACGCAGACGCTGCTGCTGATTGTGCTGCTGCTGCTGCTGCCGCCGCTGCTGCTGCTGCTGCTCCTGCTGCTGACGCTGCAGGTGGTGATGCAGCTGCTGCTTGTGCTGCTGCTGCAGCCGCCACTCTTTCTGATGCAGCTGCTGCTGCTGCTGCTGAGGAGTTGGGCGAAGGTGGCGACCGGGGAGAGCGGCCACAGCACTCATCTTGCCGGTTGCGGCGGCGGCGGTGGAAACTCCACGTTCCTGTGCAGGGAGGAGACACACCGGTCAATCGAGCAGCACGCGCCCTCGCAGTCACGGGGAAGAGCGGACGTGCACGCCGTGCGGATTCTGGTAATCGAGGTTGTTCGTTTGGGGCGGATCGCGCAAACCAGAGGTTGCAACCGGGTGCCCGATACCCGTACCCTACCCGATACCCGGCTACCCGTACCCGGCCGAGTACGGGTACGGGTAGCCGTTTGCGACCCTGGTGCGGCCGGGTACGGGTAGGCCGTGAGTCACTGCCTCCGCGCAGTGGTGGATGATCCTCGTAGCAAAAGCGGCTACAAATGTAGTAGCTACTACATATGTAGTAGCTACTACAAATGTATTAGCTACTACATATGTAGTAGCTACAGGCCCCGCACTTTCAAAGGCCCCGCGCTAAACGCTTTCAAGCTCTCGATTCAGCGATTCTGCACTTGCTCTATTACTATAGTACTATACCGCCTTCAACTTTTGCGAACGACCGGGCGTTTAATGTTAGCGATTTGTCGTATCATCTGGCTGCAGAGCAGATGAAAAAATACAATTTACTTGACTATGCAAGTAAAACTATTTCCGTGTTTTCATATTTGCGTCGTTTTTCTTTTTCAATTTAGGGCCCCTTTAGAACGCATGGCAGAGGTCGCAACCGGGTACCCGATACCCGTACCCTACCCGATACCCGTACTCTACCCGATACCCGGCTACCCGTACCCGGCCGGGTACAGATACCCGTTTGCGACCCTGGTGCGGCCGGGTACGAGTACGGGTAGGCCGTGAGTCACTGGTGAGTCACCGTGATTGTCACTCATTTCCCAACGTCTTGTCTCTTCTCACAATTCAAGTTCCTAGAATCAACCCACCCGCGCCTGCAACACGGCTTCATCCCAGAGGTCGCAATCAGGTACCCGATACCCGTACCCTACAGAGCCACACACACAGCCACACATGGAAATAATAAAATAAAAAAATAAAACATCAAAAAAGAATATATTTACATCATAAAATGTTATTTCTTATTATTTTATTATTTCCATTCTACGTGACTTTACCGAAAGAACCAAGAAGATGAATCCCTGCAGTCACGAAAGCTTTAAATCGAAATTTAAATTTGAAATGTTTTATTTTTTATTTTATTATTTCCCTATAAGCGGAAGCGTATATATAAGTCGGTTTCGAAGGCGCATTTAACAATAATTGAACAGACTGGGACAGAGATATCCTTCTGATGGAAGTGCGTTCTGTAGTCTGGGTGGAGGATTTACACGATGACAATGATCTACACTATGGGAACCTCATTTGCCAGTAAAAATATGATAATTGGTTTTTTACCCTTCTATCTGGCAACAAAACTGACACCTTTTTACAAGGAGTCATGTTTGCATAGACCGCAATACCTGCAGTCATAAATACAAACAAAAGAACATAACTCTGATAATGTGCACTGTCCTTGAAGTTGATTGGTCCACACCCGAGACAGCTTTCCTCAGAGCCTAGTCTCACATGGGTTGGACCAGATGACGCCAAAAGGCGCACAACTCAAAGACAATGCACCATCAGAGTATGAGAGCTCGGGGCAAGCATCTACACTATGGGAACCTCATTTGCCAGTAAAAATATGATAATTGGTTTTTTACCCTTCTATCTGGCAACAAAACTGACACCTTTTTACAAGGAGTCATGTTTGCATGGACCGCAATACCTGCAGCTATAAATACAATGATCTCGGTCACCCATAGACCTGAAGGAATAGAGAGAGAGAGAGAGAGAAAGAAAGAAAATCTGCAAAATAAGTATAACCCGTAAAAAGAAAGTTTTTCACTCTAAATCCTTTATATGCGTGGCGGCTAGAGTCCTCTCGTCCTCTGGCTTGAGATGGCTGCCACCTATGGGTCAGATGATTGCATTGCACCATTAAGCAATTGGTAATTAAATATAATATTTTTGTCCTAAACATTAATTGTCACGCACAACGAGTCTGTGTGGAAAATGTCAGCTCGATTGGATCACGGGAAGTGGGTTAAAAAACGACCGAAAGATTTGCACGGTCCTAAGCAAGCAAGCGAACTTAATATAAAGGATTTAATAACATTTCAAGCCATCGCTGTAGAGGGAGGGAGGGGGGTGTCAAAAACGCAGTGGCATGGTGCAATTGATTGATTTTGGACCCATAGTGAGGGGTTAATTCACGAGCTGCAGAATTTTTTTAAATCCTTTATATTAAGTTCACTTGCTTGCTTGCGCGATTATGACCGTGCAAATTTTTCGGTCGTTTTTTAACCCACTTCCCGTGATCCAATCGAGCTGACATTTTGCACACAGACTCGTTGTGCGTGACATTTTTTTTCGTGAAAAAAAATTTCCAAAATTTTCCACTGTTTAGGGAATTTTTTAAAAATATTTAATTACCAATTGTTTAATTCTGCCAGACAATCATCTGACCATAGGTGGCAGCCATCTCAAGCCAGAGGACGAGAGGACCCTAGCCGCCACGCATATAAAGGATTTATAGTGAAAAACTTTGTTTTTACGGGCTAATTTTTTTAATCCTTTATATTAAGTTCACTTGCTTGCGCGCTTACGACCGTGCAAATCTTTCGGTCGTTTTTTTAACCCACTTCCCGTGATCCAATGGAGCTGACATTTTGCACACAGACTCGTTGTGCGTGACAATTTATTTTCGTGAAAAAATAAATTCCAAAATTTTCCACTTTTTAGGAAAAAAAAATTTCATATTTAATTTAAAATACCAATGTGATAAAAATGAAACTCTTACTCAAGAAAAACAGAAATGAATAATAAAATAAAACCGATGCCACACATATAAAGGATTTATAGTGAAAAACTTTGTTTTTACGGGTTAATTTTTTTCTTTAACCTTGTCCCAAAAACAAAGATCCACACCCCTCAGTGGAGCGTCACGCAGATGATTGAGGGCAAGTGCTGTCCACAAAGACAAAGCTCCCCCGTGTAGCCTGTGACAGGCTGTTGGGGCAAGTGCTGTCCGCGGGCAAAGACAAAGCTCCCCCGTGTAGCCTTTGACCGGCTGTAGGGGCAAGTGCTGTTAGCAGCAGCATCCTATGAAGGACGGACGGCACACACACACTGAGGGTGTGGGTGCCCACCACCACAAAAACAAAGGTCCCCCGTGTAGCCTCTAACAGGCTGTAGGGGCAAGTGCTGTCCGCAAGCTAAGACAAAGATCCCCCGTGTAGCCTCTAACAGGCTGTAGGGCCAAGTGCTGTCCGCGGGCAAAGACAAAGATCCCCCGTGTAGCCTCTTAACAGGCTGTAGGGGCAAGTGCTGTCCGCAAAGCAAAGACAAAGCTCACCCGTGTAGCCTGTGACAGGCTGTAGGGGCAAGTGCTGTTAGCGAGTAGCGAGTAGCAGCACCTATGAAGGCTACCGGCGCTGTGGCACACGAGGGGGTGGGTGGCCAGCACCACGCCCGGCCGCCTTTGTCTCCCCAGCGGCGATGTTTACTACGCACCGCGCCAGGTTACTCATTTAAGGCCGAGTCGACCTAGGGGAGGCCCAGGACCGGTCCAGATTAATCGCCACTGGCGATGTTGGCCGTGAGCGAGAATCGAACCCGGGTCGCCAGGTTCGTAGCTCAGCGCGCTAACCGCTGCACCACCGCTCCCTCACGCGCGCGCCCGCACACACACTCGATCGGAAATCGATGGATCGATATAAGAATCGAAGCGATCGATCGCTGCCATACTTCACCAATTCTGGTACGAACGGCCGCATTGGAGTCCACTCCACTTCCGCGTTCACCCGTACAAGCCCCTCCCCTCCCCCATCTCATTTGCATAGCGCGCTTCCCATTGGCTGAGCCGCGCGCCCTTGTTTTGAGCGGAGACGCTCTCCCATTGGAGGAGGGCAGCGGCAGCGCCGCTAGACGGCCTCTGATTGGCTCGTTTGAAATTACGTCGTTAACGTTGTCGTTGGCCGGCCTAACGGTCGCAAAGGAAAATCGACGAGGCGATTCGTGGATAGCGGGGAATCGATTCCCCTACATACGACGATTCCTCGACTTACGAACGAGTTGGGTTTCAGAGGTCGAGATTTGAAGCTTTCGTGACCGCAAGGATTCGGTAAAGTCACGTAGGTAAAAAATACAATTAAAATAGAAAACAAATATTTATTTATTATTTTATTTCTATTTTAATTTTAATTGTATTTTTTACCTACGTGACTTTACCGAAAAAAACCTATAAGTATGAATACAATATTATTTTATTTTATTTCTATTTAAATTTTACTTGTATTTTTTACCTACGTCACTTTACCGAAAAAACCTAAGAGTATGAATTCCAGAGGTCTGTTCGTAAGGGGCCGTCCATAAATGACGTCACGCACCTAGGGGAGGGGGGGGGATGAGAAATGTAACGTCACATCAAAATGCGCAACTTTAAATAAATATAGATTTTTTTTTTTCGATATAAAGCTTTCGTGACTGCAGGGATTCATCTTCTTGGTTCTTTCGGTAAAGTTATTTTATTATGTTTTATTTTTATTATTTCCATTCTACGTGACTTTAATAATTTAAAAAAAATCTTATTTTATTATGTTTTATTTTTATTATTTCCATTCTACGTGACTTTACCGAAAGAACCAAGAAGACTTGAACTTATATAAATGTGCCGGAACAAAAAATCGCATCGAATCCCGGAACCTTTTTTTTTGTTCCGCGTGTCGGGGCACCGTGATGTCTCCCCCATGGCACTTCCTCCTGCACATGGCGTCCTTCAGCGGCCTTCAGACGTTCGCGAGGCCGCGGATCCTGAACTCCGCTGCCTCCTACTACTCATCCTCCTACTACTCATCCTCCTACTACTCATCCTCCTACTACTCATCCTCCTACTCCTACTACTCGCGGTCAGCACGCGGTAGGTAACTGCCGCTGGGACGTTGTTCTTGTTGTGGTGTGTGTGGTGTGTGTTGTGTTTGTTTTGTGGTGTGTGTTGTGTTGTTGTGTGTTGTTGTGTGTTGTTTGTGTGTTGTTTGTGTGTTGTTTAGTATGTGTTGTGTGTGTTGTTTTGTGTGTGTTGTTTGTGTGCGTGTTGTTTGTGTGTGTGTTGTTTGTGTGCGTGTTGTTTGTGTGTGTGTGTGTGTTGTTTGTGTCTGTGTGTGTGTTGTTTGTGTCTGTGTTGTTTGTGTAGTTTTTGTGTTGTGTGTGTTGTTTGTGTGTGTTGTTTGTGTTTTGTGTGGTTTGCGTGTTGTGCGTGTTGTTTGTGTTTTGTTTGTGTCGTGTGTGTTGTTTGTGTGTGTGTGTTGTTTGTGTTGTTTGTGTAGTTTTTGTGTTGTGTGTGTGTTGTTTGTGTTTTGTGTTGTTTGTGTGTGTTGTGTCTATGTGTGTTGTGTTGTGTGTGTAGCGGTTAGCGCGCTGCGCTATGAACCTGGCGACCCGGGTTCGATTCCCGCTCACGGCTAACACCAGTGACGATTATCTGAACCGGTCCTGGGCCTCCCCTAGGTCGACTCAGCCTTAAATGAGTACCTAGTGCGGTGTGTAGTAAACATAGCCACTGGGGAGACAAAGGCGGTCGGGCGTGGTGCTGGCCACCCACCCCCCTCGTGTGCCGTTCCGGCCTTCATAGGTGCTCGCTAACAGCACTTGCCCCTACAGTCTGTTAAGGCTACACGGGGGATCTTTGTTGTTTGTGTCGGAGGGCACAGGGTCTTGCATAGGTCCCCAACAACACTTGTCTCGACTGTCTGTATGAGGCTACACGGGGGATCTTTGTTTTGTGTGTGTCGGGGTGGCTGCTGCTGCTACTGGGAAATTGGAGGCAGTCGCTCTCCTCCAGAAACAACAACGGAGGGCAGAGGAGCGACGGTGCTCACAACAACGAGTGGGGCTCCGGGCGGCTAAAACGCAGCGAGTTGGCACAGTATGGGGGGGCATAGGTTGTGGTGCATCTGCCAGCCATGGTACCTGCAGGGTCTGTCTCAAGACCTCCTGCACCTAGCCTGGCACAGCAGGGGGTTACAGCTGGTGGTGCATCTACCGGTCATCTCAGCCAACCCGTGGCACCTGCTGGGTCTGTCTCAAGACCTCCTGCACCTAGCCTGGCACAGTAGGGGGCACGGGTGGTGCATCTACCGGTTATCTCAGTCAGACGACCCATGGCACCTGCTGGTCTGTCCCGTGACCTCCTGCACCTAGCCTGGCACAGCAGGGAGTTACAGCTGGTGGTGCATCTACCGGTCATCTCAGTCGGCCAACCCATGGCACCTGCTGGGTCTGTCTCAAGACCTCCTGCACCTAGCCTGGCACAGCAGGGGGGTACAGCTGGTGGTGCATCTCCCGGTCATCTAAGCCAACCCATGGCACCTGCTGGGTCTGTCCCGTGACCTCCTGCACCTAGCCTGGCACAGTAGGAGGTACAGCTGGTGGTGCATCTACCGGTCATCTCAGCCAACCCATGGCACCTGCTGGGTCTGTCCCGTGACCTCCTGCACCTAGCCTGGCACAGTAGGAGGTACAGCTGGTGGTGCATCTACCGGTCATCTCAGCCAACCCATGGCACCTGCTGGGTCTGTCCCGTGACCTCCTGCACCTAGCCTGGCACAGCAGGGAGTTACAGCTGGTGGTGCATCTACCAGTCATCTCAGTGGGCCAACCCATGGCACTTGCTGGGTCTGTCCCGTGACCTCCTGCACCTAGCCTGGCACAGCAGGGGGTTACAGCTGGTGGTGCATCTACCGGTCATCTCAGTCAACCCATGGCACCTGCTGGGTCTGTCCCTGTGACCTCCTGTCAGCAGAGAGCCATCGACACTTCACGTGATAGCCTCAAAGTGCACCTAGCCTGGCACAAGCGCCGTGGTGATGCCACCGTCATCACCACGTGGCGAGTGACGGTTGTATTGATTGGTATTGGTCGGGGGAGCGGTGGCGCCGCGGTTAGCGCTACGTATCTGGCTGTGACCCGAGTTCAATTCCCGCTCACGACCACCAACACCACCGGTGACGGATCATCTGAACCGGTCCTCGGCCTCCCCCTAGGCTGACTCAACCTCAAATCAGTTACCTGGTGCGGTGTGTAGTAAACATCGCCACTGGGGGAGACAAAGGCGGTCGGGCGTGGTGCTGGCCACCCACCCCCTCGTGTGCCGTTCCGGCCTTCATAGGTGCTCGCGAACAGCACTTGCCCCTACAGTCTGTTAAAGGCGATACGGGGGATCTTTGTCTTGTGTGTGTCTTGTGGCGTGTGAGATTAGCTTCCGTTACATTCCCCCCCCCCACCCCTCTCAGCTGTGTGGAATGGCAACACGGAGGCGCCGGGAGCTCGTGAGAAGGCGGGTGAGGCGAGGAGACTTCGCGAGGATCAGGGAAGCGGAGGAGGTGGAGGAGGAGGTGGAGGAGGAGAGGCCGATAAACTTTACCCGACGCACCAACGCATCACTCCGCAGCAGAGGGCTTTGCTTGCGGCCGGGTCGGCGTTCATGTCGCTCTACAACCCCTACCGCCACGGTGAGCCTCGCGCCACGGCTGGGAGATGCGCAGGGCCTGTAGCCACGGGTCAGAGGTCGCAAACGGGTTTTGATTCCTTACCCGTACCCGGCCGCACCAGGGTCGCAAACGGCTACCCGTACCCGGCCGGGTACGGGTAGCCGGGTATCGGGTAGGGTACGGGTATCGGGTAGGGTACGGGTAGTAGCTACTACACATATGCAGTAGCTACATTTGTAGCCACATTTGTAGCCGCTTTTGCCACGAGGATCGTCCGCCACTGCGCGGAGGAAGGCACGTCCGGGCGTGGTGTCAACCACCCCACCCCCACCTCGTGTCGGCTTGCTTCACGGGACGCTCGCTGACCAGTAGTCCGCCAACGGCTACACAGCGGAGCCCTCGTTAACCCGATTGTGAGTCTTGTGTTGGCATCGGCCGTTCGCCTGCCGGTCATCTCGGGGCCGGTCCACCCCAGAGGTCGCAACCGGGTACCCGATACCCGTACCCTACCCGATACCCGGCTACCCGTACCCGGCCGGGTACGGGTAGCCGTTTGCGACCCTGGTGCGGCCGGGTACGAGTACGGGTAGGCCGTGAGTCACTGGTGAGTCACCGTTTGTCACTCATTTCCCAACGTCTTGTCTCTTTTTCGATTTAAAGCTTTGGTGACTGCAGGGATTCATCTTCTTGGTTCTTTCGGTAAAGTCACGTAGAATGGAAGTAATAAAATAATAAAACAGGTCTGTCTTCTCGACAGACCTGGTCTTCACCTGAGGACGGCTGCTTGCGTTGTGGCCGAAACGTCGTGAGAATTGTATTTTCTTTTTATTATTTTATTACTTCCCTTCTACGTGATGACTTTACCAAAAGAACCAAGAAGGTGTGAATGTTGTGTCGCGTAACCCCCCCTCTCCGCCCATCTCCGTGGCCTCAACGAACGCCCGACGATTGTCTAGACATGGTGGCCGTGCTGAGCGAGACCACCGGGGTCTCCGCGCTGCGTCGACTTCGGAGCGCTATGGCGGACACGGAGGAAGGGAGGCGCGTTCTCAGGTGACTTTGATGTCGGTCGGCACGCCCCGGGGAGCCGGGGATCTTTAATCGTGTGACGACGACTTGAGATGGCACTTTGTTGAAGACGCGTTCACTTGACATCAGGCGGAGATCCTCACCACGACAGCCCCGTGCATCTCCCCCTTACACACCGACACGGGGCCACGCCCCCAACCTCTCGATCACTCTCGCTGACTCTGGACGCTCGCCCTGCCGGCAGACTCTAGCGGCCTCTTCCTTCGCCTGACCACGCTCCCTCCTCGAACATTTCCGTAGCCACCAGTCCCTTTGCGCTCACAGCTGACTCCCCTGTCGTCATCACCTCCTGTGGCCACCAGTCCCTTCACTCACAACTGACTCCCCTGTCATCACCTCCTGTGGCCACCAGTCCCTTCGCACTCACAGCTGACTCCCCTGTCGTCATCACCTCCTGTGGCCACCAGTCCCTTCACACTCACAGCTGACTCCCCTGTCATCACCTCCCGTGGCCACCAGTCCCTTCACACTCACAGCTGACTCCCCTGTCATCACCTCCCGTGGTCACCAGTCCCTTCACACTCACAACTGACTCCCCTGTCGTCATTACCTCCTGTGGCCACCAGTCCCTTCACTCACAACTGACTCCCCTGTCATTACCTCCCGTGGCCACCAGTCCCTTCGCACTCACAACTGACTCCCCTGTCATCACCTCCCGTGGCCACCAGTCCCTTCACACTCACAGCTGACTCCCTTGTCATTATCTCCCGTGGCCACCAGTCCATTCGTGCTCACAACTGACTCCCCTGTCATTACCTCCCGTGGCCACCAGTCCCTTCGCACTCACAACTGACTCCCCTGTCATTACCTCCCGTGGCCACCAGTCCCTTCACACTCACAACTGACTCCCCTGTCATTACCTCCTGTGGCCACCAGTCCCTTCGTGCTCACAACTGACTCCCCTGTCATTACCTCCCGTGGCCACCAGTCCCTTCACACTCACAGCTGACTCCCCTGTCATTATCTCCCGTGGCCACCAGTCCCTTCGTGCTCACAACTGACTCCCCTGTCATTACCTCCCGTGGCCACCAGTCCCTTCACACTCACAGCTGACTCCCCTGTCATCACCTCCCGTGGCCACCAGTCCCTTCACACTCACAGCTGACTCCCCTGTCATTACCTCCCGTGGCCACCAGTCCCTTCGTGCTCACAGCTGACTCCCCTGTCATTACCTCCCGTGGCCACCAGTCCCTTCACACTCACAACTGACTCCCCTGTCATCACCTCCTGTGGCCACCAGTCCCTTCGCACTCACAACTGACTCCCCTGTCATTACCTCCCGTGGCCACCAGTCCCTTCACACTCACAACTGACTCCCCTGTCATCACCTCCTGTGGCCACCAGTCCCTTCGCACTCACAACTGACTCCCCTGCCATTACCTCCCGTGGCCACCAGTCCCTTCGCACTCACAGCTGACTCCCCCGTCATTACTTCCCGTGGCCACCAGTCCCTTCGCGCTCACAACTGACTCCCCTGTCATTACCTCCCGTGGCCACCAGTCCCTTCGCACTCACAGCTGACTCCCCTGTCATTACCTCCCGTGGCCACCAGTCCCTTCGCACTCACAGCTGACTCCCCCTGTGGCCACCAGTCCCTTCGCACTCACAACTGACTCCCCCTGCCATTACCTCCCGTGGCCACCAGTCCCTTCGCACTCACAGCTGACTCCCCGTGGCCACCAGTCCCTTCGCACTCACAGCTGACTCCCCCTGTGGCCACCAGTCCCTTCGCACCGCATGCAGGCTCTCTCGTCATCGCACTCACCCCCGAGGAATCCGACGAGCCGTGGATTGCTCTTTTTTTCCCGCCGCACGACGCAATACCCCGGGGGACCGACTGGGTCGCGTGGTAGTCTCGCTCCGGGTCCCCTCCGGTTTTTATTCCCATCCACGTTGAGCCGCACATCGAGATCGCCGTTGGCTGCTGTGGATGTCCACAGGTGACCCAGAGAGTCGCTTCCGACAAAGGGGCCGTCCATAAATGACGTGACGTGATTTTGGACGATTTTTGAACCCCCCCCCCCCCCCTCGTCACACGGCGTCACAAAAAGTCAGACCCCCCCCCCCCTCGAATGTGACGTCACAAAGCTCCTGCCCCCCCCAAAACCATATTTACATTTTGAAAATAAAACACGCTTCAAATCGATTAAAACTATTGTCATTGTAGTGTGCGCATTTAATGTGGCGCTGCACTCTGATGTTGTAGGAGAAGACATTTATTACAAAGTATATTTAATTAAGTAGAACGCGTTGTCTGTAGTTATTCATTAAAGTTGCGCATTTTGATGTGACGTCACATTTCTCAAACCCCCCCGCCCCCCTCGTCACACATCGTCACAAATGTCTGACCCCGCCCCCCCCCCTCTAGGTGCGTGACGTCATTTATGGACGGCCCCAAAGAGCTACACAGGAGCTCATTGTGGGCATTACCGTGGCAGGACGGGGGATGGTTTAGTGTCGTGTTTGTGAAGTGTCCGGGTGATGTGTTCCAGAGGTCGCAAACGGGTTTTGATTCCTTACCCGTACCCGGCCGCACCAGGGTCGCAAACGGGTACCCGTACCCGTACCCTACACGTACCTGGCCGGGTACGGGTAGGGTACGGGTATCGGATACCCAATTGCGACCTCTGGGATGAAGCCACGTTGCAGGCGCGGGTGGGTTGATTCTAGGAACTTGAATTGTGAGAAGAGACAAGACGTTGGGAAATGAGTGACAAACGGCGACTCACCAGTGACTCACGGCCTACCCGTACCCGGCCGCACCAGGGTCGCAAACGGCTACCCGTACCCGACTGGGTACGGGTAGCCGGGTATCGGGTAGGGTACGGGTATCGGGTACCCGGTTGCGACCTCTGATGTGTTTACATGTCCTGTACAGTAGAACCTCTGGCCACGAACGCTTCCGACCACCACCAAATCGGGTTCCGACGATAAAATTCACGACATTTTTAAATCCTTTATATTAAGTTCGCTTGCTTGCTTAGGACCGTGCAAATCTTTCGGTCGTTTTTTAACCCACTTCCCGTGATCCAATCGAGCTGACATTTTGCACACAGACTCGTTGTGCGTGACAATTAATGTTCGTGAAATTTTTTTTCCAAAATGTTACACTTTTTAGGACAAAAAAATTATATTTAATTACCAATTGCGTAATGGTGCAATGCAATCATCTGACCCATAGGTGGCAGCCATCTCAAGCCAGAGGACGAGAGGACTCTAGCCGCCACGCATGTAAAGGATTTATAGTAGAAAAACTTTCTTTTTACGGGTTAATTTTTGAATCTGGTCACGAACACAAACTCGGATGGCGATCAAACACGGCCGCGGTCGATTTCTCCTTCCGCGCCATTTATTTTTTGTAAGCGCCAAATTTCCTGTTGTTCAAACCGTCATTTAGAGAGCGAAAGCGCCGAGTACGTAAATCGCCAACGTAAGAACCCGTTAAACTCTTTTCGCACCATTCATACGATGATGATGCGGTGAAGTAAACGTTCACACGATATTACGGTGAATGCTTCCAAAAGCAATACTGTACCCAAATATTACTGTTAACTTACTTTCAATAGAAACGTGAATTGCTCACGCGAATATTCTCTCTCTCTCTTCGAGAATCGACAGACTGATGTAGCAGACGAAACATTCTTCTTGTTGAACGATTCTAAACCTTGACGCGGCAATGTTCGTTTTCTCTGTTGTTCAAGGTTTTCTCAGTGTTATTCAATGTTTTCCACATTTAGTTTACTATTACACTGTGAATTCTATGGCATAATTCACTATTTTTGTGCTGAAAAATCTCTAAAAAACAATATTTATACACAGTTCGTAGGAGTCTGGAACGGATTCATCGCATTTACACGCAATCCAATGGGAAAATTAGGTTCGAGTCACGACCAAATCGGGTTGCGACCAAAGTTATGGAACTAATTATGCCTTCTTGGTTCTTTCGGTAAAGTCACGTAGAAAGGAAATAATAAAATAATAAAAACAAAACATAATAAAATACAATTCTCACGACGTTTCGGCCACAACGCAAGCAGCCGTCCTCAGGTGAAACCAGGTCTGTCGGAAAGACAGCGTCTGAATGAAACACCACCAGGCTTGGCAGCGTATATTTAAGCTGCTGGGTTGGAGGGGGGGAAGGGCGCCTTGACAAAATAATTTGCGTATCAACAGAGGAATTTAGCATATTGATGGGAAATGCAGATATGGGCTTGGTCACTACTTGTGGAATGCGTAGGAGGTGGGCGGGGGGGAGTTTCAAAGTCATATTATGCCCGTATATTATGCAGGATTAGCAGCATCAAAGGGAGAGCTTTAAATCGAAACGAATTATGGTTGTGACCAGAGGTTCTCTACTGTACTTTGCGCCGCTCTCGTGGTGTTTGTGCAACTTTGTCGTTGTAACATTGTTGCCGAGCGAGACATCTGCAAGTAAAAAGAGCTTCACGGCTCATCGGATTCTTCCTGCGGTAGTTGAATACAAGATCCTGATTCTGCCGATGTGTCTGGTGCCGTGTCTCCGCGTGGGTCTCAGCGAGCGTCCCCGCATCTCCACGTCCACCCTGGACCTCCCGCGTCTCCGCTCGCTCCCCGCCGGGACGCTGGGACACGAGTACACGGAGTTCCTGCGCCGCAACGTGGGTCACCCACGACGATGACGACGATGATGACGATGATGACGATGATGACGGTGATGATGACGATGATGATGATGGTGACGATGATGACGACGATGATGATGACGATTATGACGATGATGATGACGATGATGACGATGATGACGATGATGACGACGGTGATGATGATGATGACGATGATGACGACGATGATGATGGTGACGATGATGACGACGATGATGATGACGATTATGACGATGATGACGATGACGATGATGACGACGATGATGATGACGATGATGACGATGATGACGACGGTGATGATGATGACGACGATGATGACGACGATGATGATGGTGACGATGATGACGACGATGATGATGATGGTGACGATGATGACGACGATGATGATGATGATGATGATGACGATTATGACGATGATGATGATGATGGTGACGATGATGACGACGATGATGATGACGATGATGACGACGGTGATGATGATGACGACGATGATGACGACGATGATGATGACGATGATGATGACGATGATGATGACGATGATGACGATGGTGATGACGATGATGACGATGATGACGACGGTGATGATGATGATGACGATGATGACGACGATGATGATGACGATGATGATGACGATGATGACGATGGTGATGACGATGATGACGATGATGACGACGGTGATGATGATGATGACGATGATGACGACGATGATGATGGTGACGATGATGACGACGGTGATGATGACGATGATGATGACGATGATGACGATGATGACGATGGTGATGATGATGATGACGATGATGACGATGATGACGGTGACGATGACGATGACGACGACGACGATGATGATGATGCTGTCTCTCTTTCTCTGTCTCTCTGTCTGTCTCTGTCCATCTCTCTCTGTCTCTCTCTGTCTCTCTCTCTGTCACTCTGTCTGTCTCTCTCCCTGTCTGTTGCTGATGATGATGCTGC